>NC_133449.1:194205918-194513218 GCF_048565385.1 Saimiri boliviensis | reverse complement strand
AGTACAATGGAATACCAAAGAGACCTCTAAGGTTTTTTACTCTAGTCCCTAGTTGCCACAGAGCACTTCTGGACCCACCTGGAGCATAAGAGAACTTGCCACACTGAAGGAGAGACACAAGCAAGGCTGGCTTCACCACCTGCTGATTGTAGATACACAGGGACTTGAGCAAACATATGTGGTAACCAGGTAGTGGTTACAGTGGGCTCTGGGAGATATCCAGTACCATGCTGGATTCAGTCTGACCCAGCACAGTCCCGAAGGTGGTGACCACAGGGGCTCTTGTGTCATCCCAACCCCAGTTCCAAAAGACTCAAAACAAAGAGGGAGAGAGACTTCATTTGTTTGGGAGAAAGTAAAAGAAGAGAATAAGGGTCTCTGTCTCATTATCCAGATAATTTCTCTGGATCTTATCCAATGCTACCAAGGTGGTACTTCTATGAGTCTGCAAGAACCACAGCATTACTGGGCATGAGATGCCCCCTAAAGCAGGCTTAGATCACAACACTCAAGACCATTGGAATACTTGGAAAGCCTTCCCAAGAATGATAAGTACAAACAAGCCCAGTCTGCAAAGACCACAGTAAATATCTAACTCTTCAATACCCAGACAGTAGAGAACATCCATAAGCATCAAGACCATCCAGAAAAGCACAACCTAATCAACTAAATAAGGCACCAGGGACCAGCCCTGGAGAAAGAGAAATATGTGACTTTCTGACAGGGAATTCAAATATCTGTTTTGGGGAAACACAAAGAATAAAGAAACAAGCAGAAATTCTGGAGGTAAAAAATGCAATTGGCATACTGAAGAACAAATCAGAGTCTTCTTTTTTTTTTTTTTTTCTTTTTTTTTTTATTGCATTTTAGGTTTTGGGGTACATGTGATGAACATGCAAGATTGTTGCATAGGTACACACATGGCAGTGTGCTTTGCTGCCTTCCGTCCCCTCACCTGTATCTGTCATTTCTCCCCATGCTATCTCTTCCCACCTCCCCACCCCCCGCCCCTCCCCCATTTCCCCCCAACAGACCCCAGTGTGTAGTGCTCCCCTCCCTGTGTCCATGTGTTCTCATTGTTCAACACCCGCCTATGAGCGAGAATATACGGTGTTTGATTTTCTGCTCTTGTGTCAGTTTGCTGAGAATGATGGTTTCCAGGTTCATCCATGTCCCTATAAAGGACGTGAACTCATCGTTTTTGATGGCTGCATAATATTCCATGGTGTATATGTACCACATTTTCCCTATCCAGTCTATCATCGTTGGGCATTTGGGTTGGTTCCAGGTCTTTGCTATTGTAAACAGTGCTGCAATGAACATTCGTGTGCACGTGTCCTTGTAGTAGAATGATTTATAATCCTTTGGATATATACCCAGTAATGGGATTGCTGGGTCAAATGGGATTTCTATTTTTAGGTCCTTGAGGAATCGCCACACTGTCTTCCACAATGGTTGAATTAATTTACATTCCCACCAACAGTGTAAAAGTGTTCCTATTTCTCCACATCCTCTCCAGCATCTGTTGTTTCCCGATTTTTTAATGATCGCCATTCTAACTGGTGTGAGATGGTATCTCAATGTGGTTTTGATTTGCATTTCTCTGATGACCAGTGATGATGAGCATTTTTTCATATGTTTGTTGGCCTCCTGTATGTCTTCTTTTGTAAAGTATCTGTTCATATCCTTTGCCCATTTTTGAATGGGCTTGTTTGTTTTTTTCTTGTAGATCTGCTTTAGTTCTTTGTAAATTCTGAATATCAGCCCCTTGTCAGATGGGTAGACTGCAAAAATTTTTTCCCATTCTGTTGGTTGCCGATTCACTCTACTGACTGTTTCTTTTGCCGTGCAGAAGCTGTGGAGTTTGATTAGGTCCCATTTGTCTATTTTGGCTTTTGTTGCCATTGCTTTTGGCGTTTTGGTCATGAAGTCCTTGCCTACACCTATGTCCTGAATGGTTTTGCCTAGATTTTCTTCTAAGGTTTTTATGGTATTAGGTCTGATGTTTAAGTCTTTAATCCATCTGGAGTTAATTTTGGTGTAAGGTGTCAGGAAGGGGTCCTGTTTCTGCTTTCTGCACATGGCTAGCCAGTTTTCCCAACACCATTTATTAAACAGGGAGTCCTTTCCCCATTGCTTGTTTTTGTCAGGTTTGTCGAAGATCAGATGGTTGTGGGTATGTTGTATTTCCTGTGAGGCCTCTGTTCTGTTCCATTGGTCTATATCTCTGTTTTGGTACCAGTACCATGCTGTTTTGATTACTGTAGCCTTGTAGTATAGTTTGAAGTCCGGTAGTGTGATGCCTCCCGCTTTGTTCTTTTTGCTTAGAATTGACTTGGCTATGCGGGCTCTCTTTTGGTTCCATATGAAGTTTAAGGTGTTTTTTTCCAGTTCTGTGAAGAAGGTCATTGGTAGCTTGATGGGAATAGCGTTGAATCTGTAAATTACTTTGGGCAGTATGGCCATTTTCACGATGTTGATTCTTCCTAACCATGAACATGGAATGTTTCTCCATCTGTTTGTATCCTCTCTTATTTCGTTGAGCAATGGCTTGTAGTTCTCCTTGAAGAGGTCCTTTACGTTCCTTGTTAGTTGTATTCCTAGGTACTTTATTCTCTTTGTAGCAATTGTGAATGGCAGTTCGTTCTTGATTTGGCTCTCTTGAAGTCTATTACTGGTGTATAGGAATGCTTGTGATTTTTGCACGTTGATTTTGTATCCTGAGACTTTGCTGAAGTTGTTTATCAGTTTCAGGAGATTTTGGGCTGAGATGATGGGGTCTTCCAGATATACAATCATGTCATCTGCAAATAGAGACAATTTGATTTCCTCCTTTCCAATTTGGATACCCTTTATTTCTTTTTCTTGCCTGATTGCTCTGGCTAGAACTTCTAGTACTATATTGAATAGGAGTGGTGAGAGAGGGCATCCTTGTCTAGTGCCAGATTTCAAAGGGAATGCTTCCAGTTTTTGCCCATTCAGTATGATATTGGCTGTTGGTTTGTCGTAAATAGCTTTTATTGTTTTGAGATACGTTCCGTCAATACCTAGTTTATTGAGGGTTTTTAGCATAAAGGGTTGTTGAATTTTGTCAAAAGCCTTCTCTGCATCAATCGAGATAATCATGTGGTTTTTGTCTTTGGTTCTGTTTATGTGGTGAATTACGTTTATGGACTTGCGTATGTTGAACCAGCCTTGCATCCCTGGGATGAATCCTACTTGATCATGGTGGATGAGCTTTTTGATATGCTGTTGCAATCGGTTTGCCAGTATTTTATTGAAGATTTTTGCATCTATGTTCATCATGGATATTGGCCTGAAATTTTCTTTTCTTGTTGAGTCTCTGCCGGGTTTTGGTATCAGGATGATGTTTGTCTCGTAAAATGATTTGGGAAGGATTCCCTCTTTTTGAATTGTCTGGAATAGTTTCAGAAGGAATGGTATCAGCTCCTCCTTGTATGTCTGGTAGAATTCAGCTGTGAACCCATCTGTACCTGGGCTTTTTTTGGGTGGTAGGCTCTTTATTGCTGCCTCGACTTCAGACCATGTTATTGGTCTATTCAGGGTTTCGGCTTCTTCCAGGTTTAGGCTTGGGAGGTTGCAGGTGTCCAGGAATTTATCCATTTCTTCCAGGTTTACTAGTTTATGTGCATAAAGTTGTTTGTAATAATCTCTGATGATGGTTTGGATTTCTGTGGAATCTGTGGTGATATCCCCTTTATCGTTTTTTATTGCATCAATTTGGTTATTCTCTCTTTTCTTTTTTATTAATCTGGCTAGTGGTCTGTCTATTTTGTTGATCTTTTCAAAAAACCAGCTCCTGGATTTATTGATTTTTTGAAGAGTTTTTTGTGTCTCTATTTCCTTCAGTTCTGCTCTGATCTTAGTTATTTCCTGTCTTCTGCTAGGTTTGGAGTTTTTTTGATCTTGCTCCTCTAGCTCTTTCAATTTTGATGATAGGGTGTCAATTTTCGATCTCTCCTTTCTTCTCATGTGGGCACTCATTGCTATATATTTTCCTCTAGAGACTGCTTTAAATGTGTCCCAGAGATTCTGGTATGTTGTGTCTTCGTTCTCATTGGTTTCGAAGAACATCTTTATTTCTGCCTTCATTTCATTGTTTATCCAGTCAACATTCAAGAGCAAGTTGTTCAGTTTCCATGAAGCTGTGCGGTTCTGAGTTAGTTTCTGCATTCTGAGTTCTAACTCGATTGCACTGTGGTCTGAGAGACTGTTTGTTATGATTTCTGTTCTTTTGCATTTGCTGAGGAGTGATTTATTGCCAATTATGTGGTCAATTTTAGAGTAGGTGTGATGTGGTGCTGAGAAGAATGTATATTCTGTGGATTTGGGGTGGAGAGTTCTGTAAATGTCTATTAGGTTTGCTCGTTCCAGGTCTGTGTTCAGGTCCTGGATATCCTTGTTGATTTTCTGTCTGGTTGATCTGTCTAATATTGACAATGGGGTGTTAAAGTCTCCCACTATTATTGTGTGGGAGTCTAAGTCTCTTTGTAAGTCATTAAGAACTTGCCTTATGTATCTGGGTGCTCCTGTATTGGGTGCATATATATTTAGGATCGTTAGCTCTTCTTGTTGCAGTGATCCTTTTACCATTATGTAATGTCCTCCTTTGTCTCTTTTGATCTTTGTTGCTTTAAAGTCTATTTTATCAGAGATGAGAATTGCAACTCCTGCCTTTTTTTGCTCTCCATTTGCTTGGTAGATCTTCCTCCATCCCTTTATTTTGAGCCTTTGTGTATCCTTGCATGTAAGATGGGTTTCCTGGATACAGCACACTGATGGGTTTTGGCTTTTTATCCAATTTGCCAGTCTGTGTCTTTTGATTGGGGCATTTAGTCCATTGACATTTAGGGATAGTATTGTTATGTGTGAATTTGATGCTGTCATTTTGATGCTACCTGGCTGTTTTGTTGGTTAGTTGATGCAGATTCTTGATTGTGTTGATGCTTTTTTACCATTTGGTGTGTTTTTGGAGTGGCTGGTACTGGTTGTTCCTTTATATGTGTAGAGCCTCTTTCAGGAGTTCTTGTAGAGCAGGTTTGGTGGTGATGAAATCTCTGAGTGCTTGCTTGTTCACAAAGGATTTTATTTTTCCTTCACTTATGAAGCTGAGTTTGGCTGGATAGGAGATTCTGGGTTGAAAGTTCTTTTCTTTAAGGATGTTGAATATTGGCCCCCAGTCTCTTCTGGCTTGTAGGGTTTCTGCTGAGAGATCTGCTGTGAGTCTAATGGGCTTCCCTTTGTGGGTAACCCGACCTTTCTCTCTGGCTGCCCTTAGCATTTTCTCTTTCATTTCAACCCTGGTGAATCTGACAATTATGTGCCTTGGAGTTGCTCTTCTTGAGGAATATCTCTGTGGTGTTCTCTGTATTTCCTGGATTTGAATATTGGTCTGCCTTGCTAGGTTGGGGAAGTTTTCCTGGATAATATCCTGAAGAGTATTTTCCAGCTTGGATTCATTCTCTTCATCACATTCAGGTACACCTATCAGACATAGATTAGGTCTTTTCACATAGTCCCACATTTCTTGAAGATTTTGTTCATTCCTTTTTGCGCTTTTTTCTCTGTTCTTGCCTTCTCTTTTTATTTCATTGAGTTGGTCTTCGACCTCTGATATCCTTTCTTCTGCTTGGTCAATTCGGCTGTTGAAGCTTGTGCATGCTTCACGAAGTTCTCGTGTTGCGTTTTTCAGCTCCATCAATTCACTTATTCTCCTCTCTATGCTGTCCATTTTCGTCAGCAGTTCGTCCAATCTTTTTTCAAGGTTCCTATTTTCTTTGCGATGGGTTAGAACATGTTCTTTTAGCTCATTGTAGTTTCTTACTACCCATCTTCTGAAGTCTGATTCTGTCATTTCATCACCCTCCTTCTCCATCCGGTCTGGTTCCCTTGCTGGTGAGGAGTTGTGATCACTTTTAGGAGGAGAGGTGTTCTGGTTTCGGGAGTTTTCATCCTTTTTACGCTGGTTTCTACCCATTTTTGTGGGTTTATCCACCTGTTGTCTGTCTCTGTCCCAGGGAGTTGGAGCTTTATGAGTTTCCGTTGCACTACTGCCTTTTTTGATTTTTTTTTTTCAGGTCGGACCCGCCCAGCTAGCAGCACGCCTAGCCTCTGCCTGCCCGCAGGGGCTTTGCTGAGCTGCTGTGGGCTCCGCCCAGCTGCCCTGAGCTCTTCCCTGTAGTCCTTTTTATATGGGCGTAGTTAGAACTGTCTGGGCAATGGTGGCCCCGCCTCTGTTATGGCGGACTCTCTCTGTTGTGGCAGGTTGCCTCGGCAACGGCGGGTTGCCTCGGCAACGGCAGCCTGCCTCCGTAGCGGTGGAGAGTCTCAGTAATGGCGGAAGCCCCTCCCCCACGGAGCTGGACCTTCCCGGTTCAGCTGTGCTTGGTTTGAAGGGCTCAACCCAGAGGGTTTCCAATTACTGTTTTTGTTTTCGTTGTTGTTGGGGGTGGAGGGGTGGGACCAGCCGAGCCTGATCACCTGGCTCCCTGACTCAGAGTCTTTTCTTTTAAGTTGAACGACCCCGCGTTCCGGTCGCTTGTTGAAAAGGCGCCGGGATCTCCCGTGCTGCGACTCACGGAGTCGGCTCGGACCACGGCGCCGGCTCCTGGCGGATTTTTTGCCTAGGAATCTCCTGGCCTGGCTCGCTATTTCAGATGAATGGGCTATTCTGCCGTCTCAAGGCTCTGCTCGCCAGCTAAGAGGGCTCCCAGACCAGTGGCTTTTGTACGGAGAACCGCAGCAACAGGGAGTGGTCACAGCAGCCGCGCGGGCGGAATCAGCCCCGCGGGGGCCAAAACAGCCGCACCGGCTGGGACTGCGATGCTGGCGACCCCTCTGCCTGGGTATCTCCTGGTCTGTGGGCAATAAGAGTTCGTCTGGAAATGCGGCGTCCACTCACCCTCTGCACTTTCGCTGGGAGCTGAAGTCCTGAGCTGTTCTTAGGCGGCCATCTTGAAAGTCGGCCATCCAAATCAGAGTCTTCTAATAGCCAAATTGATCAAGGAGAATAAGGAATTGATGAACTTGAAGAGAGAGTATTTGAAAATACACAGTCAGAGGAGACAAAAAATAAAAACAATCAGGAAAGCCTACGGGTCCTAGAAAATAGGCTGAAGAGAGCACATTGAAGAGTTATTGATCTTAAAGAGGAGGTGGAGTAGGAAGTTTATTCAAAGAGATAATAACAGAGAAGTTCCCAAACCTATAGAAAGATCAATATCCATGTATGAAAAGGCTATAGAATGCCAAGCACATTTAACCCAAATAAGACTATCTCAAGGCATTTAATAACTAAACTCCCAAAGATCGAGAGTAAAAAAGGACCCTAAAAGCAGCAAGAGAAAAGAAACAAATAAAATACAATGGAACTCCAATACATGTGGCAGCAGACTATTCAGCAGAAACCTTACAGGCCAGGAGAGAGTGGCATGACATACTTAAAATGCTAATGGCAAATAGCTTTTACCCTAGAATAGTAAATAGAAAATATTCTTTAAATATGAAGGAGAAATAAAGACTTTCCCACACAAACAAAGCCAAGGATTCTATCAATATCAGACCTGTCCTACAAGAAATGCTAAAGACAGTATTTCAGTCCAAAAGAGAAGGACACTAATGAGCAATTAAAAAATCACCTAAAGGCACAAAACTCACTGGTAATAATAAGTACAAAAAAAAAAACAACACCCCAGAATATTATAACAATGTAACTGTGGTGTGTAAACTACAATGATCTTAAGTAGAAAGATAACCAATCTTTTTGATGAATCAATCAAAAATAATAACTATAGCAACTATTCAAGAATACACAGTACAATAACATATAAATAGAGACCTAAAAACATCTCTTTAGGTTTAACTTTTTAACCCAAAAAGTTAAAAATGGATGAAGCTAAGGTGTTTAGTATTTATTAGTGTTCCTTTTGCTTGCTTATTTGTTTGTTATTTGTTTATGCAAACAGGGTTAAATTTTTATCAACCTAAAATGATGGGTTATAAGGTACTCTTTGCAAGTCTCATGGTAACCTCAAATTAAAAAACATACAACAGATAAAAAAATAACAAGCAAGATATTAAATCATACCACAAGAAACAAAATATCTTCACTAAAAGCAAGACAGCAAGGAAGAAAGGTGGAAGAGAAGACCACACACACATGAGTGCATGCATGCACACACACACACACACACACACACACACACACAGAAAACAAATAACAAAATGGTAGGAGTAAAGTCCTTACTTATCAATAATAACATTGAATATAAATGGACTAAACTCTTCAATCAAAAGGCATAGACTGGCTGAATGGAAAAACAAAAACAAAAACTCAAGACCCAGTGGTATGTTGTCTATGAGAAACACATTTCAACAGGCCAGGCACAGTGGTTCAGGCCTGTAATCCCAGCACTTTGGGAGGCTGAGTTGGATGGACCACAAAGTCAGGAGTTCGAGACCAGCCTGGCCAACACAGTGAAATACCATCTCTATGAAAATTACAAAAATTAAGCAAGGTGTGGTGACACACAGGGTAGCCCCAGCTACTCAAGAGGCTGAGGCAGAAGAATTGCTTGAACCTGGAAGGCAGAAGTTGCAGTGAGCTGAGATTATGCCACTGCACTCCAGCCTGGGAAACAGAGTGAGACTCCATCTCAAAGAAAAAAAAAAAAGAAAGAAACACATTTCACCTATAAAATCACACATAAACAGAAAATAAAAAGATGAAAGAAGATATTCTATACCAATGGAAACAAAAGCAGAGCAAGAGTATCTGTACTTACATCAGACAAAATAGATTCGACAAAAACTATACATATAGGACAAAAACTGTAAGAATAAGAGAACACAAAGAAGGTCTCTCTATCATGATAAAGGAATTAATTCAGCAAAAGGATATGACAATTGTAAATATATATGCACCAAGGACTGGAACACCCAGATATATAAGCAAATATTATTGGATTTAAGAAAGAGATAGACCCAAATACACTAACAGTTGGAGATTTTAACACCCCACTTGCAGAATTGGATAGACATTCCAGACAGAAAATCAACAAAGAAGCATCAAACTTAATCTGCACTTAAACCAAATGGACCTAATAGATATTTACAGAACATTTTACCCAATGGCTGCAGAATAAAATTTTTTTCTCAGCACATGGACCATTCTCAAGGATAGACTATATGTTAGATCACAAAACATTCCAAAAAATTTGGATAATATTACACATCTTCTCTGATCAGGATGGAATAAAACTAGAAATCAATAGCAAGAGTAATTTTGGAAATTATACAAACACATGGAAAGCAAATAATATGTTCCTGAATGACCAGTTGGTCAATAAATAAATTAAGAATTTGAAAAATTTATTGAAATAATTAATAATGGACATACACATACCAAAACCTAAGGGATACAGTGAAAGCAATAGTAGAAGGAATTTTATAGATAGCAATGCCTTCATCAAAAAGAAAAAAAACTCAAATAAACAATCTAAAAATGCATCTTAAAGAACTAGAAAAGTGAGAGCAAACCAAACCTAAAATTAGTAGAATAAAGGAAGTAATCAAGATCAGAGCAGAAATAAATAAATTTGAAGTGAAGAAAACAATACAAAAAAAAAACAATGAAAGAAAAAGCTGGTCTTGTAAAGATAAGCAAAATTACCAAACCTTTAGCCAGACTTAAAAAAAAAGGAAGAGGATTAAATAAATAAAATCAGAGATGAAAAAAGAGATAGTACAACTCACACCACATAAATTCAGTAAAGTTGCAGGATACAAAATGAAGATGCAAAAATCAGCTGCATTTCTATATGCCAACAGTGAACAATCCGAAAAAAAAAAATAAGAAAATAATTCCATTTATAATAGGCAAATCAAATACCTAGGAATTGACTTAATCAAAAAGCAAAAGAGCTCTACAATGAAAACTGTAAGACACTGATGCAAGAAACTGAAAAAGACGCAAGAAAATGGAAAGACTGCATAATATTCCATGGTGTATATGTGCCACATTTTCCCTGTCCAGTCTATCATCGATGGGCATTTGGGTTGGGTCTGTTGGGGGGAAATAGGTGAGGGCCAGCAAGGGGAGGGGAGTTGGGGAGAGATAGCATGGGGAGAAATGCCAGATATAGGTGAAGGGGAGGAAGGCAGCAAATCACGCAGCCATGTGTGTACCTGTGCAACAATATTGCATGCTCTTCACATGTACCCAAAAACCTAAAATGCAAAAAAAAAAAAAAAAGAAAATGGAAAGACATTTTTATGTTCATAGATTAGAAGAATCAATATTGTTAAAATGTCCATACTACTCAAAGCAATCTACATTTAATGCAATCCTATCAAATTACTGATGACACCAATGACATTCTTCACAGAAATTTTTTTAAATCCCCAAATTTATATAAACCTAAACAAAAAAACAGAATCCAGAATATCCAAAAGCATCTTAAGCAAAAAGAACAAAATTGGAGGAATCACATTACCTGACTTTAAATTATACTACAGAGCTATAGTAACCAAAACAGCATGGTACTGGCATACAGATTAGTGGAACAGAATAAAGAACTCAGAGATAGATCCATACATCTACAGTAAACTTGTTTTTGACCAAGATGAAAAGAACATACACCGGGGAAAGAACATTCTCTGCAATAAATGGTGCTGGGAAAAATGGATATCTATATGCCAAAGAATTAAAATATACTCCTACCTCTTGCCATATACAAAAATCGAATCAAAATGGATTAAAGACTTAAATATAAGACCTTAAACTATGAAACTACTACAAGTAGATGTTGGGAAAACAGAACATTGATCTCAGCAAACATTTCTTAAGTAATATCCCACAAGCACAGGCACCCAAAGCGAAAATGGACAAATGCGATCACATTAAGTTAAAAAGCTCCTGCATATCAAAGAGCACAATCAACAAAGTGAAGCAACAATCACAGAATGGGAGAAAATATTTGCAAACTAACCATCTGACAAGAAATTAGTAACCAGAATATGCAAGGAAGTCAATTCTACAGGAAAAAGTCTAATAATCCAATTAAAAGTGGGCCAAAGATTTCAATAGAGATTTCTTTAAAAAAGACATAAAAATCTCAAATAGACATATGAAAAGGTGCTCAACATCATTGATCATCAGAGAAATGCAAATCAAAACAGCAATGAAATATTATCACCCCCCAGGTAAAATGGCTGATATCCAAAAGACAGGAAATCCTGGCAAGGATGTGGAGAAAAGGAAACCCTTGTACACTGTTGATGGGATTGTAAATTAGTACAACCACTATGAACGTTCCTCAAAAAACTAACGACAAAGTTACCATGTGATTCAGCAATCCCACTACTAGGTATATACCCCAAAGAAAGGAAATTAGCATATTGAAAAGATATCTGCATTCCATGTTTGTTGCAAAATTATTTACAATGGTTAAGATTTGGAAGCAGCTAAGGTGTCCATCATCTGATGAATGGATAAAGAAAAATGTGATACTTATACACAATGGAGTGCTATTCAGCCAAAAAAAAAAAAATTGAGATCCTGTCATTTGCAACAACATGGATGAAACTGGAAGTCATTATGCCAAGTGAAATAAACCAGGCACAGAGAGACAAACATCACACGTTCTCATTCATTTGTATGAGCTTAAAGTCAAAACAACTGAACTTGTGGACATAGGGAGTAGAAGGATGGTTACCAGAGGCTGGGAAGGGTAGTGGTGGGCATGTGAGGATAGTTAATGGGTACAAAAAAAAGTTAGAAAGGATGAATAAAACCTAGTATTTGCTAGCACAATAGAGTGAGTATAGTCAACAATAATTTAATTGTACATTTTAAAGTAACTAAGAGTATAATTGAATTGTTTGTAACACAAGGGATAAATGTTTGACATGATAGATACCCCTATTGTATGTGATGTGACTATTATGAATTACATGCCTGTATCAAAGCATCTCATGTACCCCATAAATATATATACCTATTATGTACCTACAAAAACTAAAATAAAAAATTAAAAACAAAAACATCACCAAACTTCCAAATAAAAGCTCTAAACACTTCTAATATTAAAGATTAAAATAAATGTGAGCTGTGCATACATTAAAGAAAGACAAATAAAAACAAGTTGACGATTATTTAAAAAAAAAAAAAACTACAATGAGATACAATCTCACCCCAGTTTAAATGGCTTTTAATCAAAAGACAGGCAATAATGGATGCTGATGAGGATATGGAGAAACAGGAACCCTTGTACACTGTTGGTAGGAATATAATTAGTACAACCACTATGTCGAACAGTTCGAAGTTTCCTCAGGAAACTAAAATAGAGCTACCTTACAATCCAACAATCCCACTCCTAGGTATATACCCAAAACAAAAGAAATCAAGATATCAAAGAGATATCTACACTCCATGTTTATTGCAGCACTATTCACAATAGCCAAGATTTGGAAGCAACTTCAGTGTCCATCAACAGACTAATGGATAAAGAAAATGTGGTCCATATACACAATGAAGTACTACGAAGTCACAAAAAGAATGAGATCCTGTCTTTTAAAATAACATGGATGGAACTTGATTGAGGTCATTATGTCAAGTGAAATAAGTCAGGCATGTAAAGACAGACTTCACATGTTCTCATTTACTTGTGAGAGCTAAAAACTAAAATAATTGAACTCACAAGGACAGAGTAAAAGGACGGTTATCAGAGGCTGTGAAGGGTGGTGAAGAGTGGTGGGGAAGGGGAGTTGAAATTCTTTATAGGTATAAAAAGTTAGAATGAATAAGACCCAGTATTTGCTAGTACAAAATAAATTGTACATTGTAAAATAACTAAAAGTGTGTGATTGGATTGTTTTTAACGAAAAGGATTAATGCTTGAGGTGATGGATACCCTATTTTCCCTGATGTCATTTGTATGCATTCATGCCTACATCAAAATATCTTATGTAATTCATAAATATATACCTGCACTGTGTACCCGCAAAAATTTTTTTAATCAGAAAACAATGCCAAAAAAAGAAATTCTGGCAACTAATGAACTCAAGCCACGATGCTAAACCCTCTCCTAACTCTGCCCTCAGTCAGCAGATGACTTTGGACCTGACTTTACTGAGAAAATCCAAGTCATTGCAGGAGTGAACCCTTAACTGACTCTTCTAGCACATACAAATACATCTGATTTGTAGCTCACCCTCCTTATCTTCTTTCATGCGGAATAAAAGAGCTGTCATTCTTTCAGAAAAAGAGTAATTTCTCCACTTTAATTTTGATTCTGCCCCCCTAAACCACCTGAAGTAGCTTTATTGATCATTCTCTCTTTTTCCCATGACTTGACTGTTCTACTAACTCATTCTTCCTCCATAAATATTTAGTAAACACCCAATTTTTGCTCCACACCACATTTTCTCCACCTTTTTCTGGGAAAAATACCTGCATTTCTTGGGAAATGCCACCTGTAATGAACAGATGGCAGAATCATCTGCCATGCTCTTACATAATCCTGCATGGCAGTTACAGTTAATTTTCCAGGAAACATTCCTGGATCACAGTGGGAATAAAGAGAAGATGAAACCCCCAAGGACCTGAGTATTCATTCACAGGTGACATATCTTCAGAAAAATATCAAAGCTCTTCCCCTGAGAGAACTGGATGAACTGGTTTGTTGTTCTAGACAGAGGAGAGAAGAAAACCAAAAACAGAGAAGAGAATCAAGAGGAGAAACAAGATGAAGAGCAGCTAGCATATGGTGAAGTGTGTCAGCCAAACTCCAAGGTCGTAGCGGAGGGGAGGAGGTGGGAGGAGGAGAGAGCAAGGAGAGAGATAGATGAAGACTATTATAAGCATGGAAAATTATTCCTTTATTTGAAAGTGTTTGTTTACTGTCATATTACTCTTACTCTGTCTTTCTGTAAATCTTCATGAAACATTTTTCTGAGGGGATTTTGTTGTTGATGATTTTAAAAGGGCCAGAGGCTCACTCACATCTGCATTGCTGTGGCACAGCACAGAGAGCTCTCACACAAAAGAGAGTCAAAATAAAAAGGTCATAAGATTGTAAAGTGTGCCTACCTGCATTCCACCCCCAGAAATTTATAGAAAGTAAGGGAAGAGCTTTGAACTTACCAAAGGCATGTAGTCAAGTCAGTTCTTACTATTTTATCTAAAAAGACAGAAAGACGGCTCTGACCATGCTGTCATATGTCCAAGTACGTAAGTGGTAACTCACAGATAGTTCTAAAGCAGTGATTCTCGCAAACACGAATGGGATTTGAGGCTCCTGTTCGTGTAAGTCCTTCACTCTTATGAGTGCCTAATGCATAATTATATAAACTTATATCACTGAGTAAATACTAAAGGTTCCTAAATTGGGTGGTCATAACATAAAATTTGCCAGTTGCCAGAGTTTACTGAAAACTCTATTACAAAGCATCTGGTTGCCACTGAATGCTATAAAATTCCCACTGTGCCTGAGGCACAGAAAGATTAGAATTTCCATAATTCTCAGACTAGACTATATTATCTGCACCATCAATATTAGCATGAGTGGGTCACAGTTTCAATTGCTGCTATTCTTGAACTAATAAATACAAAAGTTTAACTTTTGAGGATCATTTTGTTTTTGTGTAATTGTTGCAATGTTATCATTTTGATTTTTCTTTTGGCCCGCTCCAAGTCTTTCTCATAATCAAGTTCTTTTTTTCAGTAGGAGGTGGGAACAGCTTGAGTAGATAGGCTGCTGTACCTTTTGTCCTACACTGGCAGAAGTTCAAGCAGTTTAAAAGCTACCAAAATTAGGATCTTTCAGTAACGACTTTGTAAGCAGTTTTTCATTGTGATTCAAATAGACCGATGCTGGAGAATAGGAAAGCTGTGTTCAGTTTCACTTTGCAAAAGTTGGTAACCGCATTCGATGCATCCTTTCATTCTTTCTCTAGGTTCAGCAGTCATGTCTTTTCTTTTATTCCTGATATTAGTAAGTTTAGTCTTCTGTATTCTTTTTCTTCACTAGCTAAAGATTTGCCAATTTTTGCTAATCTTTTCAAATACACAACTTTTGGTTTTACGATTACCCTTCTGCTTGTTTTAGATTTAGCTGCTCTTATGTGTTTTAAGGTGCTCCTAATGGAGGCTGTTGATGTGAGATCTTATTTCTCTTTTAATATAGGAATTTATAAATTTGGCTTTATGCATTAGTTTCATGGCATTCCATATATTTTGAAATGTTATGTCTTCATTTTCATTCATCTTAGAAGATTTTTAATTTCCCTTTTGATTTCTTCTTTAATCCACTGGTATTTAGAACTGTCATTTAATTTCCACATATTTGTAAGTTATCCTATTTTTTTTTCTGTTATTGATTTCTAATTTTATTTGGTTGTGACTGGAAAACATATTTTGTATTATTTCAACCCTTTTACATTTATATTTTATGGCATAACATGCAGTTTGTACTACCGAATGGTTCATAGGCATTTGAGAAGAATATATATTCTGCTGCTTTGAGTTGTTCAATAGATTATATGTCAGGCCTAGTGGGTTTAGTGTATTGCTCAAGTCTTCTTGAACTAGTCTGCTGAGTTGTTCTGTCCATTATTTTTTTCAGAGATAAATAACTTTATTATTTACAGTGAAACAAGCAGCATAAGCATCAGCACATTTACTTTGGTTTTCTGAGTCTCAGTTCCCACAGGACAATGTGAAGCAGGTCAGGCCATACTTGCAGAATAACAGGTTGTGTTATAGGAGAGAAATCCCAAACTTAGGGAAGCTGGATCTTTCATAACGGGCAGTAAGCCTGCCTGAACTTTGTTCCAGAAGGAAACATTATATTGCTTTTTAGAGAGTAAATTAGTCTTTTGAGCCCAGAAAACCATAACTCCTGTTTTCCAAGATTGTTTCCTATACAAACATTTAAAAATATATGGTTCTGAACAAAGATAATTAGTTCCTCTGCAAGACAGGTAGAAGAGTAAGATACTCATGAAGAACTGTCTCTCAACAATTACCTAAATATTTCTTATCATTAAAAAAGAAAAAAAGAAAATGCTCCCCAACTCTCTTTCCCCTCCAGTTACTTCTTTGTCTTAATCAGTTTGGGCTGATCTAACAAAAATAACACAGGCTGAGTGTCTTAAACAACAGAAATTTATTTCTCACAGTTTTTGAGGCTGAAAAGTCCAAGATCAAGGTGCGGGCCAATTGTATTATGCCTTTTCTTTTATTCCTGATATTAGTAAGTTTAGTCTGTATTCTTTTTCTTCACTAGCTAAAGATTTGCCAATTTTTGTTAATCTTTTCAAATACAGTTCTTGGTGAGGGCTCTCTCCCTGGTTTGCATATGGAGTATTTATTGCTGTAACCTCACATGGCAGAGAGAGGGATCATGTCTCTCATGTCTCTTTTTACAATGGCATTATTCCTATTCTTGAGAGTTTCAACCTCATGATCCAATTACCTTCTTAAGGTCTACCTCAAATACCATCTTACTGGGGATGTGCGCTTCAACATATAAATTTTGGGATGACAAAAACATTCACTTCATAGCACATCACTATCCTTTTTTTTTTTAACACAATAAAATAGCTCAAAGTGTTTCTAGTTTTTAAATCACCCAATCCCTTCACAAGCCATGCATTTTGGATTTCCCTGAGACTCCTGAAGCCAAGGGTCCTTTGCATTCTTATTTAACTTGTTACTCTCATAAATTTTAACACTCAGGACAGCTTCCTCCCTCATGAGACTCTCTCTTTCCCCTAGTTTTTTCTCAAATGAAATGCTTGTACCTTTCTTCTTCCTTCCTTCTTCTTTTCCTCTTCCTTTTATTGAAATATAATTGACATAACATGAAATTAATCATTTTTAAGTGTACAATTTAGTAATTTTTAATATAATCATTTTATTGTGTAACAATTACCACATCTAATTCCAGCACATTTTTATCATACCCAAAAGAAACCTCATATATATTAGCAGTCAGTCTTAATTTTCTCCTCCCATCATCTTTGGAAAGCGCTCACCTACTCTCTGCTTCTATGAATTTGCCGATCCCAGAGATACCATATAAATTAAATTATACAGTATAGGTCTTTGGTCTTTTGTGACTAGCTTTTTTCACTTAGCATAGTGCTTTCTACGTTCATCTGTGCTGTAGCATGTACTGGTAGACATTTCTTTTTAAAGCCGAATATTATTACATATTTTGGATATGCTATGTTTTGTTGATCCATTCATCAGTTGATGGATACTTGGGTTATATCCATTTATTGGTTATCAGATAATGCTGCTATGACATTTGTATGAGTGTTTTCAGTTATTTTGGATTATCTCATTATTGAAAACAGATTATTGAAGTCTCTATGAATTATTGTTGTCTATTTCTCCCTTTAATTCTGTCAGTTTTTCTCCATGTATTTTGGTCTTTGTTGTTAGGTACTTATAAGTTTTAATTGTTGTATCTTCCTGATGGGTTGACCATAAAATATCAATCTTTATCTCTAGTAACTTTTTCTACTGTCAATTTTTTTTTTTGATATAATGTAGCCACTCCAGCTGGCTTTGGTTGCTATTTGCATGATATATTTTTTCCGTCTTTTTATTTTCAACCTATTTGTATGTTTGAATCTAAAGTATGTTTATTATAGACACAGGCTATAGTTGGATCTTGTTTTTGATTGGATTGTTTAATTCATTCACATTTAATGTTATTACTGATATAATTGGATTTACAGCTGACATTCTACTTTTTGTTTTCTGTATGCCTCATTTCCCCACCCCCCCACCACTGATTTCCTCTACTGTTCTCTTTAGCTTTAAGTGAATATTTTTAGTATAACATTTTAATTCTTTAAAATAATTTTAAATATTTTTTGCATTAGTTTTATTGTGACAGACTTACCACAGGTATTTTAACACTTCCGAATCAACTTGTAGGTTTATGCCAACTTAATTTCATCTTCTTCCCCTTTTTTGTGCTATGATTGTTATATATATTACATACATATTATAGAATATATAAATGTAATATATATCTATTCCAAGTGTTATCTAGCTATCTATCTATCTGCCTGTCTATTTATCAAACCATTATCTATCTCTCTGTCTCCACTTTCCTCTCCCAGTGGATCCGTGAACAACGCTGACTTGTCCTGGCAGTGATGTGTGACAATGTGCACTCAACTATAAACCTCAGAAAGGCAGAGACCATGTCCATAGTGTTTCCTGCTATAGCCACTGAGTTATCACACTTGATAAAGCTGAAACAATAAAGCATGGTTGTTAAAAGTGCCACCTACAGTCCAACAGACCTGGATTTACAATGTCTTTGATATCTCCCAGCGTAGTGACATCCAGAATGTTACCTAACTTCTCTGTGCCACATTTTCCTCATCTGTGATATTGTAATGCTGTCATTTTTACTTGTCTGACACATTGTTAGTGTTCCGAGATCTTCCCTTTTATCTGTTGGAGAAGTTAACTGAAGCTTCAGCACAATCTGGACCATTATTTTATTTTTGTACAATGAATGAGATCTTGACCATTTTTTACCTTCACATTTGGTATCCACTTTTTTAATATTAAAAACAAAATGAAACAGAATTAAAGTTTCGGAAAGAAACAAAATTCATGATGAGATCAGTTTTCAACTCTTTAGTGGCGTTTTGGTCACAGCCAGAAATGCCCAGGTCCAGAGCCCACCCGTGATCACTGACAGCCCCCACCTCAGGCAGCTTGGCTGTCCCCAGACCTGAAACTGACGCCAGGTCAGTGTGTTCTCTAACAACAAAGGGATTTTGCTGCTTTGCTTCACCGACTTTGTTCCTTAGTATAGGGGTGGGAAAGGCATGCACAAGAACTGACTAGATTATAGCTATCTTTGAGACTGTTTCTCTGTGTTTTGTGCAAAATGCGAATGGAGAGAATGTTGAAATGAGAAGATTGCCAAATGTGAGATGCTGTTGTGGAAGTCACTCAGAACCATAAATATGTTTAAAAAATGAAGATGTCTTCTTCCAGTCTTCTGGTACCATAACTGAATCAGCCCAGTTTGGTAAGTAAAAGTTGGGATCTTGTCATGTTAATTTGTATTTCTATGACTACTAATGAGATGGAATGGATTTTGATACTTTTATTGGCCATACTTTCTCTCCTGTGAATTATCTGTTTATACTGCTTGATTCTTACCCAGTTTTTCTCTGTTGAGTTTGTTCCTGTTGCATTTGTTTGATTACTATTTATGAATATATTCAGAATATTTCTTTTTCTGATCTCTATAATATAAATATTTTTCCTGACCCTTAACTTTCAACATTTTTTTGCATTTGAATTTTCCTGAGGATACTGTCAACACTAATTCTAAATCTTATTTAATTTGCTTCATACCTATATAGAGTATAATTAAATAGGGTAACTATATTTACTCACAAGGGCAATTCTGACTTTTGAATTTGCCCTTGGCTGGTTTCAGATGTTTGATGTCCCTCCTTTGTGTCTCTATTTGAGATTTTTTTTTTTTTTTTTTTTTTTTGTCTGTCTAATTCTATACATGTATTACCAGCCTTCATGCACTGACTGGGGAGGTATCAACTATTGGCTGTCTTCCAGATGACAGCATTTCTCTGTCTTCCTAAATGTCACCAGCTTTCTGGTATTATCCAGTCCAAGAGTCCTCACTTTCTTTGCTGGGATTATTGCAGTCCAAGGGTCCTCACTCTCTTCTCTTACCTAGGAATGGATACTTCTCTTGTTTGCCTCTGATCCATGGGAATGAAAATGGGAAGGAATGGAAAAAAGGAGCTGATCAGCATGGCTCCTCCTCACACCATCCCTGAGCAATCACTCTTTTGGTTGCCTCAGGGTCCAGCTGCTTCACCGCCTGCCACCTCTGAGACTGGGTCATCTCAGGAGCCCTGGCACCTTTTGCCACAACGTCCTTGCATAGGTTTGGAGTATGGCTCCTTCAGCCTATGTTTTGGGACATTTTTTGTCTCTGGTTCACTATGACAACTCCAACTCTTTTGTTCAAACACAGGTATAGAGTTTTTAAAATTTATCTTCTCTTGACATGTCTAAAAATTTGAAATACAATACAGAGACTCCTTTGCTTTACATATTTGCTTGACTATTTCCTTCCCTTGATCACCTGATATTTTTATTCTAATCCACTGGTACCATCCTTTTGGCATTGGCTTAGGTGCTGAGATGGTCCATGGCTCTCTGAAATGATAAAGCAAAATTTTATATGTCTGTAAACACTTGCATTTTCCTAGAGCACAGGCTGGTAATTCTTGTTTTCAAAGAAAGCCATGAACCAAAGAGTCTAATGATTGCATAAAAACAAAAGGCAGTAAGACAATGATTTCAGTTTTAAATCTTGCCTGGAATTTTAGATTTCCTTTCAATTCTATTTTAGGATTCGATTACTTGTGACTCAGGGAGTAAAAAGCGAGAATCTGCTACAGTCTCAGCTGATTTTCCACACAGATTTGGAACTGCTTTATGAGAATAATCTGTGTCATCACTTTTAGTCAAACCAAAAGAGAAAAGATAAGAAGTTAAGAATCCAGTCAGGTAAGCCTGAGCCAGCAGCACCCTAGAATCCCACAGCATGCACTCAGCTCCTTCCGTGGCCAGCAGCCGGGTGCTAGTTGCTTTGCTTTCTCAACCTATTGTCTCCCTTGGCAATTACTTCTTAGAGAGGTCTCCCTGCAGAAGTGATTGCAATTGCAAATTAGGAAAATAGGATGAGAGAAAATAATTTCTTCCATTCTCCAAATAAAGCATGAGGTTAAGCATATGAGAGAATAACATAAACCAATTCCAGCATGTAAATGATCAGCATCTATTTTCATAATTGCACTTGGGATGCTGTAAATATAATGAATAGGGCGTCAAGTGGCATGTGGCTTTTTGAAACCATTTAATGGATCCTTATCAGCAGCCTACAAATAGGATCTGAATGGTCACAGCTTTAGATAACAAGACACAATTTAGGGATTGAGGGAGAAACTAACTTTGCTAATTTCTAGAACAATCAAGGAAATGTCTGGAATTTATAAATAACAGTGGAGGGAAAGCATGAACTGCCAGAAAGTTGTTATTCCTCTGCATGGCTTTTAGCGGAGGCTGAGGAATTTTCTTGGGTTGTTTGGGAAATTCTTGTGGTCCTTACAATATAATCGGGCAGAGGTTTTCTTTTTTTTAATCTCTGCTTGCCTGCCAAATGCTAATGATTGCTGGATGCCAACTGTCTACAGGAGTTATTAAATGAGTTTTCCTTCACATCTCCTCTGGGGGTGTTTAAAAGGGTGAGGAATCTATCAAGAAATATGCTGTAGAAAGCAACAAATCCCTAATCTCCTTTCTACTCTGGAGGTACTGGGTTGAAAAGAGGCCGGAGATCTTCAGGCTCTACTTATTCCCGACACCACCCAGAACCTTAGCGAGGTTCCAAAATCTTCAGGGGCCTACCCACAGACTCTGGGTTGGAGGTTGACTAGGTCCAGGAAAGCTTTAGCAGCCCAAAAACTTCTGCCTCTCTTACCTACTTCCCACTGTTCTCCATTCCGTTAGGTTACACTGGCAACCACTAACCATTAGGTTACCCTGTCAACCACTAGTCCCTTCGAAAATGTTATATAAATGGAATCATATAGTACCTAACCTTTTAGATTGGCTTTTTTTCACTGCATAATTCCTTGAGAGTCATCCAAGCTGTGTCGCATTTCAACAGTATTCCACGGTATGTACGGACCACAGCTTGTTTACTGACTCACCTATCCAGTTTGGGTTGTTATGAATAAAGCTGCTATGTGAACGTAAGTTTCCATTCCTTTGGACTAAATACCTAAGAGTGCAGTTGCTGGATTGTAAGCTTTAGTTACATAGGAAATTGTCAAACTATTTTCCGGTGTGGTTGTACCTTTTATATCCCCACCAGCAGTTGGATCCAGTTTTTCCACGGCCTGGTCAGTGTTTTCACTGTTCTTATTTTAGCCATTCTGATAATGTGTGCGATGACATTTAACTGTGATTTTTTTCTTATGGCAAATGGCATTGAACATCTTTTCATGTGTGTGTTTCGACCACTTTCTATTTGGATTTGTTGTTGCTATTAGTGCTGAGTTTTCTGATTTCTTTTTATGTTCTAGATAACCGGTCCTTTGTTGAATTCATATAACTTTTAACATGTTACTCAGGAAATAGATGACTACATTTTCACTGTGAAAATAGTATAATACTTAGCATCAAAATTTGAAAATCCCCCTCACACCCTGCTATCTAATCTCACTCAGGGTCATCTTTTTTCCCAATTTTTAAAAATTGTGTTAAAAATACACAACATAAGATTTACCATCTTACTCATTTTTAAGTGCAATTCAGAGGTATTAAATACATTCATAATGTTGTATAACTATCACCACCATTCATCTCCAGAACTTCATCCATTCTTGTAAAACCACAACTGTATTAAATAATAACCCCCTTTTACCCTCTCCCGTTATCGCCTAGCAATCACCATTGTACTGTCTCTCTTATGGTTTTGATCACTCTGAATTCTTCATATAAGAGATTGTGACCAACCTGCTTCACTAAGCACAATGTCCTCAAAGTTCAACCATGTTATAGCATATGTCAAAACATTCTTCCTTTTTAGGGTTGAATAGTATTCTGTTGAATGCAGATACCACATTCTTCTGTCCATGGACACTTGGAATACTTAACATGTTTTTGCTAGTGTAAATAATATTTGGTGGGCAGACTCAGAAGTAGAATTTCTGGAGCACATGTTAACTCTATTTTTAATTTTTTAGGAACAGCTATACTGCTTTCTACAGTGGCTGTACCATTTTATATTACCCTCCACAGTGCACAGGTGTTCCAATTCATCCACATTCTCAGCAGCATTTGTAATTTTCTGTTTTTGCTTTTATTTTTGAGACAGAGTGTTGTGCTGTCATCCAGGCTGGAGGGCAGTCACACAATCCCAGCTCACTGCAACTTCTGCCTCCAGTGTTCAAGCGATTCTCCTGCCTCAGCCTCCGAGTAGCTGGGATTGCAGGTGCACACTGATACACCTGGCTAATTTTTGTATTTTTAGTAGAGACAGCGTTTCACCATGTTGTCCTGGCTGGTCTCAAACTCCTAACCTCAGATGATCCACCTACCTTGGCCTCCCAAAGTATTGGGATTACAGGCATGAGCCATCGCACTTGGCCTAATTTTCTGTTTTTTGATTGTAGCTATTCTGATTGGTATGAGGTAGTATCTCATTACAGTTTTGATTTTCATTTCCCTAGTGACAAGTGATATTGAACATCTTTTCATATGCTTGTTGGCTATTTGTATCTTCTTTGGAGAAATGTGCATCCAAGTTCTTTGCTCATTTCTGAATCATTTTTTTTTTCTGTTGTTAAGTTTTAAGAGTTCTCTATATATTCTGGATACAAATCCCAATCAGATACATAATTTACAAATATTTTAATCTGTAGCTTGCTCTTTTACTCTGTTGACATTGTCTTTTAATGCACAATATTTAAACTTTTTTATTGTCTAGTTTGCCCTTTTTTTGTTGTTTCCTGTGACTTTATTGTCACATCCAAGAAATTATTGCCAAATCCAGTGTTGTGAAGCTTTTTAATCTATGTTTTCTTTTAAGAATTTTATAGTCTTAGCTCTTAAATTTTGGTCTTTAATCTATTTTAATTTTTGGCTGTAGCTGTAGGAAAGATCTACCTTTATTCCTTCACATGTGGATGTCTACTTTTTTTCAGCACCATTTGTGGAAAAGACTGTCTTTCCCCATTGAATGGTCTTACACTGTTAACAATCATTTGACCATATATGCAAGGGTTTATTTCTGGACTTTCTATATTCTATTTCATTTGTTTGTCTTTATGCTCATATCATGCTTTTTATTGTTGCAGCTTTGTAGTAAGTTTTAAAATCAGGAAATATGAGTCCTCCAGTTTTCTTCTTCTTTTTCAAGATTGTTTTGGCTATTCAGGGTCTCTTGAGATTCTACATAAATTTTAGGATAGATTTTCATATTTCTGCAAAAAATGTCATTGGGATTTGGATAGAAATTGTATCGATCACTTTGGGTAGTATAGATACCTTAATATTAAGTCTTCCAATTTATGAACATGAGATGTGTTTTTATTTATTTGTCTTCATTAGTTTCAGCAACGTTTTATAATTTTTTTTGTACAAGTGTTTCACTTTCTTGGTTAACTCCTGAGTATTTCATTCTTTTTGATTCTATTGTAAATGGAATTGTTTTTGTAATTTCTCTTCCAGATTGTTCACTGTTAGTATATAGAAATCCAATTGATTTTTGTGTGTTCACTCTGCTTCCTGTGAATGTACAAAATTCATTTACTCGTTTTAATTTTTGTGTGTGAAATCTTTATAATTGTATACATGTATAAGATTGTATCATCTGTGAACAGAGATATTTCACTTCTTCCTTTACAATCTGGATGCCTTTTCTTTCTTGCCTAATTGCTCTGCCTAGAACTTCCAGTATTACATTGAATAGAAGTGGTGACAGCAGACATCATTATATTAAAGAAGAAACTTTCAGTCTTCCAACATTGAGAATGATGATTGCTGTGGGTTTTTTACATAAGGTATTTATTATGTTGAAGTAGTTTCCTTCTGTTTCTAGTATTTTGAGTGTTTTAACTGTGGTGAATTTTGTCAAATGCCTTTTCTGTATCAATAGAGATGATCATATGTTTTTTGTCCTTCATTCTGTTAATGGTGTATTGTGTTGATTGATTTTTATATGTTGAACCACCTCTTGCATTCCAGGAATAAGTCCCAACTGGCATTGTCTTAGTCTGTTTCTATTGCTTATAACAAAATACCTGAAATTGGGTAATTTATAATATAAGAATTTATGGCCGGGCGCGGTGGCTCAAGCCTGTAATCCCAGCACTTTGGGAGGCCGAGGTGGGTGGATCACAAGGTCGAGAGATCGAGACCATCCTGGTCAACAAGGTGAAACCCCATCTCTACTAAAAATACAAAAAATTAGCTGGGCATGGTGGTGTGTGCCTGTAATCCCAGCTACTCAGGAGGCTGAGGCAGGAGAATTGCTTGAATCCAGGAGGCGGAGGTTGCGGTGAGCTGAGATAGCGCCATTGCACTCCAGCCTGGGTAGCAAGAGCGAAACTCCGTCTCCAAAAAAAAAAAAAAAAAAAAAAAAAGAATTTATGTTTTACAGTTATCAAGGTGGAGAAGTCCAAGGTCAATGGAGCACACCTAGTGAGAGTCTTCTCACTGATGGAAACCCTGCAGAGTCTGGAGGCAGTGCAGAGTATTACATGGTGAGGGAGCTGAACTTGTTAATATGTTAATGATCTAGTTCAAGCATCTCTACTTTTTCTTATAAAGCCACCAGTTGCACCCTAATGATAACCCATCTATCTATTCCAAGAATGTATTCATCCATTCATTCATAAGGGCAGAACCCTCATGACCCAATCACCTCTTAAAAGCCTTACTTCTCAATACTACCACATGGGAAATAAAATATCAACATGGGTTTTCAAGGAGACATTCAAACCATAGCAGTCATTTCATGTAGTCCTTTTAATATGCTACTGAATTCATTTTGCTAGTATTTTGTTGAGGACCTATGCATCTATGTTTATCAGAGACACTAGTCTGTAATTTTCTTGTAATGTCCTTATCTGGCTTTGGTATCTAGGCTAATGTTGGCCTCTTTAAAATGAGTTAGAAAGTGTTCCCTCTAAAAAAGTCAGATATCAACAACTTAAAAAAAAAACTTTTATTACTTATTCAATCTTTTTATAAGTTATAGATCTATTCGGATTTTCTATTTCTCCATAATTGAGTCTTGGTAGCTTTTGTGTTTCTAGGAATTTGTCCATTTTATATAGGTTATCCAACTTATGACATCCAATTATGCACAGCACTCTCCTGTAATCTTTTTTATTTCTGTAGACTCAAGAGTAATGTCCCCACCTTTATCTTTAATTTTATTAATTTGAGTCATCTATCTTTTTTCCTTAGCCCAACTAGCTAAAGGTTTGCCAATTTTGTTGATATTTTCACAAAACTTTAGTTTTATTGATTTTTTGCCATTGCTTTTATAGTCTCAATTTTACTTACCTCTAATCAAATCTTTATTATTTCCTTCTTTCTGCTAGCTTTAGATTTACTTTTTTCTTCTTTTTTTTTGTAGTTCATCAAATTATAAAATTCAGTGCTTGATTTGAGATCTTTTCTGTTTTTTTTGATATAAGCATTTATAGCTATAAATTCCCACCTTTGAACTGCTTTCACAGAATTTCACATGTTTTGGTGTATTTTGGTTTTGTTTTAATTTATCTAATAATATTTTCTAATTTCCTTTGTCATTTCTTCTTTGATCCATGGGTTCTCTAAGAGGGTGTTGTTTATTTCACAAATTTGTGAATTCTCCAGTTTTACTTCTGTTGCTAACTTCATCCTACAGTGTTTAGAGAACATACTTTTTATATCTCTCTAAATCTATTGAAACTTAATTTCTAGCCTAACATATGGTTTATACTGGAAAATCCCCTCTTGCACTTGAGAAAAATGTGTATGCTGTTGTTGGTAGAATGTTTCATATGTCTGTTAAATCTAATTGGTTTATTATGTTGCTTAAGTCTTATATTTCCTTATCTATCTTTCATCTGGTTATTCTATCCATTATTGAAAACGGGTATTGAAGTCTCCCACTATTATTATAGAACTATTGGTTTCTCCCTTTAGTTTTGTCAGCTTTTGCTTTACATATTTTGATAGTCTGTATTGTGTATACAGATGTTTATAACTCTTATACCTTTTTGCAGTGTTGAGCCTTTTATGAATATGTGATGTCTTTCTTTTTCTTTTGTAAATCTTTTGACTTAAAGTCTGTTTTGTCCAATGTCAGTACAGCCACTTCTGGTCTCTTCTGGTTACTTTTTTCATGGAATAACTTTTTGTATCCATTCATTTTCAACCTATTTATGTCTTTAGATCCAAAGTGAGTCTCTTATATATAGCATACAGTTGGTTCACATGGTCTTACCCATTCTGTTCATCTCTGACTTTTGGTTGGAGAGTTTAATCCATTTACATTTAAAATAATTAGTGATAAAGAAGAACTTCTACAATATTGCTATTTGTGTTCAATACGCCTTATATCTTTTTTGTACTTCATTTCCTGAATTACTATTGTCTTCTTTTGCGTTGAGTTGATTTTTTGCTGTGAAGTGTTTATATTCCTTTCTAATTTCCTTTCATATGTATTCTCTGAGCTGTTTTTTTTCGTGTGTGTGGCTCTAATGGAGATTACATTTAGCATCCTAAAGTTATAACTCTGATTCGTATTTATACCAGTTTCACTTCAATAACATACCAACTCTGCTACTTTACTACTTCTTCTCCACTCTTTTCAGTTATTTTCATTAAATTATATATTGATACATGTGTACCCCAAAATAAAAACTAATACCTCTTTTGAATGTATTATTCTCTTCATTTAAATGGAAAACAAAATATGGAGTTAGAAACTAAAGTTATAATAATATTAAATTTTAGACTCTTTTTTTTTAGTGTATTAGTTTTTTAAGTCATGTGGAAAACAAAGTTACAGATCATTATATTAATAAGTGTCTGGAATCTCAAACTGAAACAAAAGTTGGGGGGCATGCTAACAAGAAATGCCATAAGTAATAGTAGGAAGAAGAGTATTGTGAGAAAGAAACTTTTTTTTTTTTTTTTTGGCCTTTCCTGAAGTTGGCTTTTATTGTAGGTGGGTGAAACAACAAAAAAAGGGATGATGAATTTTACCATTATTTGCCTAAGCATTTGTATTACTCAGGGTTTTCCAGAGGAACAAAACCAATAGCATATATACACAGATAGACACACACACTCACACACACACACACACACACACACACACACACACAATGTATACACACATGCATGCATATATAAGATTTATGATAGGAATTGGCTCACCTAGGACTATGGAGGTCAAGAATTCCCACGGTCTGCCATTTGCAAGCTGGAGAACCAGAAAAGAAGGTGATGTAATTCAATCTAGGTCTGAAGGACCAGATGAACTGGTGATATAACCCCCAGTGTAAATCTAAAGACCCCTGAACCAGGAGTGCCAAAGCCTATGGGCAGGAGAAGACAGATGTCTCAGCTGAAGTAAAGAAATGAAATTTTGGCCCTGAGCAGGATGAATAATGTTCCCTGTTTTGGGAGAGTAATCTTCTTTTCTCATTCTACTAATTCAAATGCTATTTTTTTTCCAGAAACACCCTCACAGAGACACTGGAAATAATGTTTTACCATCTCTGGGCATCCCACAACCCAGGAAAGTCAGCACTTAAAATTAATATTTTTCTCATTTGCCCAGAGAATACTTGCTGGCAGCACTCACAGCTGCAGCATTTACCCCAAGATAACTTTGTCACAAAATATCTCACTTTTATTATCATTTTTGCATTGCTCTAGCACATTGACTTTGGAAACAAAGGACATCATTCGATTTATAGCATTCTGTTTTTAGTAGTGGTATTTACATTTACAAAATATAACAATTCTCAATGACTAAAAATGTCAAATCCTGGAAAATGTAGCATTCCAATGTGTGATGTTAACATTGTTCTTAAACAGTGGTTGGCCAAAGTTTCATCTGATAAATTTGATTTTTCTGAAATAGATGATTTTGATGATTCAGACAATTCTGATGTAGATTCTGTTTGGAAATAACTCTAAGAACAGTTTTTATGTTTTACTTTCCCATTGAAAATTAGTTAGATTTGCTTCAGCCTAAACGAGCATGTTTATATAAAATTGAATGACACTGGAAGTGAGCTGCACTTTTTTTTCTAAACAAGAAAAGGGCTAACCATCACACCAACTATATTCTGTGATAGACCCTACTCCCCACCTTTACGAAGAAGTGTGTGACAATATGTTGCAGCTGGCGGTGCACTGACAAAGCTTTGTGTCCAATTTCACAGTTTTACTGAGGATGAAATGGGAGTTCTGATAGACTAAGAGTTATTCAGTTAGCCACAGCAGCACTAGGAGAGAAAATTGAGTCTCTTGACACTATATGAGTGGTGTAATACTCTTGCTTTTGTGATTTATTAAAGCCTTCTGGAAACTTTCACCAACGAAGCAAATCTGGAGGACAAGGTGTAACAAGGTAGACTTAAAAGAAAAAGGCAGACCACTTAGAAAAGAAAGTACTAGCAAAATGGCCCAAAGTTCCGAAGTTCCTGCCATCCTAGGCTCACAAAGTATTTGCTTGTGGAAGAGCATAAGGAAAGTGGAATAAACTTGTATAATCGAGACAAAAATGTCAAGTAGCCCAGGACTAAGAGCTGGGAATCTGAGATTTCATCTCAGCTCTGTCCCTCTTCCACCTAACATTTTGTCCCTTGCTGATTTGATAAATGCAGTTTTTTTTATGGGTTGATCTGACCTCAAGTGAAAACATTTGCTTTCCATGATGTAATTAGAACAGACCAAAAATGTCTGTCATTTAACACAAATAATTTTAAAGACAGTGAGGCAAGAGTTGCTAATGTACCTGAAAATGTAAAAAGATCTCATTTTGTATGTTGTTAAGTTAATAACAAGTTCTGAAGTACTAGATACAATGTTTGAAGAGTCTGATGATATTAAAATACATTACGTTGAGATGGGTTCCTACTTTCATTGTGAATCTTATCACATACCTCTCAGGAAAAGTTATTGACAGCCATCATCTATTTTTAATCGACTGCAAACTGTTGCAGAAAGAAAACCAAATGCTGAACTGCATACTGACTATGTTCTAAACACTTAATATACAAGAGCTTGTAATACTTAAGCCCTTAATGTTTACTTTTGTTTCCTGTCTTCCTTCGGCTATAGGCCTTAATTTGTCTATGTTAGATTTTTCTCATATAATTCTCATTCCGATTTTTTATTATCTAGCTATTCCGAGAAGCTGATAGGGAAAAAGTATTACTCAGGGAAGTAACAGGACTTTTTTACAGAAGCCATTAGGTCAGAGAATTTATTCGTTCAAGGCAGTTGTAGTTATGGGTTGGTAGATGCAAGTTCTTTAATAGGGAGAGAGAAAAAAGATCATTAAGGTGCTTAGAAAATAATTGTTTTTCTACTCACTGTGTTGTGCCATCAAACTGATTCAGGTATACCTTGTTTAGAGTTGCCCCACAGACTGCTGAATCATTAAGGCTCTGCTAAGCCAACCCATTAAAATCTACAAATTTTAGGGGATATATTCCAAAGGTTCACAGGGTGGGCTACTGCAGTAAGAGAATGTGAAGGTTAATTTCATGTGTCAACTTGACTAGTCTATAGTGCCCAAATGTTTGATCAAACCTCAGTCTAAATGTTGTTGGGAGGTTACTTCTTAGATATGATTAACATTTAAATCTGTAGACTCTGAGTAAAGTAGATTACCTTCCATCATGTGAGTGGGCCTCATCCAATAGACTGAAGGCCTTTAGAGAAAAACTCTGAGAAGGATGAAAGAATTTTGCTTCTAGACTGCCTTTGAAAGCAATACCTTTACATCCACTCTTCTCTGAGTCTACAGCCTGGTCTCTACACTGCAAAATTTGGACTTACCAACCCTCACAATCTTATAAGCTGGTTCCATAAAATAAATCTCTCTCTCTCCCTCTACATATATACATTTATACACACATACCCCCTATTATTTCTGTTTCTCTGGAAAACCATGAGTAATATAGGAAAGAAGGCAGAATGGGAGATTGGCAGTGATGCTTTTATTGGTTCACTTGTTTTCTTTGTATAGCAACCTGGAGCATTTTCTTCACACTCAATTGAGTGGATTATGTGGAAATAATGGGGAATGACTGGAAAAATCTTTTTTGACACACAAAGATTCACCTTATTACAAAAGCACATTTATTGAAATAGGAATCATACATAAAAATAAGATCAATCACCTAAAACTAGGTTCTTGTTACATGAAAAAATAAATAAATAAGATCAAAAAGCAAAGTTTAAAAATTGTCTGACCTCATCACTGAGGACAAATTAGCTGGCAGTAGTGTGCCATCTAGCAAATATTTTTAAAAAGACAGACACAAAGCCTGTTGCTTCAAGGTAAAATTAGTAGTTTAACGGCAAGAAAGAAAATAGCAGCTCAGTCATGCTACAGAAGCATCCAAAAGCAAATGTTTGAAAATTATCTTTGTTACTGGAAGTAAAGCATTACTTATAAAAACTGCATATTTATACACTTAAAAAGTTGGAAATAGACTGTTTATAATATAGTATATTTTAATTAGTTTTCAAGAACACCTGGCTATTTAATAGCTCAATTTTAAGGCAAGAAAACTTGAGCATAATTACTGCATGAAATTTTAAAAATGAGTTTCATGGTTTAAAATACATTTCATGGTTTCCTGGCAGGGCACAGTTCCTCACACCTGTAATCCTAGTACTATGGATAGCTGAGGCAAGTGGGTCTCTTGAGGTCAGAAGTTTAAGACCAGCCTGGCCAACATGGTGAAACCCTGTCTCTACTAAAAATAGAAGAATTAGCTGGATGTGGTGGCATATGGCAGTAATCCCAGCTACTCAGGAGGCTGAGGCACAAGAATCACTTGAACCTGGAAGGTAGAGGTTGCAGTAAGTTGAGACATCACTGCTGCACTCAAGCCTGGGCAACCAAGTGAGACACTGTCTCAACAAATAAATAAATATAAAAAGCATTTTCATCCCCAGGCAAGATGACCAAATAGAAACAGCTTCAGTGTGCAGCTCCCAGTGAGATCAACACAGCAGGTGGGTGATTTCCACATTTCCAACTGAGGTATCTAGCTCATCTCATTGGGACAGTGGGTGCATCCCAAGGAGGGCAAGCCAAAGCAGGGTGGGGCAGTGCCTCACACAAGAAGTGCAAAGGGCCAGGGGACTCCCTCTCCTAGCCAAGGGAAGCTATTAGGAACTGTTCCCTGCACTCCAGCCAAGAAACTGCACTTTTCCCACAGTCTTCACAACCCATAGACCAGGAGATTCCCTCCAGAACCTACACAACCATCAGGGCCCTGGGTTTCCAGCACAAAACTTGGCAGCCATTTGGGCAGAAACCGAGCTAGCTGCAGCAGTTTATTTTTTTATACATCAGTGGCGCTTAGAATGCCAGCAAGACAGAACTCTTCACTTCCCTGGAAAGGGGGCTAAAGACAGGGATCCAAGTGGTCTGGCTTGGTGGGTCCCACCCCCATGGAGACCAGCAAGCTAAGAGCTACTGGTGTGAAATTCTCACAGCCAGCACAGCAGTCTGTGCTCAACCTGGAATGTTGTAGCTTGGTGGAGGGAGGGTTGTCCACCATTGCTGAGGCTCCAGAAGGTGGTTTCAAACTCACAGTGTAAGCAAAGCTGCTGGGAAGTTTGAACCGGGCAGAGCCCAACACAGCTCAGCAGCTGCAGGTAGACTGTCTCACTAGATGTCCTTGCTGGGCAGGGCATCTCTGAAAAAAGGCAGCAGCCCATCAGGGATTTCCTAGGACAGAACACCAGGGGAAAAGGGGCAGTTGTGGGTACAGCTTCAGCAGATCTAAATGTCCCTGCCTGGCAACTCTGAAGAGAGCAGTGGAACTCCCAAAACAGTGTTCAAGCTCCAATAAGGGACAGACTGCTTCCTCAAGTGGCTCCCTGACCTCTATGTATCCTGACTGGGAGACATCCCCCAGTAGGGGCTGACACATACCTCAAACAGGAGAGCTCTGGATGGCATCTGATAGGCACCCCTCTGGGATGAAGCTACCAGAGGAAAGAACAGGCAGCAATATTTGCCGTTCTGCAGCCTCTGCTGGTATTTCCAGGAAAGCAGGGTCTGGAGTGTACCTCCACCAAACTCCAGCAGCCCTGTAGCAGAGGGGCCTGAATGTTAGAAGGAAAATGAACAAACAGAAAGAAATAGTTTCAACATCAACAAAAGGACATCCACTCAGAGACCCCAGCCAAAGATCACAGACCTCAAAGACCAAAGATAGATAAAGCCATGAAGATGGGAAGAAACCAATGAGAAAGACTGATAACTTCAAAAACCAGAATGCCTCCTCCTCTAAGGAATCACAACTCCTCACCAGCAAGGGAACAAAACTGGATGGAGAATGAGTTTGATGAATTGACAAAGCAGGCTTCAGAAGGTAGGTAATACCAAACTTCTCTGAGCTAAAGAACCATGTTCTAACCCAATGCAAGGAAGCTAAGAACCTTGAAGAAAGGTTAGACAAAATGTTAACTGGAATAACCAATTTAGAGAAGAACATAAATGACTTGATGTGGCTGAAAAACACAGCACAAGAACTTCATGAAACATACATAAGTTTCAATAGCTGACTCCATCAAGCACAAGAAAGGATATCAGAAATTGAAGATCAGCTCAATGAAATAAAGTGAGAAGACAAAATTAGAGACAAAAGAGTGAAAAGAATTGAACAAAGCCTCCAAGAAATATGGGATTACGGGAAAAGACCAAATCTACATTTGATTGGTGAACCTGAAGCCGACAGGGAGAATGAAACCAAGTTGGAAAACACTCTTCAGGATATTATCCAGGAAGACTTCTCCAACCAAGCAAGGCAGGTCAACATTCAAATTCAGAAAATACAGAGAACATCACAAAGATACTCCTCGAGAAGAGCAACCCTAAGACACATAATTGTCAGATTCACCAAGTGTTGAAACAAAAGAAAAAATGCTAAGTGCAGCCAGAGAGAAAGGTTGGGTTACCCACAAAGGGAAGGCCATCAGATCCACAGTGGATCTCTCAGCAGAAACCCTACAAGCCGGAAAAGAGTTGGGGCCGATATTCAACATTCTTAAAGAAGAGAATTTTCAACCCAGAACTTCATATCCAGCCAAACTAACCTTCATAAGTGAAAGAGAAATAAAATCATTTACAGACAAGCAAATGCTGAGAGATTTTTGTCACCAACAGGCCTGACCTACAGAAACTTCTGAAGGAAGCACTAAACATGGAAAGAAACAACCAGTACTAGCCACTGCGAAAACATACCAAATTTTAAAGACCATCAATGCCAGGAAGAAACTGCATCAACTAAGAGGCAAAGTAACTAGCTAGCATCATAATGGCAGGATCAAATTCACACATTACAATATCAACTTTAAATGTAAATGGGTTAAATGCCCCCAATTAAAAGACACAGACTGGCAAATTGGATAAAGAGTCAAGATCCATTGATGTGCTGTATTCAGGAGACCTATCTCACGTGCAAAGACACACATAGGTTCAAAATAAAGGGATGGAGGAAGATTTACCAAGGAATTGGAAAGCAAAAAAAAAAAAAAAGCAAGTGTTGCAATGCTAGTCTCTGATAAAACAGACTTTAAACCATCAAAGATCAAAAGTGACAAAGAAGGGCATAACATAATGGTAAAGGGATCAATGCAACAAGACGAGTGAACTATCCTAAGTATATATGCACCCAATACAGGAGCACCCAGATACATAAAGCAAGTTCTTAATGACCTACAAAAAGACTTAGACTCCCACACAATAATAGTAGGAGACTTTAACACCCCACTGTCAGTATTAGACAGATCAATAAAATAGAAAATTAACATGGATATCCAGGACTTGAACTCAGCTCTCAATCAAGTGGACCTAATAGACATCTACAGAACTTTCCACCCCAAATCCGCAGAATATACATTCTTCTCAGCACCACATCACACTCATTCTAAAATGGACCACATGATTGGAAGCAAAACACTCCTCAGCAAATGCAAAAAAAAATGGAAATATAATGAACAGTCTCTCAGATCACAGTGCAATCAAATTAAAATTCAGGATTAAGAAATTCATTTAAAACTGCACAACTACATGGAAACTGAACAACCTGCTCCTGAATGACTACTGGATAAATAACGAAATGAAGACAGAAATAAAGATGTTTTTTGAAACCAATGAGGATGAAGACACAGCATACCAGAATCTCTGGGACAAATTTAAAGCAGTGTTTAGAGAGAAATTTATAGCACTAAATGCCCAAAAGAGAAAGCAGAAAAGATCTAAAATGGACACCCTAATGCCACAATTAAAAGAACTAGAGAAACAAGAACAAACAAATTCAAAAGCCAGCAGAAGACAAGAAATAACTAAGATCAGAGCAGAATTGAAAGACATAGAGACACGAAAAGCCCTTCAAAAAATTAATAAGTTAAGGAGCTCATTTTTTGAAAAGATCAACAAAATAGATAGGCTGCTAGCCAGGCTAATAAAGAAGAAAAGAAAGAAAAATCAAATAGATACACTAAAAAATGATAAAGGTGATATCACCACCAATTTCATAGAAATAATAGAAATACAAACTACCGTCAGAGAATACTATAAACACTTTGCAAATAAACCAGAAAATATAGAACAAATGGATAAATTTCTGGACACTTATATCCTCCCAAGACTAAACCACAAAGAAATGGAATCCCTAAATAGACCAATAACAAGGTCTGAAATTGAGGCAGCAATTAATAGCTTACCAACCAAAAAAAAGTCTAGGACCAGATGGTTTCACAGCCACATTTTACCAGAAGTACAAAGAGGAGCTGGTAACATTCCTCCTGGAACTATTTCAAAATATAAAAAAGAAGGAATTCTCCCGAACTCATTTTATGAGGCCCACATCATCCTGATACCAAAACCTGGCAGAGACACAACTAAAAAAGAAAATTTCAGGCCAATATCGCTGATGAACGTTGATGTGAAAATCCTCAATAAAATACTGGCAAACTGAATCCAATGGCACATCAAGAAGCATATCCATTACTATCAAGTTGACTTCATCCCTGGGATGCAAGGCTAGTTCAACATATGCAAATCAATAAACATAACCCACCACATAAATGGAACCAAAAACAAAAACCACATGATTAATTCAATAGATGCAGAGAAGGCCTTCAACAAAATTCAACAGCCCTCCATGCTATAAACTCTCAATAAAGTAGGTAGTAATAGAATGTATCTCAAAATAATAAGAGCTATTTATGACAAATCCACAGCCAATATCATACTGAACGGGCAAAAACTGGAAGCATTCCCTTTGAAAACTGGCACAAGACAAGCATGATTTTTCTTATCAACATAAGAGAAAGTTGATAAGTTCTGGAAGTTCTGACCAGGGCAATCAGGCAAGAAAAAGAAATTAAGAGTATTTATATAGGTAAAGAGGAATTAAAATTGTCTCTATTTGCAGATGACATAATTGTATATTTAAAGACCCCATCACCTCAGCCCAAAATCTCCTTAAGCTGGTAAGCAACTTCAGCAAAGTCTCAGCACACAAAATCAACACCCAAAAGTCTCAAGAATTCCTATACACCAATAACAGACAAACAAAGAGCCAAATCATGAGTGAATTTCCATTCACAATTGCTACAAAGAGAATAAAATATCTAGGTACAGAACTTACAAGTGATGTGAAGGACCTCTTCAAGGAAAACTACAAACCACTGCTCAAGGAAATAAGAGAGAACACAAACAAATGGAAAAACATTCCATACTCCTGGTTAGAATCAATATGGTGAAATGGCCATGCTACCCAAAGTAATCTATAAATTCAATGCTATCCCCATCAAGCTACCATTGACTTTCTTCACAGAATTGGAAAAAAAGCACCTTAAATTTCATATGGAACCAAAAAAGAGCCCATATAGCCAAGACAATTCTAAGGGGGGGGAAAAAAAAAGCTGGAGGCATCATGTTACCTAACTTCAAGCTATACTACAAGGCTACAGTAATCAAAACAGCATGGTGCTAATACCAAAACAGATATATAGACCAATGGAACAGAACAGAGGCCTCAGAAATAATGCCACACACTTACGATTATCTGATCTTTGACAAACATCACAAAAACAAGCAATGAGAAAGGAGTTCCTATTTAATAAATGGTGTTGGGAGAACTGGCTAGCCATATGCAGAAAGCTGAAACTGGATCCCTTCCTTACACCTTATACAAAAATTAACTCAAGATGGATTAAAGACTTAAATGTAAGACGTAAAACCATAAAAATCCTAGAAGAAAACCTAGGCAATACCATGCAGGACATAGCATAAAAGACTTCAAGACTAAAACACCAAAAGCAATTGCAACAAAAGCAAAGATAGACAAAAAGTATCTAACTAACTAAAGAGCTTCTGCACAGCAAAAGAAACTATCATCAGAGTAAACAGGCAACCTACAGAATGGGAGAAAATTTTTGCAGGCTACCCATCTGACGAAGGGCTAATATCCAGAATATACAAAGAACTTAAACAAATTTACAGGAAAAAAAAAATCAAAAAGTGGGCAAAGGATATGAACAGACACTTCTCAAAAGGAGACATTTATGCAGCCAACAAATATGTGAAAAAAAAAAAAAACTCATCATCACTGGTCATTAGAGAAATTCAAATCAAAACCACAATGAGATACCATCTCATGCAAGTTAGAATGGCAATCATTTAAAAGTTAGGATACAGCAGATGCTGAAGAGAATGTGGAGAAACAGGAGGAACACTTTTACATTGTTGGTGAAAGTGTAAATTAGTTCAACCATTGTGGAAGACAGTGTGGCAATTCCTCAAAGATCTAGAACTAAAAATACCATTTAACCCAGCAATCCATCACTGGGTATATACCCAAAGAATTATAAATCATTCTGTTATAAAGACACATGCACATGTATATTTACTGCAGCACTGTTCACAATAGCAAAGACTTGGAACCAACCCAAATACCCATCAGTGATAGACTGGATAAAGAAAATGTAGCACATATATACCATGGAATACTATGCAGCCATAAAAGGATGAGTTCATGTTCTTTGCAGGGATATGGATGAATCTGGAAACCATCATTCTTAGCAAACTAACACAAGAACAGAAAATCAAACACTACATGTTCTCACTCATAAATGGGAGTTGAACAATGAGAACACATGGACACAGGGAGGGAAACATCACACACTGAGTCCTGTCAGGGGGTGGGAGGATAGGGGAGGGATAGCATAAGGAGAAATACCTAATGTAGATGATGGGTTGATGGGTTCAGCAAACTTTCATGGCATCTGTATACCTATGTAACAAACCTGTATGTTCTGTACATGTACCCCAGAACTTAAAGTACAACAACAACAACAACAAAAAGCATTTTTCTTCCTCCAGGTCTAAGTACGTACTATAGACTGAAAGTTTGTAACTTTCCAGAACTCCTTTGTTGAAATTCTTATCTTCAAGTAATGGCATTAAGAGGTGAGGGATTTGAGAATTAATTAGGTCATGAGGATGGAGCCCTCATAAAAGGGTACTTTTATTAATGCTCCTATAAAAGTGACCCCAAAGAACTCTCTCCACTTCTTCCTTCCTTGTGAGAACACAGTGAGAAGGATGTTGTTTTTTAAACAGAAAGCAGGCTTTCACCAGGCACTGAAAAAGATTCAGTGCCTTGATATTTAACTTCCCAGTCTCCAGAATGGAGAGGAATAAATATTTGTTTTGTAAGCTACTCAGTCTCTAGTATTCTGTTACACCCACCTACATAGACTAAGACAGAAAATTGGAACCAAGAAGTGAAAATGCTGCTATAACAAATCCACCCCCCACCTTTTTTTTGAGACAGTCTTGCTCAGTTGCTTAGGCTGGAGTGCAGTGGTATGACCTTGGCTCACTACAACTTCCACCTCCCAGGTTCAAGCAATTCTCATGCCTCAGCCTCCCAAGTAGCTGGAAATACACTCATGAGCCCCATCATGCCTAGCCAAGTTTTGTGGTTTTAGTAAAGATGGAGTTTCACCAGGTTGGCCAGACTGGTCTCAAACTCCTGGCTTCAAGTGATCCACCTGCCTGACCTCTCAAAGAGCTGGGATTACATGTGTGAGCACTGTGCCTGGCCTGCTATAAGAAATATTTTAAAATGTGGAAGTAGCTTTGAAACTGGGTAATGAGCAGAGGGCTTTGGGGTGTATGCTTTAAAAAAGCCTAGATTACCATGAACAATGTTTTTGTGGTTTTTTTTTTTGAGACAGAGTCTCACTGTGTCACCAGGTGCCAGGCTGGAGTGCAGTGGCACAATCTCGGCTCACTGCAACCTCTGCCTCCAAGGTTCAAGCAATTCTCCTGCCTCAGTCTCCCGAGTACCTGGGACTACAGGCACAGGCCACCACTCCCAGCTAATTTTTGTATTTGTAGAGATGGGGTTTCACCATGTTGGTGAGGATGGTCTCGATCTCTTGACCTCGTGATCTGCCTGCCTCAGCCTCCCAAAGTGCTGGGATTACAGGCTTGAGCCACCACACCCAGCCACCATGGACAATATTTTAAAGGTAGTTCTGGTGAGGATTCAGAATGAAAAGAGCTATAGAGAAAGCTCCTGTCTCAGAAAAAACTTAAGCAATCATAAACTGAATGTTGGTAGAAAAACAATAAAAGCCATTTGGATGACATCTCAGCTGGAAATGAGAAACCTATTACTGGACAATGAAGTAAAGTCAATCTTTGTTTTAAATTGGCAAATAACTTGGCTAACCTGTGTTTGTGTTCCAGTGTTTTGTAGAAAGAAAAATTCGTGAGTGATGAAATTGGATATTTGGCTGAAGAGGTTTCTAAATAATGTGTTGAAGGTGTGGCTTGGCTCCTCCAAATTGCTTAGTAAACCATGAGGAGAGAGGAATGACTTAAAGATGGAATTGTTAAGCAAAAAGGAAGCAAGACAAAGATTTGAAAAATTCCCAGCCTATTTAGGTTGGAAAAATGAGAAAATGTGTTTGGAAGACAACACTAAGGATGTGACCAAATGACCATCTGATAAGATTAATATGGATCAGCCATCTTAAAGAAGTCACTTGCTGTTCTTCCAGACAGTAGAATTATAACCCCAAATGTATTTCAGAGATCATCAAGGCAGCCATTTCCATCACAAGCCAAAGTACATGGGCCCAGGAGACATAACTGTCTCCAACTAGGTTTCAAAGAATGGTAACACTCCATGTACAACATGGAATAATATGCAGCCATAAAAAATGATTCATTCATGTCCTTTGCAGGGACATGGATGAAGCTGGAAATCATCATTCTCAGCAAACGAACACAAGAACAGAAAACAAAACATCGCACGTTCTCACTTAGGGGTGGGAGTTGAACAATAAGAATACATGGACACGGGGAGGGGATCATCACATATTGGGGCCTGCCGAGGATTGGGGGGTAAGGAAGGGATAGCAGGGGGGTGGGGGGATAGGAGAGGAATAGCATTAGTAGAAATACCTAATGCAGATGATGGGGTGATGGATGCAGCAAACCACCATGGCCCTTGTGTACCTATATAACAAACCTGCGCATTCTGCACATCTACCCAAGAACTTAAAGTATAATAATAATAATAATACCAAAGAATGGGGCCATCTAGAGCTGTGGAGTGCTGATCCCAGCTCAGCAGAGCCATGAGCATGGGACAGCATCTCAGCAGAGCTGCAATGTTCCAGCAGACAGCTACTTCAGGGCCATTTCGCCAAACTATGTGGATGATATTCCAGTAGGATAGGAAGGCGGGGCATCAAACCAAAGAGGATTATTCTCAAACTTTGAGGTTTAATGAAGTGTACCTTCTTAAGTTTTAGACTTGTTTGAAACCTGTCCCCCTTGCTTCTTTCCTATTTGTCTGTTTTAGAATAGATGTGCCTATCCTATACCTGTCCAACCATTATATTATGAAAGCATGTAACATGTTTGATTTCACAGGCTCACAACTGAAGAGAAACTTTGCCTCAGGATAAATTGTACCTCAAGTGCCACCAGTGTCTGATTTAGATCAGCTATATGGTTTCTTGACAGTTTTTATTATAATGTGAAATAAATTATATATTCTCTGATGGTATTTAGATGAGACTTTGGAGCTTAGACTTTAAGGTTAATGCCGTAATCAGCTAAGACTTTGGGGGATATTGAGATGGAATGAATATATTTTGCATGTGAGAAGGACATAAATTTGGGGGTCCAGGGCCAGAGTCCTATAAACTAGATGTGTGAGTACTCACCAAAATTCATATGTTGAACAGACTAAGATATCACTTTTTAAAATAACTTTTTTTCTGCTGTGACAGCCATTAAAATCAAATGTCAAACTGAATCTAGTGCTGCTACATCACAATATATTGAACCGAGGTTAAAAAAAAGAGGAAGCCAGCTGGGTGTGGTGGCTCACGCCTGTAATCCCAGCACTTTGGGAGGCTGAGGAGGGTGGATCACCTGAGATCCAGAGTTGAGACCAGATTGGCCAACATGGTGAAATCCCGTCTCTGCTAAAAATACAAAAATTAGCCAGGTGTGTTGGTGCGTGCCTGTAATCTCGGCTACTCAGGATGCTGAGGCAGGAGAATCCCTTGAACCCAGGAGGCAGAGGTTGCAGTGAGCCAAGAGCCTACACAGCCCTCCAGCCTGGGTGACAAGAGCAAAACTTCATCTCAAAAAGACTATATATATCCATTACATTGTCCTGTTTTAAATGTGATTAGTAATAATGAAAATAAGTTTTTATACCAGATACTATAAATAATACACATTTAAAAGTCATTTACAATGTTTACTTGCTATTTTGTGCATGTTTTATAATTTTGTGCTGTAGCAGTATAACAGAGCATTATAAACTTCACAAATAAGTATATACACAATGAGACTATAACTTTGTAATGTTTTGTGTATAGGAATTTGGAGAGCTCCAGGGAGAATGAGGGCTAGTGGATATTCCATACAGTCCTCAGTTGGAGGGATACTCACAAATCTGCTCACTGACATGAGCTCTCCTGCCCATTTTCATATGCTTTTGGGATTTATTTTAATGGATAAAGTACTCACTGGATATTAAAATGTAAATATTACAAAGATTAGACTTAAGGGACAGTCACATGATGGAAGTTAAGTTAAAGGCTTAGTTGCTCACCATTAAAGCAATTATGAAGAATGCTTTAAAACTGAAAATAAAGACAACTAATAAAACTACAAATTGTACGTTTATGAGCAGTAATACATTATAGTGACACCACATCCTCACAGCAGCATCCTCTTACGACTCCATTTATTACACTGAATCAGTGGTTTTATTTTCTTGAATAAATTCACAGTGCTAAGAGGGATTCTCTTAAAGAGAGAGTTCAGTAGTATGCACGGGTTAGGAATCCACTTAGCTAATTCTAAAGAAAAATTTCTATATGAAACCCTTAAAAATAAGTTTTTCTTCATCAGATTATATTTAGTTCATAAGGAGTAATTGTTCAGGGAATAGAAAAAGCAGGGCAGGATTCTAAAGTATTAAACCTGGCTGGATGATATGTCATTAAAATGAGAAAGATTTTTTTAGAAAAAAAAAAAAAAAAAAAACAAAACTGGAAACATAACAAGCAAGAATTCCCCAATATATGATATTCTGTTTCAGGAGAGGTGCTCAGAGACAGTAAAAAAGAATGATTCTTCTCTGCTACATGTATTTATAACATATCCATAATTTTTAATTCATAATTGTGTTTGCATTTTAAAGAATGAACCCTAACTCTAGCAAAATTTATACATAAAAATGTGGTATGGTGAAAAGAACATGAACTTTTGAAGTCAGAGCAATCCGGATTCACATTCCAGCTTCACCATTTACCTGCTTTTTGATCTTGGGTAAGTTGTCTAACTTCTGTAAATCTAGGTTCCCTTATGTTAATAAACCTACTAAACTCATTGTTTATTGTTTGTTTGTTCTTAAAGTGAGACTATGTATATATATATATATATATATATATATATATATATATATATATATATATAATTTGACTCATGAAGTGGCCTTCTCACTTCATTTAACATTTTAACCTTTAAACTTGGCCTAGCTTTGTATATTTCTTTGTTTTTGTCCATGACGTTTAGCATTTGGTTGCTTTGCTTATTTTCCATCTCTTCAACTGAATTTAATATAAAATTGTGCAGGTACTTTGGAAAACAGTTTGGCATGTCCACAAATAGTTGAACATAGAGTTACCTTATGACGGAGCACTATCATTCCTAGGTGTATGCAGAAGAGAAGTCAAAATGTGTCCACACAAAAACATATGCATGAACAGTCATTGCAGCATAAAATGGGGAACACCACAAATGCTTATCAGTTGATGAATAAACAAAAAATTACATATCTATACAATTCAATGTTATTCAGCATAAAAAGAAATGACATAATAATACAAGATACGATATGGATGAACCTTGAAAACATCATGATGACTAAAACAAGCCAGTCACAAAAGACTACATGTTATATGATTCCATTTACGTGAAATGTCCAGAATGGGAAAATCCATGGTTCTCTAAGTAAATTACTGGTTGTTTAGGTCTGCAGGTTATGAGCAATAGGGGAGTGATGGCTAAAAGATATGGGGTTTCTTTTTGAGATGATGAAAATATTCTGAAATGGACTGTGGTGTTGGTTACACACATCGATAAACACTAAACCCACTGAATTGTACACTCTAAATGGGCAAACTGTATGGCATGTGAATTATATCTCAATAAAGCAATTAAAGCTCTATGGTTTCTTGACAGTTTTTATTATAATGTGAAATAAGTTAAAATATACATTCTATTTCTGTAAGACTGGTTTTCGTTACTCCTGAAAAACATCTAATTAATTTTAACTCTATAAATTTATTGATAGTCAAATGGGTCAGATAAGTTATCTCCACAAAATATTTAAAGTCACAAAAATGTAAGCAAATATGTTTGACTAAATTAAATGATAATAATTGTTATCTTTTCAACGGATTGTGTCTTGCAAACTCCAAACACTACTGAAAAAAAAAAGTTGACTTAATTATTACACTTTCTGAAAACTGTTGAATGTCATCTGTCTAAATTTTAATACTAACAGAAATTATGTTAATCGTACTGTTACAACTTAAATATAATTTCTAAGATCCCTGAAGCTCAGACTAATAGTAAATTATACATAAACTTTGATTATCTAAAATCTTTGGTTATCTGGACACATTTTAAGATATTAAAATTTTAAAAGCTAGAAATTACAAAAGTAGTACAAATAAGTAATGTGTATTTTATCTTTGAAAATCACCAATCATGATAATACTTTGATGTAGTACATTTATAGTCAGGTACATTAAATGATACAGCTAATATATTTGAAAACTGAAATTTTAAACTTTAAAAATTTTATCACACATATTGGTATATGTTTAAACATAGATATAGAGTTATATTAGAATTGTGAAACTGAGACCCTTATGAATAATCAAAAAAAACCTAACAATTAGGTGGGAAATGGTCTTTGAATATTCAATGTGCTCTTAAAAAAAAAAAAAAAAAGCAACAACAACATTCATGCTTTCTTGTTTGGCGGCTATTTTGGAGAACGGACTTCCTTAACTCATAGAGAGAGAACTTCTTGAGAGGCTCCTACATCTTCGATCTTTGTGGTTTTGTCTAGATTACTTGATATTTTTTAGCTAATTTTTTTATTTAGAGGGCGTCTCCCTGTGTTTCCCAGCCTGGCCTCAAACTCCTGGGCTCAAGTGATACTCCCACCTCAGCCTCCTGAGTAGCTGGGATTACAAGTGTGTACCACTGCAACTGACTTTCAATTCTTTTCTGATCAAAATCTTTCCACCGCACCTGGCAAAATCTTTTATTTCTAATAAAAAATAAAATAAGTTAAAATTTGATAAATTATGACTTACTGCTGTGTTTAATTCAAATATTATTTATGATTATTTTTATAGCTGTGATCATTGTTTCATCTTTAGACACAATGTCCTGTTTATATATTAATGCTATGTTTCTTTGATAATTATTTTTGATATTGCTTTCCCAAATGTAGTTTCCAAATACTGCTTAATAAAAATTCTAAGATATTATTTTGTCTAAACTATCTTTGGGTTTCCCAGGAGTCTTCTGAGACACCAAAGATTTGTTCCAAGCTTTATTAAATAAATAATGCTACAAATAAGAATATGTATATATTCTGCACAATTATGAGATCCATCCTGTTGTCAGTCTCACAGTATGGGGGCAAACTCCTCTCAAATCAAAAAGAGAAACTTACCCTCTCCAGGTTAATTGCATGTAGATGAAATGTAATTATTATAAATATATACTTATAACTTCAGGATGCTTATAAATCCCACATACTAATAGAGAATTCCATTTTTCTTTATTCCAAAACTTCTGGCTAATATAACATATTTACTGGAGTCATTCGGTTTTGTCATCAGTAGGTGGTTTCTGCTTTTCCCTTACACTTGCTTAAAGGTACCTGCTATAAACCACAGAGCAGAAGTTCTGGAAAATTTTTCAAAAAATCTCCAAAAACGTCAATGTTCTTCAACAAAGAACTGTTCACTATTCTACTCCACAGCAAAGTAGATTTATGGATCCAGATGTGCCAAACAAAGCTGGCATCTTTATTACAAAGAGACTTGATACCTTTCAGACTTCACTAGATGAGTTTGACCTTTCATAGTTCTTTCACCCAGAAAGGGTCAACCTCATGGAAGGAGACATGTAAGCTAACATTAATAAAACCAGAAATAACTAGGGTTAAAAGAACTGATTTGAGCATGATTACTGTTTTCTTTATAATGGGCATATTAAATTTAGTATTTTCATCATAATATCCTCAGGAACATTTCCTACAGATGCCAGTGGACTGATGTTTGCTGAATCCTGTCTGAAGCTAACATTCTTTGAGCTAAGAATGTTAGATTTGGTTACCAATAGTAACCCAGTCAGCAGCATTTATTACGTGCCTCTCCTAATGTATATTTTGCACATAATTAGATGATCAGAAATGTGATTTGTGTCTCTGATTATCTACACTCAACTGCATTATTAATGTGTTGATGTTAATGATAATTTACCATTAACAATACATTAATTTTGTTTACAAATTTCATCTTAAAATATTGATCACTTCTATTGGGAGTGCATGCTGATTATTCCAACAAGGAAAAAGTACTCTGTTTTAACATTTATCAATATACCCTGCTCAGTTTTGTTCTGCTTTTTAGCAAGGGAACGTTGATAGTTAATTTTATGTGTCAATTTGGCTTGGCTATAGTACTCAGTTATTTAATCAAACAGTAATCGAAGTGTTGCTGTGAAGGTATTTTGCAGATGTGGGTAAGATCTATAATTATTTGACTTTTTGTATAGGAAATCACCCTTGATCATGTGGCTGGGCCTTTTTAATCTGGTGAAGGCATTAAGAGCAAAAACTGAGGTTTCCTGGGAAATTCTGCCTCAAGACTGCAACACCAACTCCTGAACTCTTGGCTGAGTTTCAAGCCTGCTGGCCTGCCCTACAAATTTTGGAGTCAAGACTGCATGCATCAACTCCTTCAGGTCTGCTTCTAGCCTGCTTGCTTGCTTTGTCCTACAAATTTCAGACTTGCCAGCCTTAACAATTGCGTGAGTCAACTTGTTAAGGTAAATTCCTTTACGTCTACATCTATATATATGTCATATCTATCTCTGTCTATCTATCTATTCTATTGGTTTTGATTTTCATTGGAGAACCCTGACTGAAATAGAAATGAATTTGCATAAAAGTTGGCTAAGGTTAGGAGAACAGTCTGTGCCAATAAAAAAATAAATGTTCCCTATGGAAAGTTAACTAAAGCCATATCAAGATCCATTAACTTGATCTCAATGGGACTAATGGAGGGTAGGAGAGCCCCAAAGTGGAGTCTTAGCCCAGGAGCATTCTTGGCTTTGCCCAAGAAATAATTCAAGGGTGAGCTGGTGGCATAAACAGTAATTTTATTGAAGTGACATGCATAAATGCATTGTCAACAGTGATTTCCCTGGCGACAAGAAATAGGGAAGTTGGGAGGGAAAAAAAGAATCCTGCTTTCTTTTCCTCCACAATTACTTGTATATACTTCAGAGTTGTTTAGAAAGTTTTCAAAGACCATAGATCGGTATGTTAATTGAACAATTAAAACTCCATAAGCTAGCTGGGTGTGATGGTGCATTCCTGTAGTCCCAGATACTCAGGAGGCTGAGGCTGGAGGATCGCTTCAGCGCAGGAGTTTGAGGCTGTAGTGAGCTATGATCATGCCACTGCACTCCAGCCTGGGTGACAGAGCAAGGCCTTGTCTCTAAACAAACAAACAAAAACTTCATGAGGTTCAGAGGCTTTGATCATTATTTTTTCTGTAATTCCATGGGAAGCCTAGATGTGTTCCCCACAAAAGGATGATACCCTCCATTTGCCAAAGGCTGGCTGATCCATAGGAATCCTTTTCTTGGATTCATTAAAATTAAGCATTCATAAACAGAAGCTCAGAGGGAAAGAAGACATTAAAGTCAGGGATACTGTAGGATACCCAAGGAAGTCTATGGAATTCAGGGAATCCACAGACCTGGGTGGGAATAACTGTATTGCTATTTTCACTAACCTCTATCTAATTTCTATCTGAAATTCAGGATTTCCCTCAGTTAACAATGTCAACAGCAATCCAGAGCAATAGACACTGTATTTCTATCTCCAACAGAGATCACAGATACAGTCACTCATTACAGTTGCAGATATCTCAAAATGCTATTTCTGCTTCTCACAACTTTGAAGTTATAGTAGATAAGAGACTTGCTGGCAGATCTAAATTACCACATTAAAAAAGAAGTATATAGATTATAAATTTGGCTTATTGTCAGGTGACTGTGTTTGTAAATAATTGTTTTTCTTTGTAGTCCTCTATATAGTCTTTTCTTTTTCTAATCCCATGACAAACTACGGTGTTTTAAAAATATATTTAAAACATTATTTTTAAAAGGGGTCTACAGGCAACACCAAATTTCTAGAGAGGTTCATGGTATAAAGAAAGTTAAAAATATCTTCTTTAGAACAGAACAAATCTAAATAACCTTTAACAAATAAAAGCAATTACAGTTTTTTGTTCTTGTTCAAAGAAAAGGAATTTACAGATGTATAACGTTCCATATTCCAAACAAATATTTCTTCTTTTTGCGGAGACCTAGCACAAAGCAATTATCATTACCACAGTCACCTGGAGATAAACCATTTTCCCATAGCTATATAAAGATCTTTTGTTTAGGAAAACTACATAAGCAAAAAACTGACTTATACTACGTAGATGATTTTTTTCTTTAATCAAGTAAGAAGTACTTGACAAAGTTTTAATTTATAATATTCTGCTCTTTCAAATGATAAAGATATTTTGAAATTTCAACTGGATTTTCCTAAACAATGGACCTAAATCACATTTTACCTTTCTTTCCTTATTTATATCTTATTTACTTTATTCATTTATTTTTATGGGAGAAGTCTTGTTCTTTCACCTAGGCAGTAGTGGAGTGATGTAATCATAGCTCACTGCAGCCTTGAACTCCTGGGCTCAAGTGATTCCCCCCACCTCAGCCTTAGTAAATGGGGTTACAGTCATGAGCCATCATGCCCAGCTGTCCATTTTACCTTTCCGAATCTTAGGAAGAGGAACCAGACTCCATAGAGCCAGTTGAAGCAATGTGACACATATAAGAACTCAATTTAGAAATTCAAACTTACTGCCTGGAATCATTGTATTGAGGTTTATAGCCAATCATAGATAAAAGATCACCAGAAGGACAATGTCAGAAGACTGGGCAGTAAATCATTTGCAATTGTCTGTTTCAGTACAAATGTGCCCTTTGATCTTAAAAAGTTCATGGAAGGATGATGGCAAGGGAAATAAAGGACAACAGAATTCAGTGATGGGAGGTTGGGATAGGGAAAGGCTGCAATGCTGTGTGATGCCCTCAGTTCCACAGGGCACATTGTGTAACCACTTTGCTTTTCCCTCAGCAGGACATGAGCTCTGGCCTCACACTGAGTTGCACAAGTAGAAATTTCAATTTTTCTTTTTTTAAAATTTGCCTTATCAATGAGGCTACTGTTTACGATGGCAAGGACATCAAGCCCCTTTGTTTAGACGTAAGGTCTAGGGAAAAAACCCTGACTCCCCGCTCCTCTCCCTTCTCAGTAGTCTGAGTTTGCAGCCAGTGCATTTCAGGTTATAATAGAACAGGAGGAAAGTCTCATCTGGGAACAAAAATGGGAAGGACCAGGGTAGAAAACGATCAGGGCTTAGGTATTCAAAAGTATGGCATCAACTGGCAGACATGCTACATGTTTTTTGAGGTTTCTCTGCTTCTGACCATCTTGCCTCCATGAGCCATATTTATCAATAAAAAAGGAGCAATCTACCAGACATATTCAAAGTGTGGCCCATGGACAGGAGGCATTATCTGGGAACTTCGGGGAAATGCAGATTCTCAGACTCCAACCCAGAGCTAGTAAATCAGAATCTCCAGGGGTGGGGCCCAGGAATCTGTGTTTTAATAAGCCTTCTAGATAATTCTTAGGCAACCTAGGCAACCCTCTGAAGGCTCCTTTTCTGAGGGAGGAGGATGTCACTGTGTCACTGAGCAACAGCAGTGTTATGTGGGTGTTTATTAACGGGCCAAAGCCTCAAAATGAAGAGCAGCAAAGCCAAGACTTCATTGCACACAGACCGAATAGGGAAAAACCATTAGTTTTTGTTGAATTTGCCCATGCTAGATTCATGCCAATAACTTTGCAAAACATTACACACCTCCCTGTGACTAACTGTTTTGAAATTATACTCAAAAGGTTGGGTAATTTGTGGAATTAAGGTAGAACAAGTTGTTTAGAGAATATTAGAATTTTTTCTCATTTTTCCACTGACTTTCTGTAAACATGTTGAGAGCTTGGACGGGGTCTTACTCATGCTTTTCTTACCAGCACTGGCTCAGAGGCTGCTTCATTAGAGCTGATGGATAAATGAGTGAAATTCAATGAAGTTTTTGTCTTTAACTGTGTTTATAGGTTTTATATTGCTCTCAGTATAAATTGCCACTGATGTAGTGGTTCAATCAACAAACATTTATTATCTCATAGTTCTTTATGTCCAAAGTTCAACTGGGGTCTCATTGGGCTGAAATCAAGGTTTCAGCAGGGCTGTGTTTCTTTCTGGAAACTCTAAGGGACAATCCATTTTCTGTGTAATGTTTTGCAAACTTATTGGCATGGATCTAGCATGGGCAAATTAAACAAAAACTAATGGTTTTCCCCCTTCAGTCTGTGTGCAATGAAGTCTTGGCTTTGCTGCTCTTCATTGTGAGGCTTTGGCCAGTTAATAATCCATTTTCATTGTATGGAAATCCATTTTCATACTTCCTTTGCTGGGTGTCAGCTGAGGCCTTACCCAAGTTGTAGAGTTCACTGCCTTTCTTGGCTCCTAACTCTCATCCTCCATCTTGAAAGCCAGAAATCAAGGGTTAAGTACCTCTCAGGCACTGAATCTCCCATCTTTCTTGTTCTCTCACATCACTCCCTCTACCTTTCTCTTCTACTTTTAAAGGCTCATATGGCTACATGAGACTTACCCATATATACAGAATAACCTCATATCAAGATTCATAATCTCCATTATATCTGCAAAGTCCTTTTGTTATGTTAAGTTAATATACTCAAAGATTCTGGGAATTAGAATGTCTACATCTGGTGGGCCATTATTCTGCCGACCACATTCTACTACATAAAATATATAAAAGCATCTGAATCCTGATTTTTTAAAAATTCAATTCAAATTAAAAGAAATTTGATGGAGAACAGGTATGATGTTCTTTTTCTGTTTTTTGTTTGTTTGTTTGTTTGTTTGTTTGTTATGAGACAGAATTTCACTGTGTTGCTGTATTAGTCCATTTTCTGGTACTGATAAAGACATACCTCAGACTGGGCAATTTATAAAGAAGAAGAAGTTTAATGGACTCAAAGTTCAACACGGCTGCAGAGGCCTCACAATCGTGGTAGAAGGAGAAAGGTACATTGTACATGGGACCAGACAAGAGAGAATGAGAGCCAAGCAAAAGTAGTTTCTCCTACAAAATTATCAGATCTCATGAGACTTATTCATTACCATGAGAATAGTATGGAGGAAACTGCCTCTATGATTCCATTATCCCACACCAGGTCCCTCCCATAATGTGTGAGAATTATGGGAGCTACAATAAGTCAAGATGAGATTTGGGTGGGGACACAGCCAAACCATACCATTCTGCCCCTGGCCCCTCCCAAATCTCATGTCCTCACGTTTCAAAACTGATCATGCCTTCCCAACAGCCACCCAAGTTCTTAACTCATTTTAGCATTAACTCAAAAGTCCACTGTTCAAAGCCTCATCTGAGAGAAGACAAATTCCTTCTGTCTATGAGCCCATAAGATCAAAAGCAAGCCAGTTACTTCCTAGATTCAATGCAGGTACAGGCATTGGATAAATACATCCATTGCAAAAGGGAGAAATTGGCCAAAATGAAAGGGTTAAAGGCCCCGTGCAAGTCCAGAATCCAGTGGGGCAGTCAAATCTTAAAGCTTCAAAATTATCTCCTTTGACTCCATGTCTCACATCCAGGTCATGCTTATACAAGGGGTGGGTTCCCATGGTCTTGGGCACCTCTGCCCCTCTGGCTATGCAGGCTACAGCCTCCCTCCCTGCTGCTTCCAAAGTTGGGTGTTAAGCATCTGTGGCTTTTCAAAGTGCACAGTGCAAGCTGTTGGTGGATTGGTCTAAAGGATGGTTACCCTCTTTTCACAGCTCTACTAGGTGGTGCTCCAGTGAAGACTCTGTGTGGGGACTTCAACTCCACATTTTCCTTCTACACTGCCCTGACAGGGATTCTCCATAAGGTTACCACCCTGCAGCAAACAGTTGCCTGGATATACAGGTATATCCATACATACTGTGAAATCTAAGTGGAGGTTTCCAAACCTCAGTTCTTGACTTTTGTACACCTGCTCAACACCATGTGGAAGCTGCCAAGGGTTGGGACCTGCACCCTCCAAAGTCATAGCCGGAGCTGTACCTTGGCCCCTTTTAGCCATGACTGGAGCAGCTGGGACAAAAAGCACCAAGTCCCTAGGCTGCACACAGCAGGGAGGCCCTGGTTCTGGCCCATGAAACCATTTTTTCCTCCTAGGCCTCCAGGCATGATGGGAAGGGCTACTGCAAAGGTCTCTGACATATGCCCTGGAGACATTTTCCCCATTGTCTTGGCAATTAACATGTGGCTCCTCATTACTTATGAAAATTTCTGCAGATGGCTTGACTTTCTCCTCAGAAAATGGGTTTTTCTTTTCTATCACATTGTCAGGTTGCAAATTTCTGAACTTTTATGCTGTTTCCCTTTTAAAACTGAATGTTTTTAACAGCATCCAAGTCACCTCTTGAATGCTTTGCTGCTTAGAAATTTCTTCCACCAGTTACCCTAAATTATCTCCCTTAAGTTGAAAGTTTCACACATCTCTAGGGCAGTGGCAAAATGCCACCAGTCTCTGCTAAAACATAAGAATCACCTTTGCTCTAGTTCCCAACAAATTCCTCATCTCCATCTGAGACCACCTCAGCCTCAATTTTATTGTCGATATCATTATTAGCATTTTGGTCAAAGCTATTCAACAAATCTTCAGGAAGTTCCAAACTTTCCCACATTTTTCTGTCTTCTGAGCCCTCGGAACTGTTCCAATCCCTGCCTGTCACCCAGTTCCAAAGTCATTTCAATATTTTTGGGTATCTTCAGCAGCACCCCACTCTACCAATACAAATTTATTGTATTAGTCCATTTTCATGCTGCTGATAAATACATATATGAGAGTGGGTAATTTATAAAGAAAAAGAGGTTTAATGTGGCTGAGGGACCCTCAAAATCATAGTGGAAGGAAAAAAGGCATGTCTTACATGGCATCAGGCAAGAGAGAATGAGAGCAAAGCAAAAAAGGGAAACCACTTATAAAACTATCAGATCTTGTGATACTTATTCACAGCCAACAAGAACAGTATAGGGGAACTGCCTCCATGATTCAATTATTTCCAACTGGCTCCCCTCTCAACACGTGGGAATTTGGGGAGCTACAATTAAAGATGAGATTTGGGTGGGGACATAGCCAAACCATATCAGTCACCCAGGCTGGAGTTTAGTGATGCAATCACAGCTCATTGCAGCCTCCACCTCTCCGGCTCAGTCCTCCCACAGACATATGCCTGTAGTCCCACAAGTGACTGGGACTACATGTGCATGCCACCACACCCAGCTAATTTTTGTCTTTTTTGTAGAGATGGGGTTTTATCAATTTGCCCAGGCTGGTCTTGAACTCCTGGACTCAAGTGTTCTGCCCATCTCAGCCTCCCAAAGTGCTAGGATTACAGGTGTGAGCCACCGAAACTGGCCAGGTATAATGTTCTTGTAGAATGCATTAGCACAAGACATCAACCCGTAGAATTAGCCCTTTGAGAGATAGTGAGTTTAGATAAGTTTGTTTATAGCCTTCTATTAACACCACTTTAAAAATTATCCTTCCTGTGCACCATCCCTCTTTCATACCAGGCTGGACAGCACCCAACCTCTTAACCTTTCTTCCCCTTTTATTTGCGTGGCTCTCAATCAAAACATAATAGGAATAACTAATTATTGATCACTTTGTGCTTATTACTTTCATACAAACCATCTCATTAAATTATCATATTACCTCAATTACGTACTTGTCATTTTAGAAAAAGAGGAGATTTATCAAGTTTAAGTAACCTATTTATGAAAGTCAGTAACAGAGCTCAGATCCCACCATAAGCCCCTCTTGCTCATCATTATACACCCTGCCTCCTTGTGATGCCCCATTTCCACATTTTCTCCACTGCCAGAAATAAGCAGCAGACCAAACTTAAACTTAAATGTTCACTAACTGATACACAAAAGAGTCTTTGGTAATAAGATCTCAAGTCTTAAAATACAACCCCACTGGTGAAAATCAAGACCCTCATGGTAGGCCAGGGGAGGAAATCAAACTATCTAGCTTCCCTTTGCACACAAAAAATTTATAAAACTTGGCAGAGTAGGAGTTTAGAAGAGAATTCTTTTTTTTTTTTTTTTTTAATCTTTACTCTGCCAGAAAAACAAAGCACTAGTTCTCTGGAGTAGTCAGGAAGATCTAAGGAAGATCCCAAGATATTTGTCATTGCCATAGACAATATATTTGAACAAAATCTCTCACTTCTAGACTGGAATTCTATTTCTATAAGAATTTTATCCAAATTGGTCAAAATGTTCCCCCAATATGGGAACTCAAAAATAGGAACAATAACTATTGACTTATGAGTTATTTTGCCCCTTTTGACTGTTCAACCATTGATTGTCTGCTTTTATTAATCAGCATTTAGTGACTCATTATTTAGTAAATACATACTGAATATTTTGCTATTTGCTGACACCAAGCTTGCTAAGTACAGGAGTGAAAAGAAGGAATACAAAGTTCAATCACAGACTGAGATATAGTCATCAGCAAATAAATTATAATATGATATAAGCCATGTCCTAATCTCATTTTTACCCTTATCCTGGGTGATATCTTAATCAAGAAAATATGGATTTAATTCTGAATGGCTTGTTAATTTGGAGGCCAAGGCTTGCCCCTAAATTCATTTTAAACATGTAGCACAGAGCAGCCCACTTCTCCTTTGCTTGATCATGTTCCTTTTGCAAACAGGAGATGTGTTCCAGGGGAGTAAGGACCAGACTGTGGTCCCAGCACTCAGCTCCTGCCCACCCTAGAAGACTGTTTTACCTTTAGAGCTCCCACCAGCTTTCCCGAAAGAGCAATCAAATCCAGCTTTCCTGTGAATTATAATTTTTTGATGCCATAAATATTGTTATAACCTGTGTTTACTATATATTTGTTCATAAATTTCTATGGCTATGATGAGTGTTCATAGTTTAATTTCTGCATTAACAATGCTGATTCTTTAAAAATTATGACGTAGGTAGAATTTGTCTTCACCCCTCTCTTCTCTTTCAGCCTCTATTGACTCCTGAGATGTCAAAGGAACACAGGCTGCTATTGGATCCATCTTTTATATCCTCTACCACCAAACTTCGCCAACTAGAACATGCTTTTCCAGCATGCACTATGTGGCTCTGGAATCTGTATGACTGATTTCAAGCCTTCACTCCATAAAACTTTCTGCCCTGTTGACCTTTTCTTTCAGTAGCTGGTTAGACTGAATTTCTCTATTTGTCTCTCACACATCCCTTAGGGCTTGGATTGCAGAGTTCTAACTCCCGCTCCAGGATTCCCCTAACCTGAGCAAGCAGATTTATAACTTCCCTAACTCCTGGACTCCTTAAAATCAGATGAAGCCAAATTTTCTGAAGCAAGACCATAGTCAAAGAGAGATCTCTGAGATACTGTGTAAGTTGGGTGCTGTGTCAGTAGAGAGATTTCAAAGACTTATCCTCTCCCACTATAGCCCCACACATTCACAAGTATCTTTCCTCTTATATAGCCCATAGCCACAAATTCCCACTGTTGGGGTCCCTCTTTTGAAGTGAGGAATTGTCTTCCAGGAAGTTTTTATTATTATACGAGGTAACCTTCCATTATTTTATTCATTAACTCAATACACATTTAATTTCCATTTCTATAAAATGAGTATAATAGTACTTATCTTATAAATTTGTCATGAGATGAAATGAGTCAATGTATATAAATTGTATAAATAATTGCTGGGCATGTTGTAAATGCTATAGAAGTGTCCACTATTATTAATATGGTTTGTAGGGTTGTGATTTTTTATAGCACAGACAATAACATAGATATTAGGAATGCAAATATGTAAAAGAGATAGCCCCCGCCCTGTAGCTTATTCCTCATCTATCTGTCCGAGAACTAAGTTCTGAATGAAAAGGTCAACAGGACAGAAAGTTTTATGGAGTGGAGACCATAGAAATATTATTTATGGAACAAAATATACAGTAAACACAGGTTACAATATTTACAGCAGAGTCAGATATTGCCTGGCATCACTGAGATTTGACTGTTCTTCCTGGAGCATTTCCTTACCGGGATCACCACATTGTACTAACTTTGACCCAAGGGGTAAGGCTGCAGGCATAGAAACATATAAGAACAGGAACACAGGATAAGTACACAGTAGGCTCTCAAGACATTAGCTTGGCCATTAATTTAAATCATGTAGAGACAGGATAGAGTTTGGCTGGAAAATGGAGAACACTAGACAAGTTTGACGTTTAAAACGTTGGTTGGTTGTGTGTCCATGCTCAGATGCATATGTACAGAGGTAGATACTGAAGAGAGGTCATGCCCAGCTCACTTGCTATAAATTTTGTTGTTAATAAGGAGAGGAAGGCCAGCTGTGGTGGCTCACACCTGTAATCCTAGCACTTTGGAAGGCCAAGGCAGGAGGATCATTTGAGGTCAGGAGTTTGAAACTAGCCTGACCCACAGGGTGAAACAGTGTCTCTACTAAAAAATATATACAAAAACTTAGCTGAGCATGGTGGTGCATGCCTATAATCTCAGCTACTCAGAAGGCTGAGGCATGAGAATCACTTGAACCCGGGAGGCAGAGGTTGCAGTGAGCTCAGATTGTACCACTACACTTCAGCCTGAGTGACGGAGTGAAACTCTGTCTTAAAAAAGTGGGGGTGGGGGGCCGAGGAATAGGAGATCTTGAGAAGGAAAGAGAAAATTTGGAATTTCCTGGCACAGAAATCCAAGGTGTGGGAGAAGTACAGGGATCAGAACTCAGTGATTGCCTTTGGCCTTTCCTTCAGTCCTTCCGTAGATTTTCAAAACTCCAACTGCACAACAACTTTCAAATGGATAAAGGATCCATTCCTAGGCTGAGCCTCCACAAAAATTTATAAATCAGATCATAATAGTGTAACTAAGAGGTAGGTCCTGAAATGCAGCCAGGAAAAATGCTAGGAGGGAGAAATTTATTCCGATGAAGCAACAGTGGCCACAAAACGAAAAAACCAAAAACACTGAGTAATCACAGTTCACTTTTCCACCCATGACCCTGAGCTGCTGTTTGCACAAGAAGTTTCTAATATGCATTTTGCACCTTCTGTGTCACTGGCAGATCACACTTTACCAGTGGTTCTAAGGACCAAGTGACCAGTGTTTATCTGGAGGTCTGAGGATTTCTTGTTCTTTTACCTGCTGTACCTTCCTCATGGCTGAAGATGAAACATGTTTTTTCTAACACTTACCCTTTACTTCTGGATGAACTTGTCAGAGGAAAGGTCCCAAAACACTTGTACTCCTTCTATAAAATGCTCAAACAATCTTCTTGTCCCAGCTAACCAAATGGGCAGCCAAGAGGCGCTCAAGGCATCCTCAAGCATGGGCCTGTCTGGTCAATGTTTGTGATTCTAAGTGATGTATTTTTAAAAGATATATTTTAATTTTAAACTCACAAGCCTAGGAGAGATTTTATAAGAAACAGAATGTACAATGGAAAACATTATACTAACTAATTTGGGACAGTTCATACTCTTAGAGCTAGCCACAAGGATACGCAGTCCAAAGGAGAGTTTCTCCCTTGGCCCTAAGTAGAAAAGCCTGTGAGATTTTGGCTCTGCTTCAGTCTTTGGGTACAACATTAGCTGAAGGAATAAATAATGAACTTAATAGACTTAAACATTAACTTGTAGTTTAGTAGAGTGCAGCCATATCAAGGATGCCCAGAAATGCACAAGAGAGGTAGGGAAGACGCTGTCGAAAGTCTTCTCTCTTGCGAAAGAGAGCAGACCTTAGGCCAGGGTCTTTGGTCAGCATGATGATAAAAAGGAGGAAGGAAAAAAGTGAGAAAGGAGAAGAAACATGATGATTCAAAGTGGAAAAGTGTCATCTCTGAATTTATGGTCAAGACATAGCACTCAACAAAGTTGAAATGCTATTTTGTGCTTAAAGAGTGAAATTGAGAAAAAGGTCACACCGGGAAAATGCATGTATCTGGGACTTGAGCAGGCTGTGAAATCAAATTCTGTTTTAACATTTGAGATAACCAACCCTTAACAAGATTATACTAAACTTCATTAAAAATTGCCTTCTAAGTAGAGAAAATAACGAAGTATTTTCTAGGCTTTTTTTTTTTTTTTTTTTTTTAACTTTAGATGGCTAGATTGAGAAGATAGTAAATAAGAAAATATACGAATAATATCAGATAATCCATGCTATCTCAAACATACCAACCCATGCGTGACCTTGGGCGGCTTTGTCACCAATAAAAATCACAGATTATTTCATTGCACATTACAGTTGTTGCATATATCTTAAAGTACCATTTATACTCAGCATTTCTTTTGAATTGTGATAAGAGAAATCACTTATTTATCAGGCCCACAGCAGCTTTTTGAGTAAAATAAGATAAGCCATTAAAAGAAAACATACACACACACATACAGATTGGGGTTTGACTGGTATGTGAATAGTCTTTTTTTTTTTTTCCAGTCTTCCATAAACTTGAACTGAGTATCTGATATCTGCCAGATAATAAACTTGGCTTGTTACTAAATTATCATTTTTGGGGTTAATACCAAAAGAAAAAATACCAGATAAGAAAAAACAAAAATCAAACAAAACACGAAACGGGCAGATTTCTTTCTCCATGGAGATCGCCAAGTTGCTTGAGAAGGAGATATCTACCAAAAGATTACCAAGACTTCCTGCAGCAAAGTATATTGACTTTCTGCTCTGGACCAGAAAGTAAATTCTAATAATCTCTTTTATAAAAGAACATTGCACCATAATGATTTTAAGGCATTGGACTTTTCGAAAAACGTATAAGTTTCTCTCATATTTAATCTCCTCTGGTATAAATTTCTTAGTGATTTGACAATTCCCACTGATTTTCCAGAAAAGTTATTACAGTCTTTTCAAAACTTCACCCAGGACAGATGCCAACACAAATCATTCAAACTGGAACAGGGGTCAGATTTCAACTCACTCATGCTTTCCCCCTATGTACTGCCATCTATTATAAGAGGAGGTGACCTAAGAACCTATACCTAGTTGTTGGAGACCAAGCATGTGAGTATGAACAATTCTACAATTTCTATCATATTAGAACAGCAGCAAGCAAAAGGGAATCAAATGCTTTTTTGTAACCTCTGTCTCTTTGGTGGGACTTCCATGAGTACTGACACCCGCCAGGCATCCACAGAAATCTAATTCCACTAGCAACCACTGGTTGTCTTCCCTAATCTTGGAATTTTGGAGATGCCCTTCCACTTTGGCTGGATCAGAGGGACAGCAGTAGAGTTTGCTTCTTAACAGAGCCTTTCTCTTAGATCAATCTGGGAATTTCTCTCTACCTCATCCTTCTTGATGAAGGGTTCCCAACCTTTCGGGGAGCACCTGGAAGTATTTTGATCAAATATTTCTTGAAAGGCAGTTTTTACTCTGCAGTATCTTGGTACCGACTGCTACTCTCTAGGGGCAGAATTTCCTCTAGCCTAAGTAGAAATGATTGTTTGAGTTTCTGTCAGACTCTGCTATCCACAGCAAGTAGATCCAGCTCATTTTACCATAAGAAGCTATTTTTAATATCTCTCCAAAAATGTTTGGGAGCACCACATGATCACGTTTGGTGCCTCAGTAGGAGCTGAGATTATAAGTAATGACAAAAAATATGAACTAAAAGATTCTTTTAAATGAGGTTGACATTTATTAATTCCAAAGTAACTACATATATTTTTAACTAAAGCATATATTTTTTAGTCAGACTATATTTAGTATAATGAAGAAATAGATTCTTGAAAAAAACCTTCCCAGAGAATCTCTGGTCCACAGATTGGAAAATGTTGCATTATGTTATGAGTTCCTTCAGGAAGAGGTGATGTTTTGTTCAGCCTTTTATCCCTCATGCCTAGCCCAGTGTTTGGCACAAAGCAGGTGCTTAATATGAAATAAATATTTGGGAGATGTTTTGTTTTAGTGAACACTTTTGTGACATTCATGGGGCATTTACCATGTGTCAGACACTGTTCTGAGTGCTGTATGTGTATTAACTCATTTAACCATCAAACAACTCTAGGAGACAGATGATGTTTTACAGATGACAAAGCTGAGACTCAGAAATCTTTGGTAATTTACTCAATGCCACATTGTAAGGAATTTTTAAAGCCAGGACGCAAAGTAATTAGACATTGCCTTTAATGTTTTCAAATGTAACTACTGGCAGGTAGGGAAGTCCACAGCCATGGTTATTCAGTGAAGCTTTTGGCACTGCTAACTGATCATATTTATGGAATAATACTTGGGCCACTCCCAAAAATGCAGTGAAGGATGAGGGTTCTTCATAAGACCAGGTGTGGTGGTTCACGCCTGTAATCCCAGCACTTTGGGAGGCCAAGGTGGGCTGATCATGAGGTCAGGAGTTTGAGACCAGCCTGACCAACATGGTGAAACCCTGTCTCTACTAAAATAAAAAATTAGCTGGATGTGGTGATGTGTGCCTGGAATCCCAGCTATTCAGGAAACTGAGGCACAAGAATCTCTTGAACCTGGGAGGTAGAGGTTGCAGGGAGCCGAGATTACATACTTCACTCCAGCCTGGGCAAAAGAGTGAGACTTGGTCTCAAAAATAAAAATAAAAAAAAAGAATTAATGCCCTTTACAAGGAGGCATTAATCTCCTTGTATCTAGGCTACTAGAAATAGTTTTACAAATACACATAACAGTTTGTATATACCACCATTTCTAATCTATTTCATACCAGACTCTCACCTGGTTTTTGAGAGAATAAGGGATTGTGTGAATGAAGGATTAAATGAATGAATGTCTATTCCTTGATACTTTATATGACATCAATTACTTTTCTGACTAAAAGGTTTGTGGAGGCAGTGTGAGGTCTTCAGTGGAAAGAAAATTAGGTCAGAGCTTCATTTATCATGGGGTGGAAGAATTAAAACTCATCAGTAAAAGAGAGAAAGACGCTATGCAGAGGCAGGCAAGAGGCAGGCAAGAGGCAGAGACCAGCCCACACAGTCCATCTGACCATGCCAGGTCCCCAGAGCACTGAGTACATCAGAGCACAGGCACCACAGGAGATGTAGGAGGTGTCCTGCCTGCAAAGAGCTCGTGATCAATTAAAGAAGGTGAAATGTGTACATCAATTAACATAACACAAGGCAACATGTGACCTGTGCTAAAAATAAGTAAATAAAGCACAGAAAGATTTGAACCAAGTTCCCCGGGAGCACAGAGAGGGGCCAGATGGTTTCCAGCTACTGGAAGCAGGAACTGCCAACTCCTGAACTGGCTGCATTTTGATTAAAAGAGATTAGAAGGAAGGACTTTCTACAAAAAGGAAACTATGGAGATGCAGGGGTGGGAGAGCGGGGGAGAACTGGCAGTTCATTCTGGTTGATTAAACAGTGGATGCACACTGGCCAGCTCCTGGCTAATCTTTATTTGGATAGCACATTATTGTGTTTCTCAAAAAAATCAAATGTTATATGTGAACCCCCTAAGGGAGGACACGGGCTCTGTACCACTTATCATTCTCCACCGTCTGACATACCTGCCCATCCACACATTCATGTTTCTTGCTATCTTTGCAGATTTTAGGATGGGTGATCCCCACACTAAAGCAGAGTGTCTTGGAGCTTACTGGAGCTTAAGCTAGGGGGAAGAAATTACTCACTAAGAAATAATCAGTTCTTAACCTAGAATTCGGACAGTGGAAAGCTGGGGAGATGTAGCAGGGGGAGAGGCTTCAAACTGGATGGGAAAAAGTAGACCTTAACTTTCACTAAACATTAAGTAAAATTTAGTGTTTCCTTCCGTTTTGAATGCGGATAGGGAGAATCACAGTAGTGTTAGCAGTACTTGTTACTTTGTTGCCAATAAAAATCACAGATGATTTCACTGCATGTTGCAGTTGTAGATTTCTTAAACTACCATTTATGCTCATGATACTTTAAAATTCTGACACTTATTAGACTTATGCCAGATCTTGGTTTTGTTGTCCTTGTTGTTTGTCTGTTTCTGTGGGTTGTTTGTTTGTTTGTTTTTGGCTCTATTGTCCAGGCTGGAGTGCGGTGGCATGATCTTGGCTCACTGCAACCTCCATCTCCTGGGCTAAAGCCATCCTCCACCTCAGCCTCCCAAGTAGCTAGGACTACAAATGTGCCCCACCATGTCCAGCTAATTTTTGTGTTTTTCTAGAGGGACGAGATTTCACCATGTTGTCCAGGGTTGTCTCCCACTCCAGGGCTCAAGCAAACCATCTGCCTCCACCTTCCAAAGTGTTGGGATTACAGGTGTGAGAAATTGCACCCAGCCTAGATCTTTTTATTTAATGAGTTAATAAAGAACTACATATATTACTATATCACAAATTTTTTAAAGTACTTTGATACAATTTACATATAATTGATTTCCTTTTTACATGAATGTGCTTTATTTTATGCTTTTTAAAACATTATTCTGAAAAAAAGATTCATAGTTTTCACCAGACCACCAAAAGGATCCTTGATACAAAATAGATTAAAAACCCTGCTGAATGTAGCTTGGGATCACAAAGAGAGCTTTAAATATCTTCATTAGCGTTGTGAATATAATCTTACCAGCAAATGGGATCCACTGGAGGGTTTTTCTTTGTTTTTGGGAAGGTGTTTGTATTAGGGCCCTCTAGAGGGACAGAACTAATGGAATATATATATATATATATATATATATATATATATATATATATATATCCTCACAGACACACCCAGGATCAATACTTTGTATCCTTCAATTCAATCAAATTGACACTCAGTATTATCCATCGCATGCCCACACCTTGTCAACTTGAACCCATATACATCTCCTGAGATTATCATATATAATTTTCAAATAAAGACAATAGTAAGGTCATAATTATGCCTAACATAATACAACTATCTTTTGTATAACTGGAAAGGCACCAATCCGCAACCCAGATACTATTACATAAAATTAACAATACTTAAATGCTGATGTGAAGTCAATAAATCTTATGTCACATGATAAAAAAGAAAGGAAATAAAATGAAGATATTTTCTTAGTGCAAGTGTATATATGCAAAAACATGTTTTTAACAAAGGAAGAGGGAAATACTCATGAAAATTACAATCCTTTTTTCTGCAGGTGGTCATGTGGTCATAGCTGGTATTGATGACTACCTTCTACTACCCATGCTGTATTCCCTTTGCCTTCAGCAAGCACCTCAGCAGGTCATGTTTTATTGTTGTTGTTGTTGTTGTTCCTGGTGAAGTGATCTAAATCTTCATTCCTGAAGGGTCTGGGTCATTTGTAGTCCTGCCTGAATTGGGCTGTTGTAGTTTCCCATTGACCTTAATCACAGGGCATGGTAATACCAAGAGATGCCCTAACAGACCTCCTGTAGTCTATGCATATTCTTCTTTACCTCCATTATGGAGTAGTAGACTGATTTCATCTTAATAGTCCGGGTCAATAGCCCCAGCCAACACTGTAATTCCCTTCTTAGCCTGTTGACTTAAAGGTAGGATGAGCCTGAAGTGTCCAGATGGCAATGTTAACTTCCAGTTTAGTAGAATCACTGTTGTATCTCCTGGTGGCAGTATTCCTCCCACTGGAATAAAGACCTCTAGGCCAGCAGAACGTAATGTCACAGGAACAAGAAGAAAAAATGTTGCTAGTAGATCACTAGGGGTGATGGTGAGTGGTGCCACTTCCGCTTCTATCCTTTGATTCCTGGACCTGTGAATCCTGGCTATGGGAGAAAGAGTACCATGTATTGGATGCTGATTCAGAGCATATACAGCCTTCTGGAAAACTTTGCCCCAGCACTGCAAGCTACTGCCACCTAGTTGGCATTGTAATTGTGACTTCAAAAGGCCACTCCACCATTCTATCAATCCAGGTGCTTCAGGATGATGGGTACCTAGTAAGATCAGTGAATTTCATGAGCATGAGCCTACTGCTGCACTTCTTTCACAATAAAGTGAATGTCCTGGTCAGAGGCAATGCTGTGACCATCACGGTAGATAAAGCATTCCACGAGTCCACAGATGGTAGTCTTGGCACAAGCATTGCATGCAGGAGAGGCAAACTCATATCCTGAATAAGTGTCTATTCCAATGAGGACAAACCTCTGCCCTTTCCATGATGGAAGAGGTCCAATATAATCAACCTGCCACCAGGTACCTGGCTGATCACCCAAGAAATGGAGCCATATCTCGAGCAAGTGTCTATTCCAATGAGGACAAACCTCTGCCCTTTCCATGATGGAAGAAGTCTTGTATAAGCAACCTGCCACCAGGTACCTAGCTGATCACCCCAAGAAATGGAACCATATCAAGGACTCAGTGTTGGTGTCTGCTGCTGGCAAATTGGGCACTCAGCAGTGGCCATAGCCAGGTCAGCCATAGTAACTGTAAGTCCATGTTGCTGAGCCCATCCATAAGCTCCATCCCTACTACCATGGCCACTTTGTTCATGGGCCCATTGGGTGATGACAGGGGTGGCTGGAGAAAGAGGCTGAGTGGTGTCTTCTAGGACCTGCTCAAGCCCAATCACGTACATACCACATTTCATGATGGAATGCTGCTGTGCACTACCCACTTTATGGCTACATGGGTCAGAAAGTATCCAGTTTACAATAGACAGTCGGTTGCATGGTGACTTTATGACCAGTAGTCAAGCATTTAGTTTCCACCAAAACCCAGTAACAGGCCAAGAACTATCTCTCAAAAAGAGAGTAGTTATCTGCAGAAGATGGCAGGGCCTTGCTCCAAAATCCTAGAGGCCTCTGCTGTGATTTATCTAAGGGGGCCTGCCAGAGGCTTCAAACAGCATCCCTATCTGCTGCTGACACCTCAAGCACCATTGGATCTGCTGGGTCATATGGTCCAAGTGGCAGAGCAGCTTGCACAGCAGCCTGGACTTGTTGCAGAGCCTTCTCCTGTTGTGGACCCCACTCAAAACTGGCAGCCTTTCAGGTCACTTAACAAATGGGCTGGAGTAACATACTCAGATGAGGAATGTTTGCTTCCAAAATCCAAATAGCCCCACTGGGCATTGTGCTTCTTTCTTGGTTGTAGGAGGGGTCAAATGTAGCAACTTATCCTTCATCTTAGAAGGAATATCTTGATAGGTTCCACACCACTGGATTGCTAGAAATTTTACTGATGTAGAAGTTCTCTGAATCTTATTCAGATTTATTTCACATACTCTAGTATGCAAATGTCTCACCAGTAAGTCCAGTGGATTTGCTACTTCTTGCTCACTGGATCCACTAATCAGCATGTCATCAATGTAATGAACCAATGTGATATCTCATAGAAATGAAAAGTAATCAAGGTCTCTCCAAATAAGATCATGACACAAAGCCAGTGAGTTGAAATGTCCCCAAGGTAGACAATAAAGATATATTGCTGGCCTTGCCAGCTGAAGGCAAATTGCTTCTGGTGGGCCTTATGGACAGGAATGGAGAAAAAGGTGTTTGCCAAGTCAATGGCTGCATACCAGGTACCAGGAGATGTGTTAATTTGCTCAAGCAATGAAACCACATCTGGCACAGCAGCTACAATTAGAGTCACCATTTGGTTGAGCGATTATCATCCAGTGTCATTCTCTAAGATCCATCTGTCTTCTGCACAGGCCAGTTGGGAGAGTTGAACAGGGAATCACCACACCTGCATCTTTCAAGTCCTTCATGGTGGTACTAATCTCTGTAATCCCTCCAGAGATGCAATATTGTTTTTGATTTACTATTGATTTACTATTTTTCTAGGTAGAGGCAGCACTAATGGCTTTAATGGCTTTCATTTGGCCTTTCTCACTATATTACCCCTCACCTTACCAGTCAGGGAGCCAATGTGGGAGTTCTGCCAACTGCTACATATGTCTGTGCTAATTATGCATTCTGGCACTGGTGAAATAATACACAGGATGAGTCTGGGAACCCACTGGACCCACTATAAGTTAGGCCTGAGCTAACTCCATTAATTGCCTGACCTCCATTAGCCACTACTTTAACTGGAGGACCACAATGACGTTTTGGGTTCCCTAGAATCACAGTCAGCTCAGAGCCAATGTCCAATAGTTCCCAAAATGTCTGTTCATTTCCCTTTCTCCAAAGCACAGTTACCCTGGTAAAAGGTAGGAGGTCTCATTGGGGAAGGATGGGAGAAATATTCACTGCATAAATTGTTGGTAATGTAATTGGGTCCTTCCTCAAGGGGACCCAGTCTCCCATTCATTCAAGAGGTTGAATGGGTCTGTAAACTGCTCAGTTCTGGAAATTGATTGAGAGGCCAAGTTCCTCTGTTTTTATGATTCAAAGTAGTCTTTTGTCCATTCTACTTAGAAGGTTTCTACTTGTATAATTTAAGTAGGAATTCAGTAGGCTTCCTATCAATTTCACTTCTAGGAACACTGTGATTAATTAGACAATGCCAGAGCTCTACACAAGTCAGACTATTCTGATCACTTCTTTGCCTCTGCTGTCCATTTCGGTAGCTACACCCACCTTGCCTTTGACAGTTGAGTGCTGCCACTTGGCCCTTGCCACCTCGGAATCCAATTATTCCCACTGTATTTAAGTTTTGTAGTTGAGCAACTGCAGTTCTCACTGTTAGATATGACACACAGAGAAGAGCAATCATAGGGCTCTTCAAAGATGCAGGTGATACCCTCACAAACCTGTTTAGCAAGGCATTAGTCAAAGGTATATCTTCTGGACCCTCTCAGCTGGGATGAGTAGGTCTAAAGTGACTAATCCATTCCACCATCCCAATCTCCCTAAGCCTTTGGATCCCTTCCTCTACATTAAAACAAGGGAGATCAGGCCTAAGCTTGCTCACAGTGGGCCACCTTTTAATCTATATTTCAGCTAACCAAGCAAATAAACTATTAGGACCTTTTTTAACTCCCTGAGCTGCAACATTAAATGCAGAGTCCCTACTTAGTGGGCCCAAATCAATACATTCAGCCCGATTCAACTCTATATTCCTTCCACCATTATCCCACACCCTTAATATCTATTCTCATGCCTGTTCTCCAGATTTCTTTTTACATAGGTTAGAAAATTTAAGCAGTTCTTTTCTAGTGTAGTGCACCTCCGCATGGGTCACATTCTCAACCTCACCAATAAGGGCCTGCCAGGACTTTTGTCTAGTTATAAGTCTAGAAGCAAATGGGTTGTTGGGGTGGCTCCTGAGGAGAATCAAAATTATCTTGCCTGGAAACTGCCTCAGGGGAGGCCATCACTGTTGCCTCAGGCAGTGCAGGGCTTATCTTCTCAGACAAAGGTGGAAAGGCTGATGACAGCATGGGTTGAAGAGATGTTGTCATCATTACTGGGGATGGGGAAGCTGTTCCTTCTGACAAAACAGGTTCCTCAGAGTTTACAAACTCAGTGTCAAGCTTCATCAGGGTCCTCCCAAATGTCCCCATTCTAAGTTGCAGGGTCCCATTCCTTTCCAGCCAATGCCCTCACTTTAACAGTAGACACATGGTGAGACTGTTTTTCCACAATTTTGACTTTCTCTACAGCAGATGAGACTCTCGCTCAGGGCAATCTTAACAGATTTGAGGCTCAGTATCTGCTTTGAAGCCAGGAGGTAGAATCCCTGAGTTCATCATTTCCTTTCATCATTTTGTCTACTGAATTTAGGAGCAACAAACCAGCTTCATTATGTTCCTTTGTTCTCAACATTTAAAGGCATTATGTATAGAGTCACTAAACTCCTAGTCTCTCACCAGTGATGAATCAGGAGTGTCAAATGCATTTATTTTGCATAACTCTCAAAATGGTTCATGCCAAGGATTATCAGTGTTCTTCACACTATTAGAAGTAGAGTCCTCAGCATTTTTTGGGTCTAATCACATTAAGTAGCCAACTCCAGAAACCCCAAAACTAACAAAAGAACTCCATCATTAACATTCTGTTCCTCTAGAACCACTCCTGGTACCAAAATCTGTATTGGTCAGGGTTGTCTAAAGAGACAGATATATATATATATATATATATATATATATATATAATATTACATATAATGTATATAATAAAATATATATTATATATACATTACTACATATATAATATATATTACATATAATATATTATGTATATTATATATAAAGGGGAGTTAATACTAAGTATTCACTCACATGATCACAAGGTCCCACAATAGGCCATCCGTAGGCTGAAGAGCAAGGAGACCTAGTTTGAGTTCCAAAACTGAAGAACTTGGAGTTCGATGTTCAAGGCCAGGAAGCATCCAGCCCTGGAGAAAGATGTAGGTTGGGAAGCTAGGCCAGTCTCTATCTTTTCACATTTTTTCTGCTTGCTTTTTATTCTAGCCACACTGGCAGCTGATTAGATGGTGCTCACCCAGATTAAGGGTGGGTCTGCCTTTCCCAGTCCACTGACTCAAGTGTTCATCTCTTTTGGTAGCCCCTCACAGACACACCCAGGATCAATACTTTTTTGCTTTCAATCCAATCAAGTTGACAGTATTAACCATCACAGTGTTTAAATATTATTAATTACATTTAGTAAAGTGGAGCAAGGTATTTTCTAATCAATTTTATTGAGATAAGTGACATATAAAAGTACCTACCCATTTGAAGTGTTAAGTTCAATGAACTTTGACAAATGTATACACACACGTAACCACCATTACAATCAAGATATGGTTTAGGTAGCAGAAAGTAAAATATGGGATTTGTACATCCTGCTGTTTCTCTTATCCTCAATGTATACCCACTTCCAGCTAGCAAGTGCACTGGCTCTTCACTTAGGGACCCAGACTCTGAGTTCCAGCAAGGGCAAATAGTCCATAAAGCAGTCTTAGTGTCAAAAGTGATGGTGTATTGAAATTCAAGGACTTAGACATAGATATGAAACATACATAAACAGTCTAAGGTCAGTCTTCAAATATCTGCCTATGTAATTATGTATGTAACCATAATCAAATTGCAACTTTTTACTGGCTGAGGGAGGGCTGGAATTTGATTATCCATTCTTATTGACTGATGGCATATGATACTGCTAACCATAACAACACGTGAATTCATAATATCTATTTCACATAGCCACAACTTAAGCTATATCTTGTTGAAACTCCTGAAAACTACAGACATTAAAAAAAAAAAATCTCCTATTACCCTCAGGGACTCTGGGAAATCAGCCCAATAGGATAATTTGCCAGGTCCTATAAATATTTAACAAGATGGCATTAGATAAAAGAAAATTACAAAATCCTTTCCTTTGGTAGTTGTTACTTCAGCTGCATAAGGCTAAAACTCTACCACCCTAAAATAAACTAGCCTTTTTCCTTTTAAAGACAGAAAGGCTAGAAAAATGTCACTCACTTTATCACAGTTCTCCTGTCTTCTTAAGGCACCAAAACCCTCCAAATATATTTTTAGGGCATAAAACAAAATTGAAAAGAGGTAAAAGTCTTGGAGGGTATATGTGGGGTCTTCTCTTGTCTTCTCATGTGCTTTCTTTATTATTGTTAGGCAAGCAAATTACACCATTATATTACATTTTTAATGTAAGATTTCTGCAAAAACATTTGTAAGCCTGTCATTGCATGATAATGATGACAATGGAGAGGAGTAATATAATGACACACGTGATTTTTTTCAAATATAGATGGTGAGCCTTCTAGCAATTATCTTAATAATATCTCTGATTTATTGAATACCAGTTGTATTTCAAGTTGTATAAGACACTTTATTTACATATATTATCTCATTTAGTCCTCCCCAAAATCCTAAAAGCTGTGTTAGTATCTATATTTTTGACAAATGAGGAAACTGAGATGTACAGGAAGATAAGTGGCAGATCTGACTTCTGTCTTCCAAGACTATGTTCCTTCCACTTCCTTGCCTCATTCGGGGATGTATTACTAGTTATCTTAATTTTTATAGTTTGTTCACTTTGTTCCAGTATCTCATTTTGCAATATCTAAAGTGAAAGACCCAAGCTATTTTGCAAGGGAGAATCTCATATTTCATGTTATTAAGGGGTTGATCTTTAAGGAAGGGTAAGGATACCTCCTCCCAGCTCCCCTAGCACTCACTGGTACCATTCTTCCCTCCAGCACCTTTGCTCTGAGCTCCTTTCCTTCTTTACCTCCCGATTACTACACAGCCATACAAATGCACCTGTGACTATACCTGATCATCTTTTCTTTCCTTTTCAGTCTCATTAAGCAAATAGGTAGTTTTCATAAGAGTAAATTTTCTGGAAAAATTTAACAATAACCACAGAGATTGGCTGTAGTCTGCCACAGCTCTGGGTAATCAGCACATTTAACAATCACACTCATGAGCTGTGAGTTAAAGGAAACTTGAACTTTGTCTCCCACTGTCCCTTTAAAATTTACTTCCTCTGAATGAAATCCACTATGTTCCATGACTTTTCTGCTTGCTCTTCTAAAATAGTCCTAGGGCACCTTATGTCACAAAACAGCCTCCATCCAATAATGAGAATGCCCATTCCAATGTAACATGCAAAACTCTTTCGTTGTTAATTTTTTTTTTTTTAAATATCCTAGCAAGGCAAGGATTTAGGGGAGAGTGGTGGCCTTCTCTCTCTTTCTTTCTCTCTCTCTCTCTCTCTCTCTCTCTCTCTCTCTCTCTCTCTCTCTTTCCCTCCCTCCATCTCTTCCTCTCTGCGTCTCCTCTCAAACCTGCTAAGCACAACTCTCAGGTCCCTGGACTTAGAGGGCAGAAATGAAAAAAGCACAGAAAGTTCTTTCTTCACTGGTGTCATAGAAGATGTTTATAACTGATTCTCCCACGGGGCTACTGTGGGTTCTTTGGTAGTTTCCTGGATAGGTTCCTCCTACTGCAACTCTGCTTGAGAAACCAGTTCTCCAACAGTTGAACAGTTTGCATTTTGATCTGCCTCACTAACTCCTTTTGATAGTTATCCTATCTCAGAACCTCAGTCCAGATTCCCTATTTAACATTTGCCACTGTGTTAATCCTGTGTATTATGCACTGCCACCTGTTTGGTGTATGAATGCAGACAATACTCCTTTTCAGCCAGTAAAACTATAAATGAAAAATGTTAGCCAGCCTTTGTTACAGTACTGCAAACTTTTTTATAATTAGTTTTCATTCAAAATTTTATCTTAATTTCAATTTGAAAATGAGGTAGATCACCTCTTCCACAGGTAGAAGTTCTCTTTTCAATTTGTTGTGCATTTTCATGGTTTTTAATAAATGGGCATGCTCAATTCTGGTCATCCCATGCCTAGAATTGAAATCAATCTTTCCCCCCTGGCTGACAGAAAATTTTCATCATGATTTACATTTTTCTGTGTCAAAATTAAAAAAAAAAACATAAACTAAAATTCCTAATTCCTAGAAGGTGTGCATTATAACTGAGATTACCCTGTACTATTTTTAGTCGATATCATTCATGTTGTTGATGGGCATGTTACAGATTAATTGGAGTCACGTGTTTTTAAATAACAGTAGCATGTTAATTGTTACACAACTTAGTCCTTTTTGTCTCTCTCTCACTCCACCCTCAGGATCATATCAGACATTCTTGTGGCAACCACACCAGCCTGGCAGTGACTAGAGTGAAGGAGTAAGGTACGCAGGACACAAAATTTAAGGAGGCCCTCATTCCACAGTCATGCAAACTAAGTATCCCTTCAATTTTGCACCCGTGGTACCTCACTCACCTTACCTTAGTCCTATGCCTGTGTATCAGGCCTGCATTGCTTCACTCAATCATTCATCCAATAATATTCTTGAGTACCTTCTGTGGACCAAACACCGTTCTTGGTGCTGGATGTCCAGAAGAGGAACAATCGGATAAAAGTTTCTGCCCTCAGTATTGGATAACAAGTGTTGTGCTGTGGAGAATCAGGAATGGCCAGGGTGGGGTCAGTGTTGTCAACCAACACAGAGTGTTCAGGGAAATCTTCACTGAGAAGGTGACATTTGAGCAAAGAACTGAAGGAGGTGAAATGTTTCTGAAAACTTGATGAAGTGCTCACAAAATTTCAATGAATTTGTTATATATAATTTGTAATAAATAGATTTCATGTAAATATCTGACTTCTTTTGACAAATCGAAAGACCTGGCAAGACAGAGCCACATTCCTGCATGACAACAACTAGATGGAGCTGCGAGAGGCTGGCTACTTTAAAGCAAGCTAGTGCATTTGTATCGGGCAAGGGTTCTCCAGTTCTCATCTCCTTCTACCTGCCGCACTCTATTATATCGCTTGTTTATTCCCTGTAGACCTTTGAGTTTGCAAACTCTGGCTAGACTCTTTAAGAAATGAGAGACCTCAAATGCTGCCACTCTCACTTCGAGCAGCCACTCATGGTCATGGTGCTATTATAGAGATGGTCTGCTTAACCACACCACAGTGAAGTCACTCGCCTATAAGCCAAACAAGGCCTTGATTCTGGATTCTAGAGATGAGTGGTTTTTATTTAGCTGCTTAAAGCTGTGGGGAGCAGATACTATTGAGCGGCTTTCTTGCACAGTGATTGAGATTACCAGAACATTGTAAAAACCCTATTATCCTAGTCCATACGTGTTGTATCTTTCAATCAGAACAGCAAAAGAAAAAAATAGCAATTCTGAGATGCTCAAGGCATAATTTTCTGTCTCAGCAAAATTTTAAGACAACAAACTGTCACAGGCATTTGAAACCCCACCGACCTGTTGGCACATGTGAAGGACAGGAATTTTCCACTGGAGTGAACCGCCCTTACTGTTCACTGAAACTCCCCTGAGGAAGAGATCTGTGGTGGCAGGGAGCTCCGGCAAAGAGACTGCTATGAAGTATAGACAGAAGCACCATTCCCTACAAGCCTGGGAGAGTCAAAGGCAGGTTGTCACAGCTACTATTGCTTAGCCTTTCCATGGCTTTTTTTTTTTCCCTGCTACTATTTGCCTAAATTGTAGAAATCCTTTTTCTTTTTTTTTTTTTTTTTTCTTTTGAGACAGAGTCTTGCTCTGTCACCAGGCTGGAGTGCAGTGGCGCAATCTGTCTCACAGCAACCTCCGCCTCCTGGGTTCAAGCGATTCTTCCACCTCGGCAGGAATCTTTTAAAATGGAGCCAAGTAGGTGAGAGTAAGTTAATAGTTCTCAACTTAAACTTATGTTAAAAAATATCAACTATGAAATTCCATCAAACCAGTTTCACTGCAAAATGAAAATAGGTGGGAGCACTGTGACTGCCAAGCAGACATGGGGTGAGTATGTGTTTGACAAACAGTGTGAGATTCTGACATTTCAATCAACTCCCTAAATTTGCACAGGATTAAAAACCCCATCTACTCTACAGAGTACATTATGTCTCAGTTTTATTGCACAATCAGTTATAGAAAAATAAAGGGAGAAAGAAACATGTTTTCAAGCTTAACTCCAAGTAAGTAATGGAAAATTGAACCTTCATGTTAGTAAAAATGAAAACCATGATTAACAAGTTTCAACAATTTTAAAAATGACTTTGCAAATAGCAATCGGGTCATTCATTTAACTTGAATACTAAATTTACATTAATTGAAGGATATTTTATCTTACGGTAATCCTAAGAAAAATTGGAAACAAGAGACATTTCTCTTTAGTGTCCAAGATTTCTCTTTTCTGTACTTTTCCTTCACCGCTAGCATGTTCTCCCATATACTGCCCCACGCACAGTTTTAGTAGTTATGCTCTGACCCGCACATATTTAAATATGGCCTGATGGGTAGACATAGGAACTTCATGTTTTTTAAAAAGCTCTGGTTCAAAGATTGTTCTGCTTTTAAAAACACAAAGAAAAAGTGTAAAGGGAAGAATGACTGTGTCACCTTCACAAATTCTTACGATGTTTCCCCTCTTAAGCAAAGTTTTCAAAGGATGCCAATCATGTTTTAATTAAAGCTTTTTGCGGTTTTCTTTTGCAAATCAAACATTAGACAGCAGCATCTGGCCTGCAGATTATTCTGAAAACTTTTGTTCCTTTTTTTCACATCAATTGCAATAGTAGAAATGCTTTGCAATTCTGTATTCCTGTGATATCCTGAATATACATAAGCTGCAATTATGTAGCAGACCTGACATTACAAGAGGAAAAGCTAAAGAAGAAATCACATTTTTATTTTCCATAAAACAACTCTTCAGAGTTCTTTTTACCTTGTAACCCTTTCGCTCTTTTTTGCTTCCCTGTAAAACAGGTTTGCAAATGATTACTGGCCCATACACATAGCTTGAATGCTAAATTCACATTATTTGCAGGAAAACTTCATTTTGTTATGGCCTCCCACTCCAAAGAAGCCACACGTGAGAAAGAGATTATCTAACAATATGAGTTAAGATTCAATAAAGCCATTTAATATAAATATTTTTAAAGGATCAAAGAAATTATTTTGGATAAAGTCTCTTTCCAGTGCCCCAGAAACCATGACCATAGGCAGGATTGTGCTGCATTTGCTGAGGCTGATCCCTCTCATCTGCTTTCCTTCCATGAATTATTACTGAGGTATAGCAATGGTTTTAGGTGATCCAAGAATAGAACACCAGGCCAGCCACCGTCCCTAAGGTTATGCAGTAAGAAAACCAACATCTTTCCTCTGCTTTCTGCGACCATACTTCCCTCCTTGCCTCAGAATTTCTGACTTCATTTTCATTCCCTGCATCCTCCTTCCTTCTGGCAGAGGGAGAAGCTTCTCTTTTCCTTGTCTGAATAATCCTTATACCCACATCCCACTCCTGCTTTAACTCCTAAACCCTATCTACTTCCTTTCTTCATCAAGTTTCTCTTCTCCTTTTAAATGCCTTTCTCACCTCCTGTCCCTTTCTTTCTTACTAAAAGCTTATGCACATCACCCCTATTCTGAAAAACCCTTCTTTACAATGTATTGTCACCTCCATCAAATTTCTTTCCCTACCAATCACACTGTTAACAAAAAATCCTTAGCCAAATTAAATTAACAGAGTTTAATTAGACAAAGAATTCACGAATCAGACAGCCTCTCAAACCAGAGTAGGCTCAGAGAGATCCCAGCACAGCCCCATGGTAGAAGAAGATTTATAGACAGAAAATGGAAAATGACGTATGAAAACTGACTTACAGAAAACAGAAATGAGGTACAGAAACAGCCAGACTGGTTACAGCTCAGCATTTGCTTTATCTGAACATCGTTAAAACAACTGGCCCCCTTTGATTGGCCAAAACTGAGTGATTGGCACAAAAGTAGGTTACAGCCTATTTACATCTCCATTTAGGTTACAGTTCACTGTGTACAGAGAAACTTTTAGGCTGAACTTAAAATATGTGAGGAGCTAGCTTTAGATTAAACCTGATTTAACAATTTTTCCCTTTTGGTCATCCTCTCTCAATTTTGGGAGATGGACCAAAACTTTAGTCACTGATGAAACTATCACCATTGTAAATGTAAGCATTTGGTCTCAAAATCCACTAGGAAATAGCAGAACAGTGGGCTTTGTAAGGTGGGAACAAGAACTTAAGGTTGCTTTTTTTTTTTTTAAGGTTTAGAGTAGAGGGTACTTCCTTGTGCTGGAATGTCCTATTTACAGGAGAAAAACAAGGCCTGGTCTGTTCTAGAATCTATTTCTTTAAAGTCTTAGTTGGATTATGTCACATTTAGCATGAGTGACTATTTTAGTATGGTCTGCTCTCTTGAGGCCTACTGCATGAGCTCAGTCCAAAACAATGACCTCCCATAATTTGATTTTAAAAATTCTTCCCTTCTGATCAATTTCTCATTTAGTTGAGAGTATGATCAAAACTTAGGGCCTTAGTGACACTCTTACTGTCATTTTGGGTTTTCAGTCTCAGCATATTATTCAGAGGTCCTTGTACCCTCACAGTCACATATTTATTTCAGCTCTTGTCATTCCAATTGAAAAGAGACCACTTGATGTTCTAGGAATGGCCACATGCAAACATTTAAAGCTTTGAAGAGAATACAACACACCAGGGAGACTACTATTATGACTATCAGGAGAATAATACCAGGGTTTGAAGTATACTCTGTAGCCAGGATACCCATTAACCAACGCAACTAAAATTAAACTGATCGAAGAATGAGCTCGGTAAAGAGTCTATATACTTTAACCAAGCAGCCTGTTCATTATTCCCCTACAACTGAATCTCTGTATTATCCAATTTATTTCCCTGTGGTGACAAGACATGCAAGCAACTGCACAAATACTTCTCTGTTTAGCCAGTAAGTAATCTGGAGCATTTCTAAAATTTAGCAAAACTTTCACAAGAGAATTTAAAGTCTGTTGTGTAACCATAGCCTTACAATAGAATCTGCTACAGATCCTATCATGAAAGATTAATTTGTAATCATTACCTAATTTACTCTAAATCATGGAAAAGACCTAAAAATGATGCCCATCTAAAAGAATGAAGACTTCCTGGCAATTTTCTCTCTCTCTCTCTCTCTCTCTCTCTTTCTTTCTTTCTTTTTTTTTGTTTGAGACAGGGTCTTGCTTTGTCATTCAGGCTGGAGTGCAGTGGCACAATCAGCTCACTGCCACCTTTGCCACCCACTTCAGCCTCCTGAGTAGCTGGGACTACAGGCACATGCCACCATGCCTGGCTAATTTTTTGTATTATTGTTAGAGACTGGATTTCACCATATTGCCCAGGCTGATCTCAAACTCCTGAGCTCAAGCAATCTGCTCACTTCAGCCTCCCAAAGTGCTGAGATTACAGGTGTGAGCCACCACACCTAGCTTGGCAATGTTCTCTTTAACCCATGATGTAGTTTAAGAGGAGTCAACCAAAGTTTCTTTTCTAAGTGATTATTAGGCAACAAATATACCATTAAAATTTCTTACCTACATTGGCCCTTCATCTTGCATCTATCACAACATAAGCTTGTCCATGTATAAGGCTGGCTGCAAAATCTTTCACAAATAAACATATACCCCATGAGTACACACAACAGACCCCCTTTTTACTTCCATTATTCACAGAGGCATAAGCAAGGAAACACATTGAAAGATAAGGGTCTCATGATAGCAAAGAACTCTCGATCTGTGATCTTGGAAGAAAGTTATCCACATCATAGATGCCATTGCTTCTGGCGAGAAACTTCCCTGATTAGCTTTACCTTAAGGTTTCTAACAGGTGTACAGTTCTAAGAGTGTGGCGGGGCCCTTCTGAATTGTGAGATTATGAACCTTATGGTATCTCTATTTTTTTTTTGAGGAACCTCCAAATTGTTCTCCATAGTGTTTGAACTAATTCACATTCCCACCAACAGTATACAAGGGTTCTCTTTTCTCCACACCCTCGCCTGCATTTGTTATGGCCTGTCTTTGGATATAAGCCATTTTAACTGGGGTAAGATATCTCATTGTAGCTTTGATTTGAATTTCTCTGATGATCAATGATGTTAAGTAACTTTTTATATGACTGCAATTTTTATGTCTTCTTTTGAGAAATGTCTATGCAAATATTTTGCCCATTTTTCAAATCAGATTATTAGTTTTTTACTATAGAGTTGTTTGAACTCCTGATACATTCTGTTCCCAATCATAGAGGAAAGGCTTTCAGTTTCTCCCTATTCAGTATGATACTATTTAATATCTGTGAGTCTGTCATATATGGCTTGTTTATGTTGAGGTATGTTCCTTCTATCACCATTTTTTGAGTGTTTTATTATGAAGGAGAGTTGAATTTATCAAATACTTTTTCAGCATCAATTGAAAAGATCATTGATCATTTTTACCCTTCATTCTGTTGATATGATGTATCACATTGATTTATTTGCCTATGTTGAGCCATCCTCACGTGACTGGGATAAATCCTATTAATCATGATGAATGATCTTTCTAACATATTGTTGGATTTGGTTTAGTAGCACTCTGTTGAGGATTTTTGCATCAATATTCATCAAAGCTATTAGCCTGTAGTTTTTGGTTTTATTTTGCTTTGATGTGTCTTTAGTTTTGATATAAGTGTAATACTGGCCACATAGAATGAGTTTGAAAGTATTACCTCTCCTCTATTTATTTGGAATAGTTTGAGTTTGGTAATAGTTCTTATTTAAATGTTTGGTAGAATTCTGCAGTGAAGTCATCAGGTTGTGAGCTTTAATTTTCTGGGAGACATTTTATTATGGCTTCAATCTCATTACCTGTTATCGGTCTGCTCACGTTTTTGGATTTCTTCCTGTTTTAATCTTGGCATATGGTGTGTATCTAGGAATTTGTCCATTTCTTTTAGATTTTCCAATTTATTGGCATAGAGTTGCTCATTGTAGCCACTAATAATCCCTTGACTTACTGCAGTGTCATTTGTAATATCTCCTTTTTCATTTCTGATTTTGTTGATCTGGATCTTCTCTCTTTTTTTGTCAGGTGAATGTTTGTCAATTTTGTTTAACTTTTCACATAACCAACTTTTTGTTTCATTGATGTTATGTATTGTTTTCTTCATTTCAATTTCCTTTATCTCTGCTCTGATATTTATGATTTCTTTTCTTCCACTAACTTTGCCTTTAGTTTGCTCTTGCTTTTCTATTTCTTTAAAATGCATAGATTATTATTTGATGTTTTGACACTTATAGCTATAAAATTCCTTCAGAACTGCTTTTACTGCATCACATAAGTTTTGGTATGTGTGTTTCCATTATTGTTTGTTCAAGAAATTTTTCATTTTCCTTCTTGATTTCTTCATAGACCCACTGGTCATTCAGGAGCACATTGTTTAATTTCTATGTATTTGTATGTGTTCCAAAATTCCTCTTGTTTTACTCCATTGTGGTCAGAGAAAATGCCTGATATTATTTCAATTTTTTAAATTATTTTTGTGACCTAATATATGGTCTATCCTTGAGAATGATCCATGTGCTCAAGAAAATAATGTATATTCTGCAGACATTGGATGAATTGGTCTGTCACTATCTGTTAGATCCATTTGGTCTATAGTGCAGATTAAGTCTGATGTTTCTTTGTGGATTTTCTCTCTGGAATACCTGACCAATGCTGAATGAGGGGTGTTGAAGTCCTCAGCTGTTATTGTTTTAGGGCCTATCTCTATCTTTAGCTCTAATAATATTTGCTTTATGTATCCGTGTGCTCCAGGGTTAGGCTCATATATATTTAAAATTGTTATATCCTCTTGAATTGACCCTTTTGTCATTATATAGTAAACTTCTTTGTTTCTTTTAATAGCTTTCTGTCTTCAAATCTATTTTGTCTCGCTTAAGTGTAGTGACATCAGCTCCTTTTTGGTTCCCACTGGCATAGATCTTTTTCCATCCTTTTATATTCAGTCTCTGTGTGTCTTTATATGTGAAATGTGTTTTCTGTAGGCAACAGAGCATTGGGTCTTGTTTTTTGCATCCATTCAACCAGTCTATATTTTTTGATTGGAGAGTTTCATACATTTACATTCAATGTTATAATTGATAATAAGTAAGGACTTACTTCCGCGATTTTGTTATCTGTTTTCCGGTTGTTTCATGGTCTTCTCTTCCTTCTTTCTTTCCTTCCTATATTCTTCTAGTGAAGGTAATTTTCTCTGGTGTTATGATTTAGTTTCTTGCTTTTTATTCTTTGTATATCCATTATATGTTTTTGTTTGTTTGTTTGAAGTTATCATGAGGTCTGCAAATACTATCTTATAACTCACTATTTTAACCTGATAACAACTTAGCACTATTTGCATAAATAAACCAGTAAAAGGAAAACTAATAAAAACTCTAACCTTAACTTCATCCCCTGACTTTTTAACTTATTGTTGTTTCTGTTTATTTATATCTTTTTGTTCAGACTATGTCTTTAAAACCTGTGGTAGTCATTATTTTTGGTTCATTTTTCAGTCTTTCTACTTAGTATAAGAGTAGTTTACACACCACAGTTACAGTGTTATAATACTCTGTTTTTCTGTGTACTTACTAATACCCATGAGTTTTCTATCTTCAGGTGATTATTTATTGCTCATTAATGTTCTTTTTTTCTAATTGAATTACTATCTTTAGAATTTCTTAAGGATAGGTCTGCTATTGATGAAATCCCTCTGCTTTTGCTTATCTGGGAAAGTCTTTATTTCTCCTTCATATTTGAAGAATATTTTTACCAGATATACTATTCTAGGGTAAAAGGCTTTTTTTTCTTTCAACACTTTAAATATGTAATCCCACTTCTCTCCTGGCCTGTAAGGTTTCTACTGGAAAGTCTGTTGCCGGGTGTATTGGAGCTCCAGTGTATGCTATTTTTTTTTCTCTTGTTGCCTTTAGGATCCTTTCTTTTTCCTTGACCATTGGGAGTTTGATTATTAAATGCCTTGACATTGTCTTATTTGGGTGAAACCTTGGTGTTCTACAACCTTCTTGTATTTGGATATTGATATCTTTGTGTTTGAAAAGTTTTCTGTTATTAACCCTATGCATAAACTTTCTACCCTTATCTCTTTCTCTACCTCCTTTTTAAGACCAACAACTCTTAAATTTGCCCTTTTGAGACTCTTTTCTATAATATATTCCATAGGCATGCTTCATTGTTTTTTATTGTTTTTGTTTTGTCTCCTCTGTGTGTTTTTAAATAGCCTGTCTTCAATCTCACTAATTCTTTCTTCTTTTTGATCATTTCTGCTATTAAAGCTCTCTAATGCATTCTTATGCATGCAAATTGCATTTCTTAGCTCCAGAATTTCTACTTGATTCTTTTAAATTTTTTCAATATCTTTGTTAAATTTACCTGATAGAATTCTGCGTTTCTTCTCTGTGTTATCTTAAATTTATTTGAGTTTCCATAAAACAGCTATTTTGAATTCCATGTCTGAAAGGTCACATGTCTCTGTTTCTCCAGGATTGCTCCCTGATGAGCTATGCAGTTCCTTTGGTGTGGTCATGTTTTCCTTGGTAGTGTTGATGCTAGTAGATGTTCTTCAGTGTCTGGGCATTGAAGAGTTACACATTTATTGGAGTCTTCATTTGGCTTATTTGAGGAGGTTCTTCTTGGGAATGCTTTCTAGATATATGAAAAGACTTGGGTGTTGTGATCCAGGCTCTATCTGCTTTAGGGAGTACCCCAAGTTCAGTAACATTGTTGTTCTTGCAGACCTGTGGAGGTTACCACCTTGAAGGTCTTGGACAAGATCTGGGATAATTCTCTGGATTACTAGGCAGAGACTATTGTTCTCTTCCCTTACTTTCTTCCAAATATACAGGGCTTCTCTCTGTTCTGAGCTATCTAAATCTGGGGGTGGAATAACCCAAGAACCCCTGTGGCCACCATCACTATGACTGCACTGGCTCAGAACCGAAGGCAGCACAGTGCTGGATCTTGCCAAAGAACTACTGTAACAACTTTCTGGCTACTCTCTATGTTCACTGAAAGCCCCCAGGCTCTACAATCAACAGGCGGCAAAACCAGCCAGGCAGGTGTCCTTCCCTTCAGAGCAGTAAAATGTCCCAGGCTTTGGGTGAGTTCAGAAATTCCATCCAGGAGTTAGGGACTAGAGTCAAAAACCTTAGAAATCTACCTGGTTTTCTATTATATTGCAGCTGTTCTGGCACTGAAACCACTCAATGCAGTTCTCCCCACTTTTCCATGTTTCTTTCCAAAAGGAGACTCACCCCATAGCCACAATTACTCCAGGCTTTGAGGGGTACTGTAGACTACTATTGATATTCCCTTAAGGCCCAAGTTCTCTTAAGTTAATTTGTCATAAATGCTGCCTGGTCTGGGACTCTCCTTTCAGTGAAGTGGGCTCCCCTCTGGCCCTGGGAAGGTTCTGAAATGGTTAGAGTCAAGTCCTGGAATTAGGGACTTCAAGAGCCTGCTTGGAGCTCTACCCCTCTGTGGCCATGCTGTGGTACCTAAGGTATCAGACAAAGTCCCCTTTACTTTTCCCTCTGCTTTTTTGAAGCAGAGGGAGTTTCATCCCATAGCCACCACAGCTGGTAATATGCTGAGTTTCACCTGAAGACAGCAAGTCATAGAGGTTCACTCAAAGAACTCTATGTAGCACCTGGGTATCACTGCTGGTTATTCAGAGCCCAAGAGTTCTCCGGTTAGCAGGTGATGAATGCTGCAGGACTGGGTCCTTTCCTTCAAGGCAGTGGATTCCCTCCTGGCTCAGGGTGTGTCTAGAAATGTCATCTGGGAGCTAGGGCCTGGAATAGGGTCCTTACAACTTTGATTGGTACCCTATCCTACTGTGGCTGGGCTGGTATTTAAGATGCAAGACAAGGTCCTCTCCACTCTTCCCTCTCCTCTCCTCAAGCAGAAGGAACGAGTCTCTTTTGGAGCCATGAGCTGTGCAGCCTGGGGTTAAGGAAGGGATTATGCCAGCACTCCATTGCCTGTCCCAGCTAGTGTCTCAGTATGCCATGTGCCCTTCAAAATCCACTGTCTCTTGGTCTAGTTCAGCACTAGGACTTAATTAAGAATTTCAGTCTTTATGGCCAAGACTGCCTTTCAAGTTTTCTTATAGCAACAGAGTGCTGTGGCCCTTGGTGGTGAGGTTTGCAGGCACTCAAGTTTGGACCACACGGATTGATGATTCTCCTCTGGCTGGGGGCTGGTTTAAAGGCTCCCTCCATAGGTGGGTGCCAGCTGAGTTTGGTCTAGTTTTCCTTTCTGTTCTAGCACAGCACAGAGTTCAATGCCTCACAATTGCTGTATTCTCCCTTCTTATCTGGAGATGCTCTCCATACCACACCACTGCTGCCAGAGGGGGAAGGGAGGGGTGGTGTTAGCAATTTGAAACTGTTTTTTTCCTATTTCTTCAGTGCCTCTTTCAGCAATATGAAATTACAGCTAGGTACTATGAGTGCTCATCTGATTGTTGGTTCTTATGAAGATTTTTTTTTCTATATAGATAGTTGCTAATCAGGTGTCTTTGCATGGGGTTGCGATCTGTGGAGATCTCTATGTTCCCATCTTGCTCCACCTTGCTTCAACTCTAGTTTTCTTTGATTGAAGAATTTCCTCTTCTTATTTCCTGAATGTTACCATTTAGGCGATGACTCTCAAGATTCAGTATGTTCTCTTTGGCTTTGTCTCTGTCATTTTCTTCAAGAATTATCTGTTTTGTGGCTTCACTGTGCATTGTTTAGGTATGTTTTTACAGAGGGATTATTTTCCCAATTTTCATTCCAAGCTCCAGCTAGCCATTGGTTATCTCTACCTAGACAAGCCATTCAGAACTGAAATGTCATCAGTTTCAAACCAAATTCAAGACCGAATTTATATGCCCAGCTTTATTTATATGAATTGTGTCATCACTTCTAGCTATACAAGCTCAGTCTTCAAGTTAACCTTCTTTTCTCCTCTCCCTTAACACTGGAGCCCTAAACTGTAAGCCAAAGGCAGTTCACAGGATCCACCAGTGAGTGAGATGAGAGTACTATGAAATACTTTTGCTTACAATTTAGTGACATTTTTATGTCCTGATGATATTCTAGATATACCTCAGCCAACCTCGTAGGTTAGGTTTCTGCTTGTTCTTCATATCCCCTTTCCTCTCATTTAATTTTCTTTTGCATCCATATCTCCAGTTTTATTTGACTTCCTTTCCTAGCTCTTTCTTTCTTTGCTTTCTCTTTCTCTTTCTATTGGTGATCAATCATATATTTTTTAAAGTATCATATTCCCTTGGTCTCTCCCCATCAGCATTAATTTATTGAAAATACCTATTGAACCCTATCTACCTCTCTAGCTGTCTATCTCACATTGTAGTTCATCACCATACTCATTTTCATCATCCTTCTTAATCTTAAAACAATTTCAAGGGAACAAAGACTGTTGTGTGCCAGACAGACCTGCGAGCAATAACTTTAGCATACCCTGAGAATGACCTTATGGTCTAAGAAGAATGTGCTCAGAGTCTCAACCTAAGGAATCTAGGAGTGACCAATCCAGATTCACTCCTTATCTATGAAGGACATCTGAACCCCTAGCCCATCTCTTGCAATGCAGCCCACACCAAGGATGAAAGCCCTTTGTTCTGGATTAGATGGAGGTAGCTAGGCGAAAGGTGCTAAGTGAAAATGCTATAAAAACTGCATGCCTTTTACAAATGGTAGCAGTTTGACCTACCCAGCCTGCCACCAATGGGCCATACCTGTACATGAATCCTCCCAGTTAACCCTATGCCTTGTTCACTGTCTTTGGGTCTCTTCCTCAGCCTTTCAGACATAGTGTCATCCCTATTGGAGTCAATAGGGGTCTAATACAACAACCATTTATGTGTTACTCATTATTTTGTCTTGTATCCCATGGTGCCAAGCACTAAATAGGTGTTCAGTAAGTGTTTGTAAAAAGAAGAAAGGAATGAAAGGAGGGGAGGAGGGAGAAGGTGAATTTTTGCTCCCCACTTTGCAGATAGGCAACTAAGACAACAGTCATACAGCCAATTGGTGATGGAGTCAGATTTCTACTCTTCATCTGGTTAAAGTCCAAACCTATAATAAGGACATCACTTTTCTGTGTCCCCACCTCTAAACTAGATGCTAAAGGAAAAGACAAATATGTAAAAGACAAAGGTTCTGCCCTCCAGGAGTATATAATTTAGTAAAGTAGTTAACTACACAAATAACTGTAATAAAAGTTAGGATATAATTAAGAGTCTACAATCTCCAGAATGATTTGTTCAGTATCTAACTAACTACTGGGTAAATAATTTCAATGTGTGAAGAATAAAACAAGTTAGTAAAAAGTCTCCAGATGGAATGTTCTTCTTTCCCCTAGAGCCTTGTGGTTGCCCTTAAGAATAAGAATCTTAAAATTTAAACAAAGAGGGCTCTCTATCACAAGTCAAATCCAGAGGCTCAGGTTAATGAAGATGCCTGTATAGCTCCGAGACTAAAATCAGATTCAAGGTTCTGAGAACAATTCTTCACTCCTGGCTCACAAAAGCCAAAATAGTGCCATTAAAATGTGATGTAAGGCTGGGCGCGGTGGCTCAAGCCTGTAATCCCAGCAGTTTGGGAGGTCGAGGTGGGTGGATCATGAGGTCAAGAGATTGAGATCATCCTGGTCAACATGGTGAAACCCCATCTGTACTAAAAATACAAAAAATTAGCTGGGCATTGTGGCGCGTGCTTGTAATCCCAGCTACTCAGGAGGCTGAGGCAGGAGAATTGCCTGAACCCAGGAGGCGGAGGTTGCTGTGAGCCGAGATTGCCTCATTGCACTCCAGCCTGGGTAACAAGAGCGAAACTCCGTCTTAAAAAAAAAAAAAATGTGATGTAGTTTATTATCTTTTATAAGTTGACTCAAGAGAGAAAACTTCTTTATGACTCAGAAAAGATAGAACGTGAACTCATTTTAAAAGACTAGAGTAGACAAATAATGTCATCTTCCATGCATACCATACCATGTAATTCTAAATACAGTTCCTACTTTGAGGAAAAATAAATATGAGTAATTATATAGTTCCAGGAATTCTCTATTACAGGAATCGTGGCTCATGAAATCAAAAGGAAAATCTGAGTCCCTTGTAAGGAACCTAGTTGAAAAGCTGCAGGTTCAGACCTGTATATTGATAGGAGGACTTGTGACACTTATCATTTGGACCAAGTGTTTACTCTGAGGAATGCGACCTTGTAATAAGATGAGATTTACTACAGAAAATATTGTTCTTGTGTGAACAAGGGCTTGGAATTGTTTTCTATTTAAAATAAATTTTATCTCCTCCAGAGTATTAGTAAGAAGACAAGTAAAGAGCCCTCTAAGTTCCTTGGAGTACTTCTATTTTATCCTTTCCTCCTTTCACTGTTGCTCCTTCTGTGTTAATTTTCAACAATCTTTTTTAAAGTGGCCATGTTTTTTCAATAATTGCAACTTGGAGGGTTAGATCTGTTCAGAGGTTTACTGGATGTATTTTAGCAGTCCAGTCTGGGTGAATAATTATTTTAGCTGCAAATTTATAATCTTCATAGCTTTATTTTTTTGTCTAGCCTTTTCTCTTTTTCGTTTTTAATTAAAGTACAGGTCAATGTGTCAGCAAGATTAATCAAATTGTGAGTCTGAGAAGTAGCCAGCTAGGGCAACGTCTCTTTACTATGAGAGCTAATTTTTTCGTGTAGTCCATTTATAAACTTGGGAGTTCAGGAGAGTATCATTTTGATGATTAGAAGAAGTCACCTCAGAAAAATCTGAATGTTGTCTAAAAAAAGTCTTTTCAAACCTTTCAAGTATGACACTACTGACTCATCTGGATGTTGCTGACATTGCTGTATTTTATCACAATCAACTCCCTTTTGGAAGACTAAAGAAATTGTTGCAAATAGCGCCTTTCAATGTCACGGGCATTCTGGCAGTCTTCTTTTGAACATTTATGGAAATCCTCCAGGAGATTTTCCAGTGGGCTTTATCTACCCAAGCCTTGTTTTTAGCCTTGTTTTTTTGAAGCTATCATGTAAACTAGTTGACATAAATCAGAAAAGCCAGGGTAATAAGCTCAAATACTTAATTTCCCTAGCAGGGCAAGGTAATTTAGACAGTAAAAGATAAAGAGAAAAGAGAGCTGAGGGAGGAAAAAGAAAAGCTTCTGAGGGAGAATAAGCTTCAGCAGCCTTTTTAAATTCAGAAATTGTTTTAGACAATCTTTTGGTTTTATTTCCTGTAAAAAATATAACTTTATCAGAACCTCTGTTGGATACATTCAAATGCCATTGAAAATAACATTCCCAATTACTGTTTTATCCTAGAGTCAACTTTTACTAATTTGAATATGCAAGTAAATTGGTAGAAGTATTTCAAAGGCACCCCATTTTAGCCATTAAAGTTTTGGTTCTTCACAAGTTATATGGGATCATTTTTTAAAATAATGGCAAGAGGTGGTACCGTAAGTATTGTACGTTGAATCTAGCTGGAGTCTCTAAAGGTGGATTTTTCCTCAAGGAAGACTTAGTTTTAGACGGCTGGTTGTCCATCATTTGTATTTTCTTCTTAAGGACTAAAAGCTTAAAGGGAAAGGTGTTTTGGATTGAGTGTGCTGCTTAATGGAATAGCTCCCCAAGTGTTACCCTTGGGTTGATTCTTCCCTTTTATGTGTCCTCAATGAAAACCAGGAATTCTGTATGCTTAAAGCACTGGGAAATCAGTACCTTATGTGTGCCCACAAGTTTAAGCACATTTCCCTGTATGTTCTTCTTTTGTAGTTAAGCTCTGAGACTTGTACAAGTCTTTGGTTGCCTAAGGTGCCTTTGGCTAGGAGGAACAGTGTCCTTTGTCTTCACTGCTTATCACATTCTCATAAAGTCTTTTATGAATTATTGGTCACTCAAAAGAAGAATTCTAACTTGCCAAATTGAACCAAACTTCAAAACCTCATCAGTTTAAGTCACAATTTTGCTTAAGCCACAGACATTTACTTCCTCCTGTTAAAGAGAAACCAGATTTTGAACTAGAGAAAAGCTTGCAAACTTTAGCAAGTAAGACAAAATCTTAACCTTAAAGAGGATTATAACCACAAACTTGCAAACAACAGAATCTCTAGAATGATAAAAGTGAAACTACTACCTTAAAGCTTTAAAGTTAAGCTTCAATTCCAGCTCCATCTGGTATGGAATCAGGCTGCTTAAATACAGTCTGCATTTCGCCTAACCCAGGGAGATTTGAAACCAGAGAGGAGCCTTACTAAGGGCTCCCACAAACTGCAGCAAAAGTCAGTTGGATGAAAATAGTTCATTCATGCTGGTACCAGCATGCTAGTTTGTAAAGAACATAGGAAGCTCACTTTAGGTCCCATCTGAGTCACCAATATATCGATCTGAAATAATTGAAAGGATCAGAATCTAGTTTAAATGAGTTTATACAAGTGTAAAACTGAGGATGGACATTTGGAAAATACAGACTCCAAAGAAATGTGGTCAGTGCTCAGAAATTGAAAAGGGAAGGCCTTACTTATATTTCCATACAAGGCTGTTTTGTGAGTTACAGCAATTTGATTGGTTACAGCTTGTTCCCTACCTCACCCCTACCATTTTAAAGGGTATATTTAACGTTCCACCTTAGACAATGTGATAGTCATGAAGTCTTTGCCTAAGAGAAAAAAGAGGTCTTTGTCTGTTAATCTATGATGAATATTAACAGTTAAGCGGAAATGAGTCTTTTCTAGAACGCTTTAGTCTTTAACAACATTTTACAAAATAATATAGGTAAGGGAAAAGGCTAATCTATAACCAGAGAAACAGAAGTTACAGCTGCCTAGGTTATATGTCTGTTACATGACTCAAATCCTATAATCACAATCTATTAAGGCCTGTAATAATTTAAAGTTCCAACAGCTTTTGTTCTATTTTTTAACTTTTATTTTAGGTTCAGGGGTACATGTGCAGGTTTGTTACACAGGTAAACTGCATGTCACAGGGGTTTGGTGTATAGATAATTTCATCACACATATAATTAGCACAGTACCCAATAGGTATTTTTTTCTGATCCTCTTCCTCCTCCCACCCTCCACTCTCAAGTAGGCCCTTGATGTCTGTTAGTTCCCTCCTGGTATCCATGTGTCCTTGTTGTATAGCTCCCAATTATAAGTAAGAACATGCAGTATTTGATTTTCTGTTCCTGTGTTAGTTTGCTTAGGAAAATAGCCTCCAGCTCCGTTCATATTGGGGCAAAGTACGTGTTCTCATTCTTTTTATGCCTACATAGTATTTCATAGTGTGTGTGTGTGTGTGTATGTATATATGCATACCACATTTTCTTTATCTACTCTGTGATTGATGAGCATTTAGGTTGATTCCACGTCTTTTCTATTATGAATAGTGCTGCAGTGAACATACACATTCATGTGTCCTTATGGTAGAACTATTTATATTCCTTTGGGTTTATACCCAATAGTGGAATTGCTAGATTAAATGGTAATTCTGTTTTAAGCTCTTTGAGGGATTGCCACATTGCTTTTCACAATGGCTGAACTAATTTATATACCCACCAACAGTATATAAGTGTTCCCTTTTCTCGGCAACCTTGCCAGTATCTGTTGGTTTTGACTGTTTATGATAGCCATTTAAGCAGTGTGAGATGGTATTTCACTGTGTTTTGGATTTGTATTTCTCTAGTGATTAGTGATGTTGAGCATTTTTTTTATATGCTTCTTTGCCACATGTATGTCTTCTTTTGAAAATATCTGTTCATGTCCTTTGCCCACTTTTTAATGGGTTATTTGGTTTTTGCCTGTAAATCTGTTTAAATTCCCTGTAGATTCTGGATATTAGACCTTTTTTGATGCATTGTTTGCAAATATATCTTCTCCCATTGTGTGGGTTGTTTACTTTGTTGGTATTTTCTTTTGCTGTGCAGAAGCTCTTTAGTTTAATCAGGTGCCATTTATCAATTTTGGCTTTTATTGCAATTGCTTTTGGTGGCTTTGTCATAATACCTTTCTGAAGTCCTTCCTATGTCCAGAATGGTATTTCCTAGGTTATCTTCTAGTGTTTTTATAGTTTTAGGTTTCACATTTAAGTCTTTAATCCATCTTGAATTAATTTTTGTATGTTGTATAAATTAGGGGTCCAGTTTTAATCTTCTGTATATGGCTAGCCAGTTGTCCCAGCATCATTTATTGAATGAAGAGTCCTTTCCCCATTGCTTGTTTTTGTCATCTTTGTTGAAGATCAGATGGCAGTAGGTGTGTGGCATTATTTCTGGGCTGTCTACTCTATTCCATTGGTCTATGTGTCTGTTTTCATACCAGCACCATGCTATTTTGGTTACTGTAGCTCTGTAGTATAGTTTGAAGTTGGGTAATGTGATGGCTCAAGATTTGTTCTTTTTGGTTAGGATTGCCTTGGCTATTCAGGCTTTTCTTTGATTCTATACAAATATTAAAATAATTTTTTAAAATTATGCGAAGAATGTGGTAATTTGAAAGGAGTAGGATTGAATCTACACATTGCCTCAAGCAGTATCACCATTTTAACAATAGCGATTCTTTCTATCCATGAGCATGAAACATTTTTTCATTTGTTTGTGTCATCTCTGATCTCTTCTAGCAGTGTTTTGTAATTCTCATTGTAGAGGTCTTTTCGGTCCCTAACAGCTGTATTCCCAGGTATTTTATTCTTTTTGTAGCAATTGTGAATGAAATTGCATTCATCATTTAGCTCTCAGCTTGGATGTTGTTGGTGTATGTACAAATCAGTATTCTACTGATTTTTGTACGTTAATGTATCCTGAAACTGATGAAGTTGTTCATCAGATCAAGGAATTTTGGGGTTGAGCCTATAGAGTTTTCTAGATATAGAATTATGTCATCAGAAAACAAGAATAGAGTGACTTCCTCTCTTCCCATTTGAGTGCCATGTATTTCTTTCTCTTGCCTGATTGCCCTGGCCAGGCCTTCCAATACCATGTTGAATAGGAGTGGTAAGAGAGGGTATCCTTATCTTATGCTGGCTTTCAAGGGAGAGATGCTTCCAGCTTTTGTCAATTCAGTATGATGTTGGCTATGCATATGGCTAATTATTTTGAAGTACGTTCCTTCAATGCCTAGTTTATTGAGTTTTTAACAGAAAGATGTTGAATTTTATTGAATGCCTTTTCTTCATCTGTTGAGATAGTCATGTGGTTTTTGTTTTTAGTTCTGTTTATGTCATTAATCGCATTTTTTGATTTACATGTATTGAACCAATCTTGCATTCCAGGAGTAAAGCCTACTTCACCATGGTGATTAGCTTTTCAATGTGCTGCTGGATTTGGTTTGATAGTATTTTCTTGAGGATTTTTACTTCTATGTTTATCAAAGATGTTGTCCTGAAGTTTTCTTTTCTTGTTGTATCTCTGCCAGGTTTTGGTATTAGAATGAGCTGGCCTCATAGAATAAGTTGGGAAAGAGTCCCTTCTCAACTTTTTGGAATAGTTTCATTTCATTAGGAATGTTATCAGCTCTTCTTTATGTATGTGGTAGAATTTGCCTGTGAATCCATCTGGTTCTAGGTTTCTTTCTAATTGGTAGAAATTGATTCAACTTTGTAACTTATTACTGGTCTGGTCATAGATTCAGTATATTCTGTCTTGGGAGGTTGTATGTGTCTGCAAATTTATCCATTTATTCTAAATTTTCTAGTTGGTATGCATAGAGATGTTTACATCTCTGCAAACGCCTCTGGTGTCTTCTTGCATTTTTGTGGGGTCATTGGTAACATCTCTTTGCCATTTCCAACTGGATCTTTTTTTTCCCCTTATTAGTGTAGCTAACAGTCTATCTTATTAATTTCTTTAAAAAACAAACTCCTGGAATTGCCTGAAACCAGGAGGCGGAGGTTGCGGTGAGCCAAGATCGCTCCATTGCACTCCAGCCTGGGTAACAAGAACGAAACTCCGTCTCAAAAAAACAAACAAACAAACAAACAAAAAGCTCCTGGATTCGTTGATTTTATATATATGTTGTATGTGTGTCTTCCTTCAGTTCAATCCTGATTTTGCATATTTCTTGTCTTCTGTCACCTTTGCAGTTGATCTTCTCTTGCTTCTCTAGTTCTTCTAGTTGTGATATGAGGTTGCTAATTTGAGATCTTTCTAACTTCCTAATGTGGGTGCTACAAAATTCTCTGAAAACACTGCCTTAGCTGTATTCCAGAGATTCTGGTACACTGTATCTTTGTTCTCATAAGTTTCAAAGAATTTCTTGATTTCTGTCCTAATTTCATTGTTTATCCCAAAGTCATTCAGGAATAGATTGTTTAATTTCCATGTAATTGTATGGTTTTCAGTAATTTTCTTTGTATTGATCTCTATTTTGTTTTGCTGTGGTCCAAGAATGTCGTTGGTACAGTTTTGTTTTTTTATACTTGCTGATTTTTTTGTCCAATTGTGTGGTCAATTTTGGAGTATATGCCATGTGGTGATGAGAAGAATGTATATTCTGTTGTTTTGGGGTGGAGAACTCTCTAAGTGTCCATTAGATCCATTTGATCAAGTGTTGAATTCAGGTCCTGAATATCTTTGTTAATTTTCTGCTTTGATGATCCATCAAATATTGCCAATGGGGTGTTGAAATCTCCCACTATTATTTTGTGGAAATCTAAGTGTCTTCAAAGGTCTCTAAGAACTTGCTTTATAAATCTGGGTGGTCCTGTGTTGGGTGCATATATATTTGGGATAGTTAGGTCATGTTAAATTGAAGCCTTTCTTATTATATAATGCTCTTCTTTATCTTTTTTGATCTTTGTTGTCTTAAAGTCTATTTTGTCTGAAATTAGAGTTGTATGTCCTGTTTTCTATTTTCCATTTGCTTAGATTTTTTCTTTTTCCCTTTATTTTGAGCCTATGGATATTATTGCATATAAGATAGGTCTCTTGAAGACAGCATACCATTGACTGTTGCTTCTCTTTGTCCAGCTTGCCACTCTGGGCCTTTTCATTGGGGTTTTAGCCTGTTTGCATTCAAGGTTAGTATTGGCATGTGCAGATTTGATTCCATCTTCATGTCATTAGTTGGTTATTATGCAGACATGTTTGTGTGGTTGTTTTATAGAGTCACTGGTCTGTGTACTTACATATGTTTTTGTAGTGAGTGGTAATGGTCTTTTCATATTTTGTGTTTCTTTCAGAACCTCTTGTCTGGTAGGTCTGGTGGCAAAAATTCCCTCAGCATTTGCTTATCTGAAACAGATCTTTATTTTCCTTAACTTATGAAGCTTAGTTTGGCTCAATATGAAAGGGTTGCAAATTGTTTTTTTCATAAATGTTGAATGTATACTCCCAATCTCTTCTGGCTCGTAGGGTTTCTGCTGAAAGGTCTACTGTTAGCCTGTTGGGGCTCACTTTTTAGGTGATCTGCTCCTTCTCTCTGGCTGCCATTTTTTCTTTTTTTCTTTGTTGAGACAGAGTCTCACTCTGTCACCCAGGCTGGAGTGCAGTGACAAGATCTCAGCTCACTGCAACCTCTGCCTCCCAGGTTCAAGCGATTCTCCTGCCTCAGCCTCCTAAGTAGCTGGGGTTACAGGCACATGCCACCACGCCCAGCTAATTTTTGTATTTTTAGTAGCAATGGGGTTCCCCATATTGGCCAGGCTGGTTTCAAACTCCTGACCTCAGGTGATCCACTCACTTTGGCCTCCCAAAGTGCTGGAATTACAGGCTTGAGCCACCATGCCTGACCCACCATTTTTTCTTTTATTTCAACCTTGGATAATCTGATGATTATATGTCTTGATGATGGTTTTCCTGTGTAATATCAGGGGCTCTCTGCATTTCCTGGGCTGAATGTTGGCCTTCCTAGTGAGGTTTGGGAAGTTTTCATTGACAATATCCTGGAATGTGTTTTCCAAGTTCCTTGCTTTCTTCCCATCTCTTTTAGGGATGCCAATGAGTAATACATTTGGTTTTTCTTACGTAATTCCATATTTCTCAGAAATTTTGTTTATTCTTTTTTATTCTTTCTTCTTTGTTTTTGTCTGAGTTATTTCAAGAGCCAGTCTTTGATCTCTTGAGATTATTTTCTCAACTTTGTCTATTCTGCTGTTAATACTTGCAATTGCAAGTGTGAAATTCTTGTAGGGTTTTTTTTTTTTTCCAGTTCTATAAGATCAGTTTGGCTCTTTTTGGTAATGTCAATTTCATCTATCAGCTCCTCTATTGTTTTATTCTGATTCTTGGCTTCTTTAGATAGGATTTTGACATTCTCCTCAATCTTCATGATCTTCATTTCTATACATATTCCACATTCCATTTATGCCATTTTAGCCATTTCAGCTTGGTTAAGAACCCTTGCTGAGGAACTGGTGTGGTCATTTGGAGGAAACAAGGCACTCTGGTTTTGTGAATTGCTGGTTCTTTTTCATCTGTGTGGCCTGATGTTTCTTCAGTCTTTAAAGTTGCTGTTCTTTGGATTTTTTTTTTTTTATGCCCTTGGGGGTTTGAGTATGGTGTAAGGGGGCTTTGGTTATCTAGCTTAGATTGTAGACTGCTTCTAGGTCTTGGAGGAGCCTCCTTTGATTACTGTCCCCATGCTGGCCTTTCCTTTTTTGGGTATTCAGATCTCCCTCGGGCAGTGGCCACAGTTGTCAGGCGAGCCATATTCTTACCAGGTCAGCCTTAACATGTTGTCTGTATGCTTTCTGGGGAAACACAGGGTTGTGCCTGTTCACAGAGTTCAAGTGGAAGTAGAACCACTGGGTTTGAAGCTCTCTGAGTGTGATCCTTCAGGCTATGGGAGGCAGGGGTGGGTGGAGTTGCCTGCCCTACCATCTGGATGTTTCCAGGGCAGCAGGGGGTAATGGCCCTCAGCAAATTCAGGCAGAATTAGAATAGCTGAGCCAGAAGCTCTAGCAGATATGGCTTGCCTGCTACCAGCAGTAAGAGCAGATGGGGATACTTCCCCTGCCATATGGATGCTTCCTGGGACAACAGGAGGCTGTCCCTACTGGCTGAGTTTCCCCAGAACCAGGACCACTGAGCCAGAAGCTCTAGCAGGCATTGCCTGCCTAGTTACCAGTGGCAGGTGTGGCTTGAGTGGCCATCCAAATTTGGGCTAAAGCAGGATTGCTAGGCTGAAACTGGAGCTGAGCCCTGCTCCATCAATTATTTGATCAGCCTTACTGCTCCCAGGCACTGTAGCTATATCCTCTATTGGGCACGACACAAGCACTGTTCTCTGGAGCCCAAGGCTTATAGAGGTTCCCCTGGACTCAAGAGTTGCTCCCACAATATGTCCAGGTTACTCTCTCTTCCTTGGTCTAGAAGCACTGTGTGGGGGGAGTGGTGCAGAGGGTGCAGGATGATTCTATGATTCTCAGTCCTGCTCAGGTCCCTGTGGACAGTGTGAATCCACTGGGGGCTCTCACTCACTCACCCTTTCCCATGTTGAAGAGATTCTCCTGGCTCCACTCTGAGCCCACACAGGCTGGTGCCCAGCTTTGCTCCTCTCAGCTTCCCTTCTCTCAGCTTCCCCTGCTGCCTTGGTGGCTCCTAACATGGTTTCTCAGATGGTTGGCCTGTAGGGTCAGTGTTCACTAGCCCTTTGTTTCCTCTCCATGAGAGCAGTGCACTGCTTCTAATCTGCCACCTTGGCCCCTTACATTTACTTTGGAAAACACTTTGTTTGGCTCAGCTGAGCACATTTGCTGATGCATGAGCAGCTTTAATTTTAAATTACTTATTTTTGTACATATATTTGGTCACAGAAGTGATTTTGTGTTGAATGTGAATATAGAGAAAACCAGTTCATGTTTTTCTATTTTATAGAGTCGCGAGACAACTTGGTTTTTAGAAGAAAAATTGGGCATAGGCTTCTGGCTGCTTAGTAAATAGACAGTAGGTAGCATGCTGAAAATAATGCAAGGCTACTAGGATATAATAAAAATAGCAAGCAAGTAGTATGGTTGAGTTAGTGTAGAATGCAACTCCTGGAATACAACACTTTACTATTAAGAGAATAGCATTAGATATGAACAGGCAGGTTCCATAGGTATTTCTCACATCTCTTAGTCCCCGATCAGTCTAGGGTCAGAATAAGATTGTCATAAACCAAACATTTTAAATCAGATAGTATGATAGTATTGGGTCAGCTAGCTAGCTATTTGTGAAAAAATAAGTTGAATCATGGCTTTAGTCTTCTATGTAGAAATTCAGGTATGTTTTAAAATTAAAATATTAAACTCTAAAAGTACAAGAAAATATAGATATAGGTGAATAATTTTATTCTTTTAGTATGAATAAAAGTCTATATAGCATAAGCAGAGCACCAAAGTAGGAATCATGAAGCAAAAAATTTAAGTTATTATGTTAAAAGAGAAAAACTTTCAATTTGTGAAAAAATGCCAGAAGCTAGGTCAAAAATAAAATTAAAAACTGGAAGAACATGTTTAAAATAAATGTCATAAAAAATTTACATTTCTACAGTAATTCAATTCAAAAGGAAGACATATACCCTTGTTATAGTCAGATAAATAAAAGGTTTTTTTACTTGTTAGCCAGATTGTCAAAAATATGTAAGAATTTTAATATCTAGCAATAACAAGCATATAAGAAAATGGGCTGTCATACAGGATTAATGGGAGGATAATTGCTACACTTTTTGTGAAGGATGCTTTGGTAATATGTGCCATAAAACCTTCAAAAGGACATGCTCTATAACCCAGCAATTCTACTTTAAGCAGCATAAGAAAAATATAAATCAATGCATGTATGAAACATTTATTGTGGCATTGTTTATAAGAGTGAAAAACCGAAACAATAAATGTTTAATCATTGAAGAATGGATAAATATTTTGATCCATCTGTATAATAGAATGTCATGCTGCTATTAAAAGTCAGAATCTGGATATGTTTTTGTTGACATAGAAAATTATTTATAATATACAGTTAAGTGAAAAAAATTAAGTCATTACACAAACTGTACAATTTCCTTTTTTAAGAAAGCATATTATGCAATTTGTATAATTTGTTTAAATGTATCTATATGGCTATACATATGAGAAAGAGGTAAAGAGAAAAACAGATAGTGGCTAAGGTCTTCATTGGGGTTGATTTGGCTTTAATGTTGAAGACATGGATTAGATAAGGGGTCTCCAAAGCCCAGGTCACAGACCAGCACTGGTCTATGGACTGTGAGGAACTGGGTCACACAGCAAGACGTGTATGACTAATTTACTTCTGGGTCTACACCATTTATAACAAGATGCATGATCCCTTGAAAAGAAACTTGTAACAACCTGAAATTACTTAGAAATCACACCTCATGGACAAACTCTCTAAGTGTGCTCCTGTAGGAAAGCAGCATGGCAAGAAAAGTGCCATCTTGAAGTGAAACTGCCTTTAATTCATGCATATCCAGGCACTTCCACAGCAAGGTTAAGAAACAATACCTACATCATAGATAACTCTTCATAAAGATGTTTCTCTAACTTCCCCAGTGGTCATAAGCATCACAAGAGGATTTGAGACATGACCAGCCTTGCATATCTTACCAAAAAAAAAAAAAAAATTATTGCTACAGAAAGGATATTTTCTGGAGTTAGAGTGTGTGGATCCATCATCTTGTGGCTGCTCAAAGCATTGCTTCCGTTTGTTAAATCCCTAATAAATGTTTCTTTCTGGGAAACTGGATTTGTCAGCCTCCTTCTTTGTTCTGTCAGCTCTCTTGGCCTTTGAGGGTAGATTTGCATATACCTACTTACCCAGAACATTTGGTGAGTCAGTCAGGAGCTGAGAGACCATGAGATGGGAAAGAGGAATAAGGCATCTGTAGGGTAAATCCCAGGATGGCCAGTCATGTGTATGTGTGATGGTGTGGCATATCTGTGAGGTGCATTTGGACTTCCATGCGAGTATGGAGACACCCTGAACATGCAGTTTGGCCTAGAATGTTATTAACCGAAAGGCATATGGTGCAGTGTGGTAAGGAAGGGCAGTGCATAGCCACTGCAGTGATTTGGCTGCCTCTTTGGGGCATTTGTTTGTCAACACAGGTTCAGCTAGCAATAGAAGCAAAAGGCAAATGGCTAGAGGAAAAGTTGTAGCAGCCTGATAGAAAAGTAAATGTGCTTTTTCACTTCTCTGATTGTGTCCAACATAGCTGCACATTTTATTTTTAAAAAGGCTTGCTATAGAAATAATATTTCTGGAGAGTGGGTGTGGGAATCTATGGTCTCTCAGCTGCCCAAGGAATTGCTTCTGTTCATAGGTTCCTATCAAATGTTACCTTCTGAGAAACTGGATTAGCCAACCTCTTTCTCTGGCTTCCCAGCTTCCTTGGCCTTTTAGGGGGAGAGTTGCATATATTTGCTCACTGCAGAACATCCTCATACATGAAATGGATTTTGAGATTAGAGGAAGAAGTTTTACTTATAATCCCAAAGCAAACAATTAAGAAAAAAATGTGTACTCACTCAGGAGGTTAGGGACTAGGAACATAGCTTGAAGAGTTACATATGATAGGACTAAAGAAGGAAATTTGGCCAAAATAATCTGACAGAATGCAATTTCAATGAAGGCAAATTAAACCAAGGTAAGTCAATTCATATAAATTTGTGTCTAAATTAACATCTCTAGCCATGAATAACATCTCACACTTATAGTAGTAGTTGATGAAACTAGCTGACACAGAAAGCCACATATCAATCCTGATTATAGAATCTTCTGGAACTCATGGTTATTTCAAAATATTTGGACACTGAGGGTGCATCAAAAGGGCTAAAAGATTATGGATGGAAGATAAAGTCAATGTGTCTCTCTAGATACAGCTAAAATTCTCTAGATACAGCTAAAATCTCTAGACATTATATCTAAAACAAATGTAAGAACACTTAGAAAAGTGGAGACAAAAAGACAGGTTAGTTAGAGACTCTGGAACCTTAAAAACAGCATGGCACTAAGGTCTCTAGGTTTCCTTTTGTCTCATATAATTTACACTGGATACTAGAGAAGCCTGTAACCCAAGATACTAATGTACACTGATAAAAGAAAAAGCCCCAAGGAAACCAAGAAGGGGTCAAAGGATCAGCCTAGTAAAAAAGAAAAAAAATTAATTAATTTAATTTTAAAAAATAATTTCAACTATTATTTTAGATTCAAGGAGTAAATGTGTAAGCTTGTTACGTGAGTATATTGTATGATGCTGAGTTTTGGGGTATGATTGATCCTGTCACCCAGACACTAATCACAGTACCCAATCGTTTTTCAACCCTTGCCCTCCCCCTTCCCTTGCCCCTCTAGTGGTCTCCAGTGTCTACTGTTACCATCTTTATGTTCATGAGTATCCAACCCAACATTTCCCCTCAGCGTTGCCTTAGTAGAGGTTCTCCAGGAGAGCTCAACTCCTGCAGCAGAATTCTGCCTGGACCTCTAGGCAACTCCATACATCCTCTTAAATCTAGGTGGAGGTTTCCAAACCTGAACTCTTGGCTTCTGTGCACGCTCAGGAACTGAACCATGTGGAAGCCACCAAGGGTTGGGGTTTGTAACCTCTACAGCCATGGCCCAAGCTGTACCTTGGCCCCTTTTAGCCATGGCTGGAGCTGGAATGGCTGGGACACAGGGCGCCATATCCCAGAGTTGCACAGAGCAGCAGGACCCGGGCATGGCCCACAAAACCATTTTTCCTTCCTAGGCCTCCAGGCCTATGATGGGAGGGGTTGCTGTGAAGATCTCTGAAATGCCCTGGGGACATTTTCCCCATTGTCTTGGACATTAACATTCAGTTTCATTTTACTTATGCAAATTTCTGCTGCCAGAAGCTTAATTTCTCCCCAGAAAATGGTTTTTTTTTGTTTTGTTTTACCACATGATCAGACTGCAAATTTTCTAAACTTTTGTGCTTTGCTTCCCTTTTAAACCTAAGTTCCAATTTCAGATCATCGCCTTGTGAATGCATATGACTATATGTTTTCAGAAACAGCAAGGTCACCTCTTGAATGCTTTCCTGCTGAGAAACTTCTTCTGTCAGATACCCTAAATCGTCTCTCTCAAGTTCAGAGTTCCACAGATTTCTAGGGCAGGGGGAAAATGTTGCCAGTCTCTTTGCTAAAGCATAGCAAGAGTGACCTTTACTCCAGTTCCCTATAAATTCCTCATCTCCATCTAAGACTACCTCAACCTGGATTTCATTGTTCGTATCACAAAAACCATTTTGGTCAAAACTATTTAAGAAGTCTCTACAAAGTTTCAAACTTTCCTATATCTTCCTGTCTTCTTCTGAGCCCTTCAAACTATTCCAACCTCTGCCCATTACCCAGTTCCAAATTTCAAAGTCACTTCTATATTTTCAGTTCTCTTTAATACCATTACCCCATTCCTAATACCAATTTTCTGTATTAGTTCATTTTTACAAAGCTATAAGGAATGACTTATGGCTGGGCATGGTGGTTCATGACTGTAATTTCAGCACTTTGGGAGCCTGAGGTGGGCAGATCACTTGCGGTCAGGAGTTCAAGACCAGCCTGGCCAACATGGTGAAACCCCGTCTCTACTGAAAATACAAAAAATTAGCTGGGCATGGTGGCACATGCCTGTAGTCCCAGCTACTTTGGAGGCAGAGGCAGGAGGATCACTTGAATAGGAGGCAGAAGTTGCAGTGAGCTGAGATCATGCCACTGCACTCTAGCCTGGGTGACAGAGTGAGACTCTATCTCAAAAGCAGATTGCCTGAGCTCAGGAGTTTACAGCCAGCCTGGGCAGCATGGTGAAACCCTGTTTCTACTAAAATACAAAAAATTAGCCGGGCGCGGTGGCTCAAGCCTGTAATCCCAGCACTTTGGGAGGCCGAGGCGGGTGGATCACGAGGTCAAGAGATCGAGACCATCCAAGTCAACATGGTGAAACCCTGTCTCTACTAAAATACAAAAAACTAGCTGGGCATGGTGGCACGTGCCTGTAATCCCAGCTACTCAGGAGGCTGAGGCAGGAGAATTGTCTGAACCCAGGAGGCGGAGGTTGCGGTGAGCCGAGATCACGCCATTGCACTCCAGCCTGGGTAACAAGAGCGAAACTCCGTTTCAAAAAAAAAAAAAAAATTAGCCAAGCATGGTTACATGCACCTGTAGTCCCAACTACTTGGGACTGCCTCAATTCTTGAGGCAGAAGAATTGCTTGAACTTTGGAGGCAGAGGTTGCAGTGAGCCAAGATTGCACCACTGAACTCCAGCTTGAGCAACAGAGCAAGACTCCATCACAGAAAAAACAAAACAAAATAAAACCAAAAAACACTACCTCTGAGACTGGTTAATTTATAAAGAACAAAGTTTTAATTTACTCACAGTTCTCCATGGCTGTAGAGGAAACTTACAATCATGTAGAAGGTAAAGCGAAAGCTAGGCACATCTTATATGGTGACAAAAGAGAGAGAAAGGAACCACTACACACTTTTAAACCATCAGGTCTTGTGACAAGTCATTCACTATCATGAGAACAGCATGGGGAAAACTACCTCCATAATTCAATGACCTCCATCAGGTCCCTCCCTCAACATGTGGGAATTACAATTCAACATGAGATTTGGATAGGGACACAGAGTCAAACCATATCACTTCACAACACTGCCACATTGAGGAATCTAGTTTCCAATACATGAACTTTAGGGGACAAATTCAAACCCTAGCAGATGCCAACACAGAGATGACATGACTATTGTTTGAATTATCTGACAAGAGTTTTAAAACAGCTATTATAAAATGGCTTCAGCAAAATTTACAAATACACTTGAAACAAATGAAAAGAAAAAAAAAATAGAAAATCTCAGCCAGGTGCAGTGGCTCACACCTGTAATCCCAGCACTTTGGGAGACCGAGGTGAGCAGATCATGAGGTCAAGAGATTGAGACCATCCTGGCCAACATGGTGAAACCCCATCTCTACTAAAAATACAAAAAATTTAGTGGGGTGTGGTGGCACGTGTCTGTGGTCCCGTCTACTCAGGAGGCTGAGGCTGAAGAATCACTTGAATCCAGGAAGCGGAGATTGCAGTGAGCCAAGATTGTGCCACTGCCCTCCAGCCTGGTGACAGAGCAAGACTCCATCTCAAAAAAAGAAAAGAAAAGAAAAGAAAAGAAAGAAAGAAAGAAAGAAAGAAAGAAAATCTCAGCAAAGAAAGAACCAAATGGAAATTTTAAAACTGAAAAGTGCAATAATAAAAATTAAAAATTTAATGAATGGGCTCAACAGCACGATGAAGAAGAAGGAGGAAAGAATCCATGAACTTGAAGAAAGAACAACAGAAATTATCTAATATGAAGTAAGGTCGAACCTAGGCTAAGGAAAAATTAACAGAGCCTAAAGTACCTATGGACCCATAACAAAAGATCTAACTCCATGCCATTGGAGTCCTAGAAGGAAAGGCAAAATGATGAGAATCAGAAAAGCAATTAAAAAAATAATGGCTGGAAAAGGTTCCAATTTAGCAAGAAGTATAAAACTATAAATTCAGGAAACTGCAAGATTCAAAATAGGATAAACCTAAATGAAAGCCCACCCAGACACATCATAATCAAACTTCTAAAAATCAAAGACAAAGAAAAACTGTTCAGACAGACTCCAGGGTTGCCACACTGTCAGATAACATTCATAAACAGGAAAAGGAAAGTGATATACAGAAAACAGAACTAGACTGGTTCAAGCTGGGCATATACCTTATGTGAAACTGGTTTGAAGATGGTTGCCTATGATTGGCTGAAGTTAAGCTGCCATGATTAACTGAGCCTCAGCTATTTGTTAATGTAGTTACTTACTGTCTGTTTACATATCAAGTTGGGTTACAGTTTATTATGCACCAAGAAGGCTTTAGACAGAACTTAAAATATAAGGAGACAGCTATAGGCCAAACTTAATTTAACAATATGGTTCTCAATGTACATAGAGAAAGTATTTAAGAAAATTGTATTATAAATGGGAGTGGGCAAATGGGACTTAAATGGTGGTAAGCGTTCTATACTTCACTTGAGCTGGTAAATGTTAACAATAACAGATTGTGATAATTTATGTAGGTATAATATAATAACCTGAACAACCATTAAAGAAAACTATATAGAGAGATAGACTCAAAAATTCCATGTAAATAAATATGGACTTTCAAAAACATAGTCCTGTAACATACAGGAAATTGGGAGAAAAAAATAAAAAACATAAGGAAAAAAGAATATATATAAATGAAAATGGCAGACTTGGGGCCTAATGTATAGATAGTTTTTAAAATGATTATGGATGGGGGTGGGTGTTGTCCCACACTCCTCAGAATCCTACTATTTTGTGCTCTAAGCATTCATTTTTTTTAAATAAAGTGCTGCATTGCTAGAATGGTTAAAGTAACATTTTCCCCTATGATTTTCCATTCCTCTGACTCATCACATGCTTGAAAATGTTCAAAGCCACAGACCTCAGAAACTACAGCAGTGATCAGCCAGGTAGCCTTTACCATTAAGCTAAAGCTATGACATTATATTCAGCACTTTCTCCAAACCAAGGCTTTCCAAACATTTCAGAATGAAATTAAGTTCCTTTTCCTATCCTCTTCCTTGTAACCAACTGTGAAGACAATGTTATAATGTTACCAGGAAAAGGTTTTCTAGCTTACTGTATGATAATGTTAAACATTGTGGTTAGAAATGGAATAAAAGAATTTGAAATAAGTCCATTTGTGGTTTAAAAGCATCTCTCTTTAGTCCTTGTGTCATCCTAGAAGTTTGTAAGCTAATTTTTGGAGACTCAACTTCCTTTTACATAGAAGAGCATTATGTCTATTTTGAGGATTAAACAAATATGATAAATGCAAATGTGTTTGGCATAGGCCAAGGCAAACAGTAGGTACTTAATATTAGTTTTTCTCCTGCTGTACTCCTTCATGTTTCTTTTTAATTTTTGGTGAGCCTGAGTACAATTCTGACATATAGATCACTTAAACAAGAAAGTAGTACAGTTTTTAATTCTGCTGATACCACTCACTCATCTGCAGGGCGACCATTTAATCTATATCCAATTTGTAACACCTTTGAGAATGAAAGCAGAAACTACTACTGTATTTCTCCAGGACATTATGACTGCCATGGAAAAATCAGGATGCAGAGTCACAGATGGGAAATCAGCTGTGACCCTAAAGCCAAATCACAAAGGCATCAGAGCAGCCAAAATAAAGACTCCCAAATTCACTTGAGGTTACATGCTATATTCATGAGAAAACTCCAGTAACTTTCAGCAGAGATAATGTAGTCATATTTACACCAAATTTATTCATATTGCTTTTCTAGTTTCTAACTCACAAGGACATTGACTATAATGAGACACTATAATCATGAATAGAAGAAGGCAGAGGATCCTCTAAAGTATAGCAGTTTAGGAGTGGTAGCAAAACAGTTACAGAGCTCAATAGCAGAAAACAGCTGCGTTGTAGAACAGTGCCAACTATCATGTTCATAGGATTGACCCTGCATCATGAGGGAAAGTTTGATTTACCTTCAGGTATCATTTAAAGCACTAATGAAGACTGAGCTCCATTTCTATCCACTGTTTTAAAATTTTGCTTTCTTTTTCAAAGGATAAATGTTTCAGTATTTGAAACTCAGCCCATCAGAAAATGTAATGGTGGCCCTAGCTTGAACCCAAGGGAGGCCTGGCTTAGGATTCACAGCTATTTGATCACAACAAGAAAGCCCACGGAGAGGGGCTTCAGGGTTCCTTGAGAAGGACCTCCTCTATTGAAAAGAAAAGATTTACAAGTGAAGGTGTGATATGGTCTGGCTCTGTGTCCCTGCCCAAATCTCATGTTGAATTGTAATCCAAATTGTAATCCTTATGTGTTGGGGAACATAACCTTGTGTGAGGTGATTAGATCATGGAGGCAGATCCCCCATGCTGTTCTCATGACAGGGAGTGAGTTCACAAACATCTGATGGTTTTATAAGGGGTTTTTCCCACTTAGTTTAGAGCACTTCTCTCTCCTGCCACCATGTGAAGGATGTGTTTGCTCCCGCCTCCGTCATGACTGTAAGTTTCCTGAGGCCTCCCCCGCCATGTGAAACTGTGAATCAATTAAACCTCTATTCTTTATAAATTACCCATACTTGGCCTGTTCTCTACAGCAGCATGAGAACGGACTAATACAAGGTGATAGAAGAGTGCTACTGAATGAGAACGGCATTTCTGAGAAATTATGGTTCTTACTGCTACGTGGTCTATTTCCTCCCTGTCCTCCTGTACTCTTCTATACTGCTTCCATCTGCAATCTGTGCAAGAGGCAGATTGGTAGAAGGTAGCCCTAACATATATACATTTGATGGCAGCTGAAAATACTGTGTGCAAGCAACACATGAGACACCACAGGGACTTGGAAAGGTCTCAAAATCCCACAGTAGAGAAGACAGATGAGAGCCAATAAGTCCATGTACTACCTTCATGGTGGCCCCGGGCTGATAGGGCCTGAGACTCCGGCTCTGAGACTTATTTGAAGATCTCAATAGCTAAGATTTTTGCTATGCATTGTTGAACAGATTTACTTTGCTTATCTACATGGATAACACTTGAAAATTTTACACGCAAATTTTTTTCTGCTTATAAAACGAATATAACTACCAATGTAAAGGTAATATCCAAGTATTAATTGTGAAGAAAAAAGGAAATATATATGTTATACATGTATTATAAATATATATTAATGTACATACATCTATATTTATACATATATATACATACACAGATTTATAGCTATATAGATATATATATAATACATATTTTCTTCAGGAATGTGGGAAAATATAGGAGAATAAAGGTAGAGAAAACAGCTGAAAGAAACGAAAATCTGAGAAACTTGTTAGTGTTTTGAATATATAACTGTAAAATTTTTTTTATACATGCATTTGTGTGACTGTCTGTGTTTGAAATTCTTGTATCCCAGTACAGGGGAAGTTACTTGGTGAATAATGTCTTTGGAGATAGAGACTCTAATAGAATTATTATAATTTAGATCAATTTAGCTTAAATTCCTTGTATAAGGGGGGGCCTTACACAAGGTTTACTTTTTTCACAAAGCTGTTACCTTTCTTGAATAAATTATTAAAATATCTCCCTAAGTAAACTAGCTCTCATTCAAATATTGAAAACTATTATGTGTGTGTATGTATACACACTGGTTCTGGGATTAATTTTAGGCATACAAAATTGACTTGGACTATGATTAATTTATATAGAATTATTAAGAGGTCATCTGATTTATTTTTATTTTATTTATTTTTTTTAAAGACAAGATCTCTCTGTCACTCGGGCTGAAATGGAATAACACCACTGTAGCTCACTGCAGCCTTGAACTCCTGAGTTCAAATGATCCTCCAATCTCAGCCTCCCAAGTAGCTGGGACTACCAGTGTGTGCTAATTTTTTTCAGAAAAGTTTTTTTGATAGATACAGGGCCTCACTGTGTTGACTAGACTGGTCTTGAACTCCTGGCCTCAAGTGATCCTCCTGCCTCTGCCTTCCAAAGAGTTGGGATTACAGGCATGATCTACCATGCTCAACTGATAATTTAAAATAAAATACATTTATTTTATCTTGAAGAATAGTAATGCACAATGTTAAGACATGAGAGAAGCCCCAGAATGACACCTCTCTTCTCCTTGAATTTTTAAATTAGATCAAAAGAACAAGGCTGGGCAAGGTGGCTCATGCCTATAAGCTCCAAACTTTGACAGGCCAAGGTAGAAGGATGGCTTAAACCCATGAGTTTGGAACCAGCCTGGGCAACATCAAAAGACTTCATCTCTATTAAAAATAATAATAAAATAAAAATTAGCTGGGGTAGTGAAGCATGCCTGTGAACCCAGTTATTTGGGAGGCTAAAGTGAGAGGATTGTTTGAGCCCAGGAAGTCAAGGCTACAGTGAACCGTGATCACACTGCTGCACTCCAACCTCGGTGACAGCAAAAAAAGAAACAGATGTAAAATCTAAATATTACCTTTATAACTGATAAAACTGATACTGGAGAAGGAAGCTTATATTTGAGGACAAGCAAACTACCTCATCTTGGAACCAGAATTAGAGATTTCGCTCTCAGCAGTGCTAGTCAAGGCCACTGTCTCCATGTGGAGGAAGAAGACACATATCCTTTGTAGAGCAGCTTACTCTCAGAAGGAAAGAAAAATGAAGTTTACGCTTTGAATGCCCGTTTTTCTCCTCCAAACTCATGGGTTTATAAGTAAAGGGGTGGAGAGATTGTTACATAATCAATGTTCTTCACATGGAAGAAAACAGGAGAGTTTCCTAAACATGTTCTCTAGTTGTATGCTTTATTAACCATTAACCCTGGAGTGCAGCCGCTCCGCTAGGGGAAATATCAGCAGGCTCTCAGTACAGGTCCATGCTCTCACCTCATGGTGCTTCTTCGATACCAATAACTTCCCCTTTGAATATCATCCTGGAACCACCAGAGAACAGTTTTGATTTTGCCCCCAGAAGATTCTTAAATGCATTGGAACAGTCCAGTAGGTAAATTAAGTCCAAAGCCACTTTCTACTCAATTCCAAATGTTGACTGCCTATTCTGTTTCTCATCACAAATCCTGAGCAACCTCATACGCCAGCATAGTCTATTAGAGGGTCAATATTAAGATGATACAACAAAAAAATGGTTAGCAAGCATAGAAATATGGATGTAAACTCCCTCCCATTAAGACTTCACAAGCGTTGTTTGAGGCCAGGAGTTCAAGATTAGACTGGGAAACACAGCAAGACCCTGTCTCTACAAACAATTTTTTAAAAAATTACCAAGTTTGGGCAGCCACTGCCATGACACCCTCACTCTGCAACACCAGCACCGCCTCGTGCTCACCAAGCTCCAGCCAAAGAAGGGGGATAAGTAAGGAGGTCTCTATACCATGGCTCTCACAAAGCAGACTGCCCACAAATTGACCTGTGGTAAAGCACCCAGGAAGCAACTGGCTACAAAAGCATCTCACAAGAGTGTGCCCTCTACTGGAGGGGTGAAAAACCCTCATCGTTAGAGGCCTGGTTCTGTGGCACTCTGTGAAGTTAGGCATTATCAGAAGTTCACTGAACTTCTGATTTGCAAACTTCCCTTCCAGCATCTGGTGCAAGAAATTGCTTAGGACTTTAAAACAGATCTGCGCTTCCAGAGCTGAGCTATCAGTGCTTTGTAGGAGGCAAGTGAGGCCTATCTGGTTGACCTTTTTAAAGACAACAACCTATGTGCTATCCATGCCAAATGTGTAACATTTATGCCAAAAGACATGCAGCTAGCATGCCGCAGATGTGGAGAACATGCTTAAGAAACAGTATGATGGGAAACATTTCATTCTCAAAAAAAAAAAAAAAAAAAAAACAAATCCCTTCTTCCTGTTATTAGTAGTTCTGAATGTTAGATTTTTTTTTTCCCATGGGGTCAAAAAGCACCTAAGTATATGATTGCCAGTGGAAAAATAGGGGACAGAAATCCAGTATTGGCAATTTTTCCATTTTCATTTGTGTGTGAATTTTTAATACAAATATGGGGACATAAAGCATTAATGCAAGTCAAAATGTTTCAGTGAACAAGTTTTAGCGGTTCAATTTTATAATAATTATAAATAAGCCTGTTAAATTTTTCTGGAAAAAAAATTACCAGGTGTGGTGGTGCATGCCTGTAGGATTGCTTGAGCCCAAAAGTTTGAAGTCATAGTGAACTATGATCACACCACTGCACCCCAGCCTGGCAACAGAGCAATACTCTGTCTCAAGAAAAATAAAGAGTTCACGTGAGCAACGAAGCTTGCTTACAAGTTGACTCTAAAAACATTGTTGTCCAATGGAATTAAAAGTCCAGAATCACTTTCCCTTGTCAGGTAGTGTTAATGTTCAAAGACATTCCAATTCAAAATCTACTCCTCTCAAACTTTTCTCTTGTTCAGTTTTCAGAGAGAGAGATTCTCCATCTTGGATAATATGATTCTTTCAGCAGCTATAGTTTAAGCTGTTCCATAACAGAATCAGTGTAGTTCTTAAGACATTGTGTTACTTCATACTAAATCTTTCATGAATCGCCCTTGAAAAAAGTTCAGAGTTAATTAATAGTACATACAAAATTATAACAGCACTGGCCCCACATTTACCAAATTTAGAAAATTACTCCATCCCCAGTCCCTAGGGCAGTTATCCTTGAACAAAATGATATTCCCCAAACTCAGTACTTAGTCTAAACCAAAGAGAGTTGACAAAGACCACAGCAGAGATTCCGCAGCATTGAGAGGAAGAGGATACCTTCTTGGTTTGAGCTGCGCCAGCATGCCAGAGTTTATGTCACTTGTCCAGAGGCCATGATATGAGAGTTTAACAATAACGGGGAAATAGCTCTTGGCAAGAGTTTTTGTTTGTTTGTTTGTTTGTTTGTTTTTGAACCATGAATTTTTCCAGATGGGGAGAGAGATAGTCCTATGCAAACTGTCACCTCTTAGAGAAGAGCATTTAAGATATCGCTGCTTTGAGCAAAGTCTAGAGAGCTGACCTAACAGATTCCCAATCTTTCTTGAGGCTCCTTTTTTTCCCATCCAGTATATTCAAAACTTCCTAAATTATTATTTCTCCTTTGAATCCTGTGTTTCTAATATTCAAAGATATTTTAAGAAGAAGTAAAATCATGACTCCCATGTAGATAGAAAATGAGCACGTGGTAAAGGCACTATTTACCTCATTAATTACAGCAGAGAAACCAGGCAACTGGTTCAAAGGAGAAGTCATAGAAGTCCAAATTTTTATGGAGTAAGAAATGTTGATATGAATGCTCATATGGAGCAAAACTGGCTTCTGCATGGGCAGAGGGTGGTGAGAAGGTAAGGGGGTATTATTCCTCTACCAGAAAAAAATTTCAAACTACAAAGAAAACAATTATTTTGATTGCTATCAGTTATTTTCCTGCTTATAGAGTTAGAAAATAGTTCCCACAGAATAGAAATCAGCTAACCATGATGGGTATATTGTGCTAGTTTAGATGCATTGGAGTACACGTCTTCCTTCACTAGCACCATAATATTGAACTGAACATAGGCACTGCCAAGTTACACGATATTTACATTCTTTTCTGATTTGGCTTTTTCTGTCTTTGCTCATAGAGGCTGTTTCTATTACCTATTACTGCCAGTTCACTATTCCTAAGAACTCTGCATTCTAATCTGGGACATCTTGAGATCACACAATGAGAAGTGACCCTTGAATTTGTGTACAAGTCCTGTGAATTTAAGGTTAGCTCCTTCACAACTCACTCTTTGGTCCTGGAAGCAGACTGAAATTGGAGCAGCTCAGCTAGTGCGGGGTCTGGCACTCAAGTGAAACTTCCTGCAGCACACAAACACACACACACACACACACACACACACACAAATATCCTTCAACTGCATTGCATTTTAAAATCAGCAAAAGTGTGCTGCTTTAAAAGTATGTCCAAAGATTATACAAGATTATAAGAGCACTGGCCCCACATTTACCAAATTTAGAAAATTACTCCATCCCCAGAACAAAATTATATTTCTCAAACTCAGTACTTAAACTAAAGAGCACTGACAAAGACCACAGCAGAGATTCCGCAGCATTGAGAGAAGAGGATACCTTCTTGGTTTGAGCTGCACCAGCATGCCAGAGTTTATGCCACTTGTTTAGCGGCCATGAGCTGGGAGCTTAACAGTAACTGGGAAATAACTCTTGGCAAGAGTTTATTTTTGGAACCATGCATTTTCCCCCACCCCTTATGAATGGATTATTGCCTTAGCTCTTTCAGTATTAAGCCCTTTGAGGCCCACTAGAATCCGTCCAGTAGCTCAAGAGGCCAGAGCATGTATGCCTGTGTGATCCAACAAGCAGCAGCAGCCAGCCCAGCAAAGCCCCCACTAGGGGCAGTAGCTTTGTTGAGAGCAGCAAGGCCAGTGTCTGCTTGCTTGCCAGGCCTCATGGCTATCTTCTGAAGGCAACTGTGGACCCCATGCATTTGTCGGGTCTGCCTTCATAAAGATAGCCATTGGCCTGTGGATAAGACCTTCGTAAACAGCAGTCATCAGCAAGTTCAAAATACCACATGGCCCAAGGGATGGCACCTCTGACCTAGGCGGCAACAGTTCAAAGCTAAGTGTACAGCTGTTCAGACTGACTGCATCAAGCCACTACAGTCACCAAGACAATAAAAGGGCTGTCCATTAAGCATGTCAAACCATCAGCTGTGAGATACATCCCAATTAGAAATCAGTTAAAAATGAAAGAAAAATGTGAGTCTTAGAATCAATTAAGTATAGCAGTAATAGTCACAATAGCCAAAATGTGGGTGTAGTTACTATGTGCCAGGCACTATTTAAACTTCAACTTATATTGTCTTATTTTTCTCACAACAGCTTTATGAAAGTAGGTATTATTAATAGTATCCCCATGTTACAGAAAGAAATGGAAGTAGAGTGAAATTAGAAATTAGCCCAGGGCCACCTGCGTATTAGATAGTGGAGCCAGTCAGTCTGAGTATGAATGTTTACACATGCATTCTTGTAGCTCATTTGGAAAGTACAGAAACAGGGAGAGAAGCAGGAGGAAAAGTCGTTTGTCATCTTATCACTGGAAGACAACATCAAAACGTTGACACTGTTCTTTCCAGTAATAAAAAAATTCTTTTTTATTTTATTTATTTATTATTATTTTTTGAGAAGGCGTTTTACTTTTGTTGCCCAAGCTACAGTGCAATGGCACACTCTTGGCTTACTGCAACCCTCCTGGGTTCAAGTCATTCTCCTGACTCTGCCTCTCGAATAGCTGGGACTACAAACATGCTGCACCACATCCAGCTAATTTTTTGTATTTTTTGTAGAGACAGGGTTTTGCCATGTTGCCCAGGCTGGTCTCAAACTCCTGAGCTCAAGCAATCCTCCCACGTTGGCCTCCCAAAGTGTTGGGATTACAGGTGTGAGCCACCACACCCAGCCTTGATCTACTATTTGTTGCAACCATTCTATACCCTGAAAGGGATGGACCATTCCTGGAGATACTGCAATACCAAGTTGACGGGTAGAGTGGGGCAAGTTCCTATTCCATCTCCTAGCTCCAAAAATCCATTTAATATATAGAGAATGTATCTGATATTAAACTGATACAAATAGACACTACACTTGATCTTAGCCAAAAGGCTGAGAAGTGATAAAAATAAATTTTCTATGAGACTTTTAATGATCCACGTTTTTGAAGTGATTGTTTTATAGGAACCAAATGGAACGATTAATAATTATCAAGCCATCCAACACTCAAGAACAGCCCCGCGATGGATCCTTTGAACTCTAAGACGGTTGGGAATCCCAGCCAGTTCTTCCCTTGCTTTGTCCCTTCATGGGTTAGTCCAAGCCTTCCCATGGTTTGCAACATTTCCACATGGTGCTAACAAAGGCGATGCAGTCGTAGTGTGTTTCTTATGTGCCTGTCTTAGACCCTGAGCACTGTAACATGATCCCACTGAATTCTTGCAGTAAATGATCCCAGACCCCTTGAGACACCATATGGCAAGCAACCAGATATCACAAAAGTATGATTTGTATTTCTGGGCAAGCAGCGGCCTCAGAGGACTAAGATCTTCTAAGGCCTTGAAACTCTTGCAGCTGCCAGTAACTGGATGAAATGCACAACTCCAGGTGGAAGAATGGTCATCAGCCCACCCCAGAGAGAGTCTGACACTTGAGAATGCAAGTGGGGCTTAAAGCATGTGCAAAACAAAGTTAAAGACTTTGCCTGTACTTAGGACATCAGCTATTCACACACCCAGCAAACCCAGACAAATGGAATGCAGAGTAACTACATATTGCATGAACAAATTAAAAGAAATAATGCTGTGATTTTTCTTTCCTTTAAATCCATACAGAAAGAAAATATGCAGGGAGTGGTGGCTCACACCCATAATTCCAGCACTTTGGGAGGCCGAGGTGGGCAGCTTACATGAGGCCAGGAGTTCCAGGTCAGACTGTAAAATTAACTGGGAGTGGTGGCACACACGTGTTGTCCCAGCTAATCAAGAGGCTGAGGTGGTAGGATCACTTGAACCTGGGGGCTGAGGTTGCAATGAGCCGAGATCACGCCACTGCACTCCAGCCTGGGCAATGGAGTGAGACTCCATCTCAAAAAAATAAGAAGTAAGTAGAAGAAACAGGTATGGTGCCTTACACTGTCAGGGCCTCCAAAGACCTCATATATAATTGGGAATATATAATATAGAAATAAACTTGTGGCTGGTATAGATTTTCTCAAACTGGGTGGAGCAGGCTTGGCTGTATTCTCAGGGACTTGGGAGTTTTGTGAGGAATTTTAAATACTAATTTTTCATTTTAAAGATAGTGCAAAAATTACTTAACCTATTATAAAAATATTATTTGCAGTGACAATTCATATTTGAAAAACTGTGTAGAACAAAACTTTTGTTCCACAAAGTAGTATTTTTCCCACTGAAGTACACAGACATAGTTTTGAGACTTCATGAAATTTTTTCTCTTTACAAGGTTAATATAGTTCTCAGATTTGAGAAACATTGGTTGGGACATTTTTAAAAATTGAAAACTGTAAGACATAATTATAACTTAGTATTAGTCCCCCTTTATTTCAGTTTCTCAGCTACAAAACTTTCTCCCACCCTCTCACTTCAGCGAGATGTGAAGTCAGGTGAGATTAATGTACACTACAGCTCCATAAGAGGAAAGATAGGGGCTAAATGGAGGAAATTCATTGTTTTAAGCATAAATATAGTTACGGAGGAGAAGTGCAAATCACTACAGATCAGAAAAAAAGTCATTCTTACCCAGCAGCCGTGTGACAGTGAGACTATGAAACACAGGCTGAGAGCCGGCTGGTTGGCTCCTCCACAGTGGCAGAACTTCCCCAGCTGTGACCAGCACAGGAAGGCGGGGTAGAAGCCACGTGGGGCTTCTACTGGGGCTAAATGAGCAAAGCAAACCCATATGGAGAGGATTGCTGCAAGGAGGAGCAGGTGATAGTGCACGCAAAAGTACTTAGCACAGTGCTTGGCACAAAGCAGATGAGCTACACACGTTTATTCATTCTGAATCTTTAGTTCAACTAAATCTTTAGTGTAAAGATTGAGAGAGGCTGGGCGCGGTGGCTCAAGCCTGTAATCCCAGCACTTTGGGAGGCCGAGGCGGGTGGATCACGAGGTTGAGAGATCGAGACCATCCTGGTCAACAAGGTGAAACCCCGTCTCTACTAAAAATACAAAAAATTAGCTGGGCATGGCGGCTCGTGCCTGTAATCCCAGCTACTCAGGAGGCTGAGGCAGGAGAATTGCCTGAACCCAGGAGGCGGAGGTTGCGGTGAGCCGAGATCGCGCCATTGCACTCCAGCCTGGGTAACAAGAGCAAAACTCCGTCTCAAAAAAAAAAAAAAAAAAAAAAAAAAAAAAAAAAAAAAAAAGATTGAGAGATGGAAAAAAGAATTCAACAATTTGGTTCAGCAGGACTGTTGTTTTGATTTATATTCTAGAAAAGCTTTTGTTTGAACTGATACCTCAGATATAGACCAAATCAACAGTCATGTCCGACAAGCCTGTGGTAGATATCTACCGTAAGCTAGACACACAAGCCAGGTGATTTTGCAAAGGCAACCCCAGTCCTTCCCAAATCCTCTAGTGTCCTATTAATTAACAGTCTCATCTCAAATAAGTAATAAATAAGTAATTAACAGTCTCATCTCATATGACTCTGGAAGTTTAACGCTCAACGTTTCTAGGAGGAAACTCCCATTCTCCAAGTGGTTTTCTGTTCAGTTCACTGTACGCCACTCGGTGGACACAGCTCCTTCTCCATCATTTTCCAAAGCATATTTAGGGCTGTTGGACCCCTAAAGTAAATTCTGCTACTTCTCTAGAAAAATAGAAGCCTAATACTACTGCCTCGGTATCAGGATTCTTATCACAAACTCCAAAAGTGTCTTTCCATTCCTCACTATACCTTAAATTCCTGACCCCAGACAAATTAACCTGCCTTGAAAAAGAGAAGCCACCTCAGGCCAGCCCCTGAGATTCACTCAGAGTGAGCTACTCAAAGCGGCAAGGTTGAAGTTGAAATGCTGTTTGTGATCTGACCTCTGAGGTCACACACCATCACTCTGAGATTCACTCAGAGTGAGCTATTCAAAAGGGGAAGGTTGAAGTTGAAATGCTGTTTGTGATCTGACCTCTGAAGTCACACACCATTGCTTCTACCATATTTCACAGCACATGCAGACCAGCTCTGCTTTCATTATGGGAGTGCACTGCACATGGGTAGGAATATCAGGAGACAAAGATCATTGATGGCCTTCTTAGAGAATGGCTACCACTTTGCCACTGACTTTGGGCAAGTCCCATAACCCCTCTGAACACCAATGTCCTCATCTATGAAACATAGGAATTAATAATAATCTCTACCTCATGAGGTTGTTTGAAAATGAGAAAATTCATGTTAAATGCTTTTCTCTTACTAGGAACTCAGTACATAACCATAATCACAATAATTCTACCATCAACACTGTTGGATAATAACTAAAAGCTTTCCCACACTAAAACCATGTATGTATCAGACCAGTCCACAGAGAAGTCCACATTGCTTAGGCAGTGAAGTGGAGGAGTACACGAAGCTGCTCTCTCCTTCATAGATTCACAGAATATTACGGCTGCCGATCTCTTACATCTCTCTCACTGCCCTACTAAGCACACATCTCAACTCTCTACATTGAACAATTTATAGTTCCATGTCATTCTACATTTTAGTCTTTGTACATGCACCTCCTTCTGCATAGCATCTTCTTTCCAGCTCTCAAATACTTCACCTAACTTCAACTCATCCTTTACTTATAAATACATTGATTTGTTTTCCTAAGCATTTTCTTTTTCTTTTTCTTTTTTCTTTTTTTCCTTTCTTTCCCCTGTATGTGTAGTTATCCTTCCTTTTTTTCCCCTGTTTTCTTTCATCTATTCAACAAATTGCTACCAAGTGCTAACCACGTGCCAGGAAAAAATGAACAAGACGAAAGTCCTTGTTCCTGTCTAAAAGTCTTGATCCTCTCTAAAAGAATCCAGTTCTTTTAGAGAGGAAAAACAAATCTGGGACAATAATCCTCAAACTTTTGGACTCAGGACAACTTTACCCTCTTAAAAATTATGAAACAACCCAAAGAGCTTTTGTTTATGTGGATTATATCTAATGATATTCACTGTAATCGAAGCTAAAATTATGTAATTTATAAAAATATTTATTTAAAAATAATGACAGATGGGCTAAATGTTAATATATCTTTTAATGAAAACTAGCTATGTTTTCTAAAACAAAAATATTAATGAGAGGAGTGGAATTTTTACATATTTGAGAATCTCTTTAATGTCATGTTTAATACAAGAAAGCTGTATCCTCCTATCTGCTTCTGCATTTGGCTTGTTATGATAGCATTTGTCATTCAACCTCTGGAAAATTCCACTGCACATTCATGAGAGAATGAATAGAAAAAGTCAAAAAACATTTCAGTATTATTACAAAAGCAGTTTTGATCTTGTGGACTCCATAAAAAGGACTTGAGGATCCCTAAGCATCCCCTTGCCCATACTTTCAGAAGTGCTGGTTTGGAGGGTCATAAATTTGTACTTTTTAAAAAAAAGGAAATAAATTAAACTATGTCTTGGATTTTTTTCTAAAAGTGTATCTATTTTTATACTCTTACAGCAATCGTTCTCAACTTTTAGTGTGCTTAGGAATACTTAGGAGGCATAGTTAAAATGCTGATTTGGCTTCCACCCCAAAAATTGCTAATTCCCTTAGTTTGGGCTAGCACCTAGGAGTGTGCACTTTTTAACAAGTTCTCACTCCAGAGGCTCCACCCCCAGATAATAATAATCCATGCTGCATTATTTGAGAAAAACCATTCCAGAGCAAAAAAGATCTTGGGTATTTTACAAAACTAAAACATTTCAGTAAGATGAAGTTTTAAATTTTGAAGTAAAAGTATCTGGCTTAAAACAGAGAGAGAGAGATCAAGAAAAGAGAGACCCATTTCTTGTAATACTATGGTTATTGCACCTAGAATTTGTGTTATTGCTAAGATGTGGAATTTTCCTGTTCTCCAGATTTTGCTATAGCTAATGGTCCCTTAAGTCATCCAAACACAGTTCTTCATTCTACTAAGATATTTACTTCATGGCATTAAAAAAAAAAACTTCCAGAGGTAGCTAAAGATATCATTAAAACTTATAAAAGAAAAACACATTAAGGTAGTTGTTCTTTGCCTAAATACAATGACAGTGATTAAATTCATCATTTCATTCATTCATTTATCAAAGAGTCACAAAGCTTATATGCTAGGTCCTGGAAATATCAATATATTTACCCCATAGGCTCTCCCATTTTTATTACAGGCACAGCAACCCACCAAGCTGTTCAAGCTGGAAACCCATGACTCACTCTTAATATCTTCCTTTTCTTTATATACTCCATTTCTCATCTATGAACTAGTGCTGAACTCCAAAATAGACCTCAAACTTGTTGACGTCTTTCTATCTCTACCACCTTCACTTTAGCCAAGCCACTATTGTCTTATGCCTGGACTCCTATAATTCTTCCTAACTGTTCTAACTGTTCATTCAGTCATTCAATATTGATGAGTACCTACCAAGTACCAGGAACTTCTCAACACTCTAAAGACAGGGCAGGGAAACAAAATAGGCAAAATCCCTGCTTTATGGAACATTCATTTGGATGGGAGACAGACAAAAAATGAATTATACAAATAAATGTGGATATGTTAAGTAGATAATTAGGTATACAAGTCAGGTGTTCAAGGGAGTGGTCAGGACATATTTTAGTATTCTAGAAGGTTCAAGAACATGTCGAGCACTCATCTGCATCAAGGCCTTTGTGTATATTATTCCCTCTACATGGGACCCCCTTATCCTTACTTTTTTTTTTTTTTTTTTTGAGACGGAGTTTCGCTCTTGTTACCCAGGCTGGAATGCAATGGCGCGATCTCGGCTCACTGCAACCTCCGCCTCCTGGGTTCAAGCAATTCTCCTGCCTCAGCCTCCTGAGTAGCTGGGATTACAGGCACACGCCACCATGCCCAGCTAATTTTTTGTATTTTTAGTAGAGACGGGGTTTCACCATGTTGACCAGGATGGTCTCGATCTCTCGACCTCATGATCCACCCGCCTCGGCCTCCCAAAGTGCTGGGATTACAGGCTTGAGCCACCGCGCCCAGCCTATCCTTACATTTTTTTAAAAGTTGGTGCCTTCCCACACCTTAGCCTATGTGTTATCTACCTATAGAGGTTGTCCCTGACCACCCAATCTAAATTAAGTCCCCTCCTATAATTTCCTCTCATTAACACCTGTTTATTTTCCTTCTTAGCCCATCCTATAACTTGCAAAGTACTTGTCTATTTATTGTTCTCTCAATATTAAACTGTAAATTCTATCTTTATTGTGTTCATTATTGAATATTTAGTGCCCATCACATAGTGGACAGATGTTTTGGTTAGGATTCTACCAGAGAACAGGGCTAGCAGATTTTATGTGTATATATAAATACACACACACACACACACACACACACACACACACAGAGAGAGAGAGAGAGAGAGAGATAGAGAGAGAGAGAGAGAAATATATTGCATGAACTTACAAAAGGATCCTTTTCTTTCTTTTAATTATCTTTTTTTTTTTTTTTTTTTTTTTTGAGACACAGTCACAGTTTGTCACCCAGGCTGGAGTACAGTGTTAGGATCTTGGCTTACTGCAGCCTCGAACTCCTAGGCTCAAGAGATCATCCCACCTCAGCCTCCCAAGTAGCTGGGACTATAGGTGCGTGTCACCACACCTGGCTAACTTTTGTCTTTTTTGTAGAGACCAGGTTTTGTGGTTTTTGCCTTGTTTCCCAAGCTGATCTTGAACTCCTGGGCTCAAGGGGTGCACCCACCTCGACGTCCCAAAGTGATTACAGGCATAAGCCATCACGACCAGCCTTCCTTGGATTTGTTATTTTTAGCATCGCCTGAGTGATATGCTTAGTTTGTTATTTTCAGTCTTTCTTCTATATCTTTTCCTTCATACCCTGCCTGCAATAGCCAGAAAAATTTATGGATACAGGACGTAACCAGAAAGAATACAGTCTTACTCATAGCTGATCCTAAACAACTTGGAATGCAGAGGATGGCTTTCTGGAAAGTATTTCTCCTCATTGAGTTGCTTTTTAGTCCATGCAAAATCGTCCCCAGATAGGACCCTGTAAGTCTCCTCTTCTCTTGGTTTCCCTTAACCCTTTCATCTCTAAGACTCCCACATCCTGAAAGCTTGCAGGTCATTCTTCAGGGAGCCAAAGCACTTAGCACTGGTCCAAGCTCAGCAACTCCTGTTAGCCACTCAAAGCCAAAGCTGGTAAAACCCCTTTGCTCTACACCAAGCGTATTCAACCCAAGGCCCATGGCCCGCATATAGCCCAGAGGGGCTTTGAATGTGGCCCAACAAAAAGTGTAAACTCTCTTAACGTATTACAAGCTTTTATTTGCGATTTTTTTTAAAGCTTATCAGCTATTGTTAGTGTATTTTCTGCGTGGCTCAAGATAATGTGGCCCAGGGAAGCCAGAAGATGGGGCAGCCCTGCTCTAGACCAACACATTCTTCATTCCTAAAAGGTAAACATGCCTCTCTCTTATTTATATACCCCACCCTTCACAACTTCATAGTATCATTACTGTGCAATATTTTTCGGAAAGACTCTCCACAATAATGAGGAAAAGGCAGATTGAAGAGAGTCAGAGATTGTTGTCTCTGCACACTATTTATGACACAGTTTTCGTAATTTTTCCTCAGTAGTCTAAACTCACAAGTTTGAGAACATGTGCTTACATTAGCATTGATTTTTAACCAGTTGCAAATATTTGCTTTTTTTCTACTTTAACCCAAGATTACTTGGAAAGTTTTTTTAATTTTTTAACTTTCAAGTGTACTGTTTATTTTTTATTTTTTACTATCTTTTTTGTGAATTTCTGTTCTTACTACATTGTGATTAGAAAATGAGATTTCCCTTTGAGGCTTAATGAACATTTGAAATTTTTTGAAAAGCTAGATTAACAAGAATTCAGTGGTTTAAGTACAATTAAAACATTTTTAGTCATTCAGGTGTTCAAATATCCCACATGTATTTGAAAAGAATGCAAATTACCTATGGTCAAACTTACAAGTGGTTTATTCAAATCTTTTATAGCTTTACTAATTCTTCTTTCTCTGATCCAAGAAAAAAGCATTAAAATATGTTACTACTGTGGATTTGTCAAATCCTCTGTTTTCTATCAATTTTCCTTTTATGTATTTTGAAGCTACATTGTTTTATAATTTTGGTAGATTATATCTTTCACTAATATGAAATATTTCTTTTGTCCCATTGAATGATTCTGTCCATTAATAATTAATACTAATGGTTTGTTCGTATGTTTAGTATTTTCTTGTACTTTTTTCCCTCTCTTTTTTTTAGTTTATATCTCAAAAAATAGCGGATAGCCAGATTTTTTTTCTGTTTTCCTTCTCAGCATCTCTGTCTTTTAATGGATAAATATAACCAATTTACATAATTATCAATCTGATAAGCCTTTTCTTATTCTTGCCTTATTTTTAATGTTTTCTTTTTATCATTTTCTTGTTTTTCCTCCCTTTTCTGTTACATTAATTTTTTTGCCCACTCTTTTCTTATTTATTTGAAAGTTACAAGTCCTACATCCATTTTTTTTGGTTACCCTTAAAGTTGAATTCACTTTAAAAAACTCTGTTTACCTATTTGTGTCTAGATATAATCTGTATGTTTTTTTGTCTAGCTACACAAAACAAAAATTTTAGCATGTTTTCACTTACTTCTGAATTCTTCATATTTATCTTCTAGTTGAAATGCTGTTTGATTTCATTTCCAGATCGCTATGTTTTTTTTTTTTTTACATTATACATGAGTGATTATCTAGACATAACTATGTGCTTTAGCAATTTCTTGGCTTATTATTGCTTCTGTAAGCTAAATATTTTCTCCCTTAGATTCATTTTCTGTCTTACTGGATTATATTCTTGAGTAATCGTTTCAGAAAAAAAAAAAATCTGTGGGTGGCAAACCTTTGAATACCTACATGACTAAAATGTTTTAATTGAACTTAAATCATTGAACTCTTGCTAATCATCTAACTTTTTAAAAAAACATTTAGCTCCAAATTGTCTTACAGAATTTCAAAGGTATTACTCCATTATCTCCTTACATTCAGAGGTGATGATGAGAAATCCAAAGTTAATCTGATTTTTGTTTCTTTGGAGATATAATTTTTGTTCTTATTGGATGCTTTTAGGATTCTCTCTTTATTCATGGATAATTAAATACAATTTGATGGGTGCTTTTCAAAAACCCTGCCCACTGTGCATTGGGCCCCTTCATCTGAAGACTCTTGCCTTTCTTTAGATATGGGAAATCTGTCTGCCCTTTGCTTCCTCCCTTCCTGACTGTCTTCCTCACTTTCTCCCTATTTTTCATTCCTTCCTTCCTTTTTCCCTTTTTTCTTTCCTTCCTTTCTCTTTTTCTTTCTTTCTTTTTTTTCTTCTTCCCATTAACTCTATTCTCTCTCACTTCATTGTCCCTTCTTTCCCTCTCTTCTCCCTCCCCTTCCCTCCTCTTTTGAGGGGAACTTCTGAATTGTGCTAAATTATGAGAAAATTCTTCATCTAAATTATGAGAAAATTCTTCATCTAGCTCTTCTAATTAATGTTTACATTTGTCCATCCTTATGTTAGGCTTATTTACTGAACTTTTGGTTTCTGTGATCAAAAATTAAAGACAAACCCCAAAATTATATAATTTTTTTTCTGGTTGCCTATCTTGTTCCGTTTGAATATATATCAATGTGCCTCTACTATCACACTGAGGATATTAACTACAACTATTTTGGAGTCTTTTCTGTTTATTCTATTTACTTTGTTTGAGTCTGTTTTGTTTGTTGAGCTTGGTGCCTCACTCTCAGTGTTCCTCAAATGTTTGGTGATTCGTGTGGTTGTGTTCTTTTTTTTTTTTTGGTAGAGTATCGCTCTGTCTCCAGGCTGGAGTGCAGTGCTGGGTTCAAGCGATTCTCCTGCCTCAGCCTCCTGAGTAGCTGGGACTACAGGCACGCACCACCACGTCCAGCTAATTTTTGTATTTTTAGTAGAGACGGGGTTTCAGCATGTTGACCAGGATGGTCTCAATCACTTGACCTCGTGAGCCACCCGCCTCCGCCTCCCAAAGTGCTGGGATTACAGGCATGAGCCACCCCCCCATGTCATGTTCTTTGTATCGGTGGTTCTGCATATGCAGGTCTGTGAAGTCCACTGCTGTTGACTACAGCTTGCCTCCAGGAACATAAATAGGTAAAAGATGTGTAACTTCTGATGTGGGGTGGGATGGTATTCCAATCATCGTCTTCAGTGTGAGAGGTTTTCCCAGCCACCTTGGAAGTTGACAGCCATGTGGTAGCACTGCTTTGTCATTTTATACAGGGCCCATCTAAGGTGTCAAATAGCTGCTGCCCACTACTTTGTGCACCCGAGAGAAAGGGGACAGACTGATTTGTCCAGCACATTTATCAGTATTACAACTGTATTTGATCTCTATTAAGAGACCTGTGAGACATTTCTTAAAGCCCCCTTAAAAATACTTTTGCTTTATGGTTTGCAAATTGTATTAAGAAACGTCTAAAGAAATATGCAATTGTTTTAAAAAGGCAAAGCTAGCCCTTAATCATATTCCTGGTGATGTTAATTGTTCTCACAGAGGGAAGGTGGAATTACAGCTTTGATTAAAGCAAAAAAGTAAGCAATGCAAAAAAAGTTACATCTTAAGTCAGCCCTTATTTTAAGAATTTTTTAGGGGAACATTATTACCATTATCGGCAACACAAAAACGAAAAGGAAAACTAAGTGCCCCCCTTAACAGAATAGATCTTCAAGATTTCTATGTAATTTGAGGAGAATAAATGGGAGACAGAAAAAGCAATAAGTTCAATTTAATTTGATGTTTTTAAAGAAACCAAGGTCATTCAAATGATATTTTTTAAAAACTTTACAAAGAAAATCTTATTACTGTTACATAAAATGTTTAATGTTTGTGACCACTAGAATATTGTATTTGGTTAGGGTTGCCAGGCATTCTTTACCTACAGGGCATATCCAGTGTCCTATACTGACTTTGTCAGAACACCTTAAATGCCCTGTATTTGGCTTTTTTCTCCCCAATAAATTAGAATACTTCAGCAGTTAGAGCTATTTTTCTGCCATCATAATAAATGCTTGAATTACTTAAATGGCAACATCAGCTAAAAATCATACCTTTGCAAATAAACATCTGGACAGTCCCTCTTTGTCTCTCCTGCAGATTTCGCTGAGAGAGGACCAAAAGAAGAAACTGGGAATTAAAAGTAGTTATTTTTCATATTTAAGAAAGGACAAGACTTTTTTATTTTTATTTTTTTATTTTTTTGCCACATTTCTAAGTTATAAATGAGTAAGCACTGTGCATTCCGAGACCATTTTGTATGAGGCACACAGGCTCTGAAAATCAGCCAAACAGCAGTAGCTTCACTCCTGTGGCCATGCTTCTGATCATCAATCAGTCAGGAAACACCCTCCCTACAAGCTTCTGAAATGGAGCAAATCCTTGAGAGCCCCAAGCTTCTGAAAGCCAATCACTCTCAGCAATCTGAGATGGCCCACCCTTCCAGACAACAGCCAATCAGCAAGGGCCTCCCTCTAGTAACCCTGCTCCAGTCAACCAGTCAACAGCAGCCTTCCTCTGGTGACCATAGTCAGATGGCTGAAAATCCTTCAGTCTCTGTGCACTTCACTTCTGAAAGTCCGCCAGTCACTGAATGTCAGGATTCTCAAAACCTATGTAAGATCAACTCTGGCTTTGTTCCAGACTGTCTTACAAGCACAATGCCTACTGTGTCTTGTAAGTTATCTTCAAGCTCTTTATGTAATTGCAGTTGTTCATTCAGCCCCAAAATCCTCAGCTATAGGTCAGATGTGGCTCATGCCGGTAATCTCAGCATTTTGGGAAGCTGAGGCAGTAGGATCTCTTGAACTAAGAATTTGAGACGAGCATGGGGAAACAGCGAGATGTCTATCTCTACCAAAAAGTTTTTTAAAAATTAGCTGGTTGTGGCCCCAGTTACTTGGAAGGCTGAGGCAGGAGGATCACTTGAACCGAAGACTTTGAGGCTGTGATGAGCTATGATATACCACTGCACTCCAACCTGGGCAATGGAGACAGTCCTTTAAAAAAAAAAAAAAAAAATATATATATATATATATATATAATATTAGTTATCTTATATATATAAATACATATATGAATATATACTAAACTAATATACTAATATATAAATATATATACTAATATAATCTATATTAGTATATAGATTAAAATATATATAAGTATCTACATATATACTAATATATATAAATATATATGCTAATATGTATCTTAGTATATATATTAAGATATATATTAGTATATACATATTATATATATTAGTATATATATATATATATATATATATATATCAGCATATACTAACAGCTGTGCATGAGAGGTATTATTTCTTCAACTAGTACCAAAGAAAATATTTTAGAGCTCAAATGACTATTTGAAGGTACTGCTATCAGAGCATTTTTCAATTCCAAAATTGCAAGCACATATTTAAGCGCTAGGACAAAAGCTACAGCAATAATAAAAAATATATAATAGCTACATTTACTCTACAGATTATCAAAGATCTAAATGCCTCACCTTTTGTGGCATAGCCAAGTGTGAATAAAATAATCATGATCAGAAAAAAAATCCTATTTCTTGTGCAATATTTATTTTGAGAAAAAGGATTGGCTATAAGGCTATTGTGAGTAAAATGTTCCAGAGGAGATTTCAGAAACATTGGAAAATTTTAGTGGACTTTATTAGTGAGCTAGGAATTGATGAGATAAATTGTATAGCTTTTGGTGGGGACCATGCAAATGCATGTGAACAGGTACAGAACATGTGTAGTCAAAGCTGAAGCAAAGCATGAATGATTCCATAGAAGGTGTTGACTCTTCGGTCCGTATTCTGCATGATGCTGTTCAAATAACATATGACATTTCTTCTACTGATATTGTCATGACATTGTTATGAAATTCTCTTCAGCGTTTATGCAGCAGGTCCTCAAATAACACCATTTTGTTCAACATCATTTGCTTGTAACATTGATGAAAAAAACTGGCTAAATTGTCACAGTAGGAGTGTGTGTGAGGGCACCCTGCAGTGGGTTGGCATCCTGGCCAGCGTGGATTCCCACCTGTGCCCTGAGCTGCCGGGATAGACTCTGACCACCCTCGACTCTTAACTGGAACCATTGAGTAAATAATTATCTTGTTTTTATTAATCTTTCCTAAATGTATTTATGTTCACATTTATTTCAATGTTTAGTATTAGAAGTGTTTTGGGACTTTTTTCAGAAGTTTGACACTGTTTTTGTGACCAGAAATATGCCGTATAAACTTTACTCTTGTTAATATCAATCAGCCAATGGTGAATTAGTTTCATTATATCGCTTAGTCACAGTTTCTAAGAACCTATGAAGGATCTCAAGTGAGGACTTACTGTACTGAACGAACAGCATCATTCCGTTCTCTCAAATTCAAAACCTATTAACTCTCTTTAACAAATGTATTTGGGAGAATCCTCAGTATGAAATCATACTTTAATTCTGAAGAAAAGACCTCCATATAATGTGGTCTTTTGTGACTGGATTCTTTCACACTTAGTATAATATTTTCAAAGTAATCTATGTTGTAGCAAGTTTTTTTTTTTTTTTTTTTTTGAGTCAAGGTCTTACTTGGTTGCTCAGGCTGGAGTGCAGTGACGTGATCATAACTCATTGCAGCCCTGAACTTCTGGGTTCTAACAGTTCTCCTGCCTTAGCCTCCTGAGTAACTAAGACTACAGGTGTGCACCACCACACTCAACTAATTAAAAAGAAAATTGTAGAGATAAGGTCTTGCTATGTTGCCCAGGTATAGCAAGTGTTAGCACTTCATTTTGTTTTTATGGCCAAAAATATTCCATTGTATGGAGGTATCACATTTTTTTTATCCATTTACAACTGATGGACATTTGGGGTTTTGCTATTTTGGTTGTTACTTAGGGGTGGAATTACTGGGTGATATGGTAAGTCTATGTTTAATCATTTGAGGAACTACCAGACATTTACCAAAGTGACTGTACTGTTTCTCATTGCCACCAGCAGTGTGTGAGGGTTCCAGTTTCTCCACAACCTCATCAGCACTTGTTATCTGACTTTTATATCCTAGCCATCCTAGTGGGTATAAAGTGGTGTCTCATTGTGGTAACAAGAACAAACAGACAGAAGTGAGTTAGCTTCTACTGTAGTAATTGCTAGAGGAGGCAGAAGACAACTTTAACTAAAATAATAATAAACAAATAAGCACCCATTCAAGAGGAGGTTTTAAGTGTAAAAAGGACTTTCTCTAAGAAGCATTGTTTTTAAGTTAAATAACCAGGAAAAAAAAGGAAAAAGAGGAAAGAAGCAGTTGAGAATCAAATTAATGGTGTGATAATCAAGTGGAAGAAATATTTTAAAACAAAGAGCAAAACTTCTGACCTATGTAAAGACTGAAGTCATCACCTTGAAAAGGTTTGCTGAATTTCAAGCAGGGTTAGAAAAATAAGTAATATGTCAATATCTAGATACATCCTACTAAGTTTCTGAATTGCAAGGATAAAGAGAAAATCTTTCATGCTTCCAGACAAAAGACAAAATCTCAGATAGGCGTCAGACTGCTCAAATGCAGTGACAGAAACCAGAGGATGGTGGAATTAATATCTACAGGATGTCGAATGAAAGGAGTGCAGTCTAAGAAGGCTACTCTCAGCCAAGATGCCATTAGCCTCTTATAATAAAAAGCAACCTATTGATAAATATATTATGAGTTAGATAATGTATCCCACATGTATCTTAGCTGAGGCAAATACTAAGAAAGAAGACCTCAAGCTCAGGGAAGCTCAAAAGAAGATGCAAGAGTGATGCACAATTATATTATTGCTTAAATATAAATAAATAGTGCTACAGAGATTAGCATTTTTTATGTCAATGAGAAATAAAGTCTTAAAATTGAAGATATATGAGAGAAAAATTTAATAGTGTAAAACTAAAAATACCAAGGAATCTCAGCAAATAAGAAAGGTGGGAGGTAAGTAAGGGAGCTTAGCATTTGAAAGTTTATTTAGTGACTGAAAAAGCAAAAACATTATGGGGATGAACAGAGGGCAGTAGAACCCTTTGGTATCTTGTTTTTATTTAATAGTAGAAAATATTTATTAGGACTATGAGAAATTAGAAAATGACCTCCAATGGAATAGAAAAGTGAGAACTTCTAAAACAAAAGTCACTTCCCAGGGGAATTTGGGAAGAGCCTCGGGAAGTTTAATGCCTCAGGGCTTGTTTCCTGGCTCTTAGCCACAGCCTGAAATCAGGATATTTTGCTGGTCTCCTGATCAAATTTGTGAGAAAAACTTGCTAGAGAGGCAAAGCAGCAGAATGCATGGAGCACAAACTGTGGAGTCAGACAGAACTGGGTCTCAATCAGAAATCTGCCACTTCGCAGCTTGCTCTGAGCCTTTGATTGTCCTTATCTGTAAAATGGGCATAAAAGCAGGTCCCTCACAGATTGTTAAGAAGACCAAGTAAAATAATATATGAATATGCAGTGCAGTGCCTAGCATGAGTAGCTGTGCTACAAGTCATTTTAATTTTATTATTACTCTAATGACGTATTTATTATTATTTCTTATCCTAGCCTGCTCAGATACTCTGACACTCAGAGGACCAGGTTGGGCTCAGCTGGTGAGCCAGGGGCTTTTGTTTCAGCATCCTGACCCCTGTATTAGTTCTTCCCTATGTGACTTAGCTGTGCAATTTCAAAGCCACTCTCTCATGCTGAGATGACCCAGGATCTTTCTAAAATCTCACCTCTCACTTAGCCTCACTATTTGGACCACTGTTTATTTGAATCATTGAAAAATCTTTAAATAAATTTGTTCACCAATTTATTTACATTTTGTGGAGTGAAGACAGAGTGAAAGAGGTAAAAAGATTATTTTATGGCTATTCTGAAAGAAATATGTGAAAATTACTTTGTTAAGTAAAGAATTTTGATTCCAACCATTTTGGATTTTGAAGTTAAAAGAAATGAGGTTGAGTTTGACTTTCTCAGACTAAAATTGACACCTATATATTAAAAGCAATTGTTTACTTCAGTTTCCTGCTGTTATCTGATATGGGTACAGAAAGATGCATCAGACTCAAACAGTTAACAGCTCAAATTAACTGCATCTATCTTAAAATACTGTAGTTGGAAAAAAAAAAAACAATGTTCTTGCAAACGAACATATGCAGGTATATTTATATCTTGGAGAAAGATAAAGTATAACAAAATAAGCAGAACTAGATTTTCATGAAGCATTAAAACTACATTTAATGATTCGCATGAGGATTCTTCTTTCTGAAACAGATGTGACAATTCTTCCCACAGTGTACCTAAGAAGACTGCTGTATTTGCTGCATAACAATCTATTTACCCAAGTAAATTAGTGAATCTGTGTTTTATTATCTGAGACATTCACACAGAATAGGCTGTCCCTATAAAGCAACATGAATACCGTCATTAGCTGCATTTATTTTTCTTGCCCTTTCTCACTCGCATTCCCCTTCTGGTCATATTCTACGGGTAACAATGCAATTCCATTTGATAAGAGAATTAGTATAAATCAGACTAATTCATAAATTTTATTTCCCTATAACACTGCCCCATATCAAATTTCACTTTATCATCTCAAGATACATTTCTTCCTGACTTGTCTAGGTCAAATGCATAATATCCCTTCTCCTTGGAGATTTAGCAGTAATCTTTGATCACTTTCTCTCTGCAGCCAATCCATAATCAAGTCCTTTGAATCCCGCCTCTGCAATGGCTCATCTGGCCCCTTACTTCCTGTCCATTTCCACTGCCAACTCCTAGTCAAGATCTTCCTGTCAAAGCTCCTGCAGGGACCTCTGAAACGACTTTCTTGTCTTCAGTTCTCTCCTTCCAACAAATTCATACAAAGAACCAGGTAAAATTTCCTAATGCCCAGCTCTGATCACATCTTATTATGTCTGGATCTCTCGTCGTCATTTACAGAATGAAATCCAAAGTCTTCAGCCTTTGCCTACTGCTTTTCCACTCAGTCTTCCGCTCTCACTATGCCCTCTAGTCAAATTGGGCTCACAACTTTCCAAACTAATGAAGCCTCCTTAAATGGATGAGATACAGAACTATATAAGCCTTGGCTACCTTAAGACTTTCCATCTCCTTACAGTACCCTGTCCTTCAGGTCTACATCCAACCCATCCTTTAGGCAGAAAAGCTCCCACTCTCAACTCCCATAGTCCTCAGTTCATATATCTTTCATTTGTCATTATTCTTATTGGTTTGATACTTATCGTGTGTGTGTGTGTGTGTGTGTGTGAGAGAGAGAGAGAGAGAGAGAGAAGAGAGAGAGAGACTCCTGTTCAGGATGGAGGCTGTGTTTTTAGATTTGCTACAATTCCTTGCAACAAGGTCTAGCATCTCAGAGGGACCAACAGATGTACGTTGGATAAATAAATTATTTTATTTACTGAATTGGTCTCACCGAAAGCAGACTTTCTACAATTTCTTTAACTGCAAAACTTAGTTTCCTAATAGAGTTCTCTGACATTTGGGCAAATTTTATTGTATTATGGATAAAAATGTTGTAATTATATATCAGCAAGTTACGTGTGTGTGTGTGTGTGTGTGTGCGCGCGCGCTATAGGTATTCATTTTTCTGTTGGTGACAATCTGGCAACCAACTTTAGAGCTGCCTGTGATATAATACATGTCCTACTGGCCAGGAAATGATTAAGATGGCTGTGGGGACAAGTTATACCAGGGTCAGATAAATTCTGATGGCTGCTAGGCTGTGTTCTGTAGGGAAAGAGTTTGACAAGGGAGACGGAATGCTTCCCAGCAGATGACGCTGCTGGCAATATGGGGCGGGTGCCATCTGTGTCTCCCAACATGTCCAGAGAGAGCAAGTGTTTCTTTATACTGCACTTTTCTTATTTATACACATAATGAGTGTCCTCTGATTCTTCAATTAATGGGAGCCATGAATCCTTTCAGTACCTCAACCTCTGGCCAAAGGAAGAACTTTGTCTGCTCCCACCAAGAATCAGGTGCCTCGTCCTTTCCCGTTAACAGGCACCTTTCCCGTTAACCTTGCCAGCATATGGCCACTGCTGCCCAGTCTGGGAGGATGTCTCTCTCCCTTATTTGCTGACTGTGGTTGCCTAGTCCAAGGGGCTTTCTGCTAGGGTGATAACACATTGTTCTTGAACAGAGAGAAATAACGTAGAGGGATTATCTTGTACTAAAACTTTAAGTTGCCTCGCAGCGTGGAAATGTACCTTTTGAATGCTCTGTGTGTTCTCTGAACAAAGTCTGTTGTCTCTGTCCACACACAACTTTGAAGTCGTTTCTCAGGAAGAGGGGTGAAATGGTGGGGAATTGGTTACTCTGTTGGAGACTGAGAAAAAATAGATGGAGCACTGTCCTTCTCTGACAATTAGGCTTAAATGATTCTTGAGTGGATTCTCCAGTGGGGAGAATCCACTATCACCCTAGCAGAAAGCCCAGTAGCCCAGTAGAAGTTAATGACAGAGCAAGGTTAGAATTCAGGGCTCTTGGTTTGGTGTTCTTTCTGCTCCTCACAGAGATTTGGAAACAGGCTGGGAAACAAAGTTAAAGGAGAAACAGACTAAAATTCCAAGAAGTTACTATAAATTGTTATTAACAGCCAGGAACAACATGGGCACTGTGACAATCCATGCCATGTTGTCACATTGGCGTGGATTGTCAGAGTGCCCATGTTGTTCCTGGCTGTTAATACAACATGCTTCCCAGAAGGGAATCTTTCCTCCCCAGACTAATAAAACTGGCTACCACAGATTAGGTGTGTGGTGGAGTGGAAAAATCCCACAAAATAGACATGTGCCAGAGTTTCTGAAATTTGAGACACCAAAGATCAAAGAAACTCTTTAAAGACTTCATTAAGTCCTGTGGATTAAAAACAAAAAGAATTAATCAGACAGGCAAAACTATTATTGAAATCCCAAGATGTACGGTAAAATTTCAAAGCCTGGCTGGTTTGGTTGCTAGAGGAGTTGGAGGGTAGGGAGGCCATAATCCAAGACCACTTTGTCTATCCTTCATCCCTCACTAAATGTTTGTGTCTGGGGCAAACCTAGGGAATCCTAGGGTTCTATGGAGTTCAGTTTTTGTTTTTTATTTTTCAATTGAATGATAAGGAAGCTAGAAGCCCAGTAGCCCAGTAGAAGTTAATGACAGAGCAAGATTAGAATTCAGGACTCTTGGCTGAGTGTTCTTTCTACTCCTCGTAGAGGTTTGGCACAGGCTGGGAAACAAAGTCAAAGGAGAAACAGACTAAAATTCCAAGAAGTTACCATGAAATAATGTAGGCATATAAGTTAGAGTAGAAGAAACTCCCAATAATCGTAATGAGCATGATATTTCTTCAAGTCTGTTCTGTAGACCTTCTGAATCAGAATGCCCTAGACTTCTGGGAAATATTGTTAAAAGTATGTATTTCTGGTCTTCACCCTAGACCTGCAGAATTGAACTCTCTCGAGGTGAGTCTAGGAAGCTGCATTTTTAGAAACTTCCCTAGTGGCTTCTTACACTTGACAATGGCGTACTCTACCCCTGCCAGCCGTGGCCTTCACACCAAAGCAGGATAGGGTAGCACTTCACAGAACACGTCAGCCGCATACCATCTCTCATAACTGCTGTTACCTGGTTTTTGACTTTTAAAAATACGTTAGGTAAGGACCAGTGTGGTGACTCACACTTGCAATCTCAGCACTCTGGGATTCTGAGGCAGGAGGATTGCTGGAGCCCAGGAGTTTAACACCAGACTGGGCAACATAGCAAGACCTCATTTGCTACAAAAATAATTTTTTTTTTAAATAGCCAGGTGTGGTGGTGCACAGCTGTAGCCCCAGCTACTTGGGAGGCTGAGGTGGGAGGATCACTTGAGCCCAGAAGTTTGACGCTATGATTGCACCACTGCATGCCAGCCTGAGTGACAGAGCAGGACCTTGTCTCAAAAATTAATTAATTAGCTAATTAACTTTTTGTTTAAAAGCGGGATACAAAATAACAGCAAATTAGGAGGAATAAGTTCTAGTGTTTTACAGCACTATAGGATGACTATAGTTAACAATAATATATAGTTTCAGATAGCTAGAGGGAGGATATTGATGTTCCCAACACGAAGAGATGATATTTGAGATGACGGATATGCTAATTACCTTGATCTGATCACTATACATGATAGGTATTAAAAGATCACCATGTACTTTATGAATATGTAAAATTATTGTTAATTTTAAAACATGAAATTAATTTAAAAAATTGCCCTGCCACAACTCAATGCAAGAATTGTTACCTCAGGAACCTATTACCTCATAGCAGAGCAAACACAAACTCATTCCTGTAACAGAGCAGAATGTGGCAAGCGCTATAAGAAAGTGAAAATGAAGTTCTATGGGAGCCCGAAGGTAAAGAGATTGCCTCCCACTGAGGCAACTTCTGAAATAACTGATATTTGGAAAGGAGCTGCTATGTCGTCAGAGGGCAGGCAACTGGGGCAGAGTGCATTTTAGGTGGAAGGAGAAGGAGGCAGAGCAGAGCCAGTGAGGTAGAAAAGCATATTTGTCCAGAGTGCATGGGTGGGGAAGGGGTGTGTGTTTGTCGGGAGCCGGGAGGCGCAAAGATCTAAGTGTAAAACCTGGCTGTATTGGGCAGGGGAAGAGACAAATAGATTGAGGGTCAGGGCTAGAGCCATGTGGAGTGTGATCACAGCAGGAGCTAGAATATGGTTGCAACAGACTCAATGCTTACAGATTTAGAAATAAACATTAAGAGAGGTATTTCAGCAATGCACAATGGCAATGCAAAGGTGGTGAAGGTGCAGGGGTGCTGCTGGGAAAGCAGGCTCCACCAACACCTAATAAATCATCAAGGGAAAATGCCTGATCCGAAGCTCTTAGTAACTTTTGTCAGTTTTCTTTATAATGTGAGGATATTTGATACCTTTTGAGTTTGGCCTCAGGCCTTAGCTAGATTTCATGACATTGAAAAAAAAGCTCACCTGCCTCCTGTTACACAGAGCAGTAATTCTGATGGAAGAATTTTGACATGGGTTGGGATCGATGGAGGACGTTGGAGCTTTCCTTTGAGCTCACTCATGAGCCTATCTGTAAAGTGCTTTTTCTTTGGAGTAATAAGAGTGTTTGTGTAAGTTTCATCAGTAAAAGATGAAAAAGAAACAACCTAGTCTTGCAGTTTTAAAAGTGGTGTTATATGGCCAGGTGTGTTGGCTCATGCCTGTAATCCCAGGAATTTTGGGAGGCCGAGGCAGGAGGATGGCTTGGGCCCAGGAGATCAAAACCAGCCTGGGCAACATGGTGAGACACCATCTCTACCAAAAAAAAAAGAAAAAAAAAAAAGAAAAAAAGAAAAAAAGCTTAGCCAGGCATGCTGGCATGTGGTCCCAGCTACTCTGGAAGCTGAAGCAGAAGGATTGCAGATTGCTTGAGCCTGAGAGGGTAAGGCTTTAGTGAGCTGTGATCCTGTCACTGCACTCCAGCCTGGGCCAAAGAGTCAGAAAGAGTGAGAGCCTGTCTCAAAAAAAAAAAAAAAAATGTGTGTTATCAAGGTTAAAAAGGTGATGGTCATTTGGTTGCTATAATCCTTTGTTCATTCTTTTATTCATACATTCAACAATTATGCTTTGGTGAAATTGGTTCCACCTTTGACTCCAGAGACCAACACCGGACTCCATCTAGGCCAGAGATCATACCCTGCTGACCACAGTGAATGGGTTGGGGATTGTCATTGATGCACTCAGCACCCATATAGCTAAAATTCCTTTCAAAGCCTATGGAAAGATTGTGAAGAAATAACCCCTTATCTTGCCAAAATTGAAATAGAGAACTTGGGTTGTAAGTCTGCAGGTTTGGGGAAGCATCTTAACACACAAAGGTAGACCTTAGCAGGTGTCCCCAAATTACGGCCCGCCGGCCCGCATGCGGCCCCCTGAGGCCATTTATCTGGCCCCCCGCCACACTCAGGAAGGGGCACCTCTTTCTTTGGTGGTCATTGAGAGGAGCACAGTATGTGGCAGCCCTCCGACGGTCTGAGGGACAGTGAACTGGCCCCCTGTGTAAAAAGTCTGGGGACGCCTGCCTTAGGGTCAGGAAATATGAAGAGCAAGATAGAGTCCTAATAAGCTGTTTGAACTCCTTGGCACAGCCTTGCATGATTACTTACCCTTGGACTTTGCAGTAACATGAGCTTGCTTTGTTCAGGTCAGTTTGGGTCACATTTTGTCACTTGCAACTGAGCAAGCCCTAACTGAAACAACCTGGAATACTGGTCTGCTGCCATGGAGTATAGATATGAACATGGTCCCAAAGTTGATTACTTATACCCTGTCAAATAAGTAGGAATAAAGCACAGCCCAGTCTCAGCCTCTGCTATGACATAACAATTAGTTGGAGCTATTCAGGAAATATAAAACTACTGTCTATTCCGCTGGGCCTGAATATATTTTGTAAAGTAAGAAGTCAGAAACCAGTTGACAAATATCAGACAGGAAAATCAGAATCACAATTGCATTGGCCACATTGTTTACTTTCTGTCCCTGCTTAACAGTTTTTCTTTTTTGTCAAAGGTCCAATGTCCTGGGCAGAATTGGTGTCTATTTCATTTTTTCCATTATGAAGCTGTGTGTCCTTGAGCAAAACATTTCATGTACTTGTGGCTAAGTGTTTTCATTGCTGAAATGGAGCAGGGTGAAATAATACCTACTTAAGAAATAGATCTTTCCTTAAAAGATCTATTTCTCTGAAGTGGCAATAACAAATATATGTGCAAAAGAGATTTTAAAATTTAGAAGTCCAGTAAAAATGAAAGGATAAAAATGTGCGTGCGTGTGTGTGTGTGTGTGTGTGTGTGTGTGTGTAGAAACGCAGTCTTTCTTTGTCACCGAGCTGGAGTACAGTGGCACGATACGGGATCACTACAACCTCCAACTCCTGGGTTCAATTATTCTCCTGCCTCAGCCTCCTGAGTAGCTGGGATTACAGGTGTATGCCACCACACCTGGCTAATTTTTGTGTTTTTAGTAGAGACAGGGTTTCGCCATGTTGATCAGGCTGGTCTGGTCTCGAACTGCCAACCTCAGGTTATGCACCCACCTCAGCCTCCCAAAGTGCTGGAATTACAGGTGTAAGCCACTGCACCCAGCCTATAAAAGTTTATGTAAATTGCTCAAGCAAATCTTGTCTTTACTCTGAATTGGCTGAATAACCTTAGCTATAGCAATGTGCTGGCTTAACAAAAGCTTCTCTGAGGGAATAAAAATACCCTACTTTTTAGCATTGACTAATTTCCACAGTAGAAATTCTATCATTATGGTCAATTTCAACCTGTTGATTTGTTTGCAAAATTCCCGAATATCAGTGCTAACGGGGCTGTTTAAGCCTGTACCAGCACAACATTGCTCAGATCTATTGGTTAATTCCTCCCTCTGCTTCAGTTTCTTCACTTATCAAAATGCTTGTTTCACTAATTATAATCAAACAGCTTTTGCTGAAAGGTGTCTTGCAGTCATCTACTGTTGTAATGACACTTTTTCTTTATGCTGTGACGTGCCTAGTAGGGTTCTTGGCATCAAAGGCTAATCAATCTTTATTTGTATTAATTTGCTCTCTAGTTCTGTAATATGTCTATCCCTCATGAGCAAGTAACTGGTCTGGTGATGCTTTTAGGCAAACATTACACATAGCGCTCTAGTATGTGGATATTTAGATACAGATATTTTAAGTAGATAAACACTTTCTTGAGCTTGTATAAGAACATCCCTCAGATTACTGAGGGAGAGTAAGTCTCTCACAGTTGATGTCTCTGTGTGAATTATTCAAAAAATTAAGCAAATACCCCTCAGTAATCAACAGGTGAGGCATATTTTCAAACAGCCCTGAAAGCTATTACATCTCCTTCGACTGCACAGAAAGCTCAATGATAAAAAAACAAAAACAAACATCAGGAATGTCTCAATTTTCCTATTGAGAATGGGGCTGAATTCTAAATTGACCATGGCTAGATCATGACTTTTCTTACTAACAGGAGTCTGTCCTAGCGCTTTCTTGGTTGTGGTATATACTCTCTTTGTGAGTGTCAAACTTCTGACAGCTTTGGTGCTTCACATGAATACACAGGCCAGTGAGCAGAGTAGAAATGGCTGAATTGAAGAGCCAAGACATGGAGCAGAAGGCTGTATACTAGAGGGATGCCTTCAAGCAGGGCAACTGGCTATGACTCTCTGCGGTTACCTCATTTCCGGGGCCCTGTTATCTTGCTTGTTTGGCAATAAAGAAATATGTCAACGGCTAATATTGTATGGTATTGATTTTATAATTACAAGCAATTCTGCAATGAATAACCATGTGCATAATATGTATAACAAATGAAAAAAATAAATGAGGAAACACAAAAAAGTGATAATATTTTAGGGAGGGAAATTAAGTGCCTGGTATTAGGAAGGAGACTTCTCACATACGTTTTTCATAGAATGGTCTCACGATTTATCATTTTAGTATTTGCTATGATTGGTATGTCTTACCTAAACCAACATACACACATGAACATGCTTTTTTCCCACATTACAGAAATAATAAATTATTTTTACAGAAATAATTTTTATCATGGGAAAATGCAGTTATTTTAATCATTTGTAAATGTACAATTCAGTGGCATTAAATAGATTCAGAGTGCTGTGTACCCATCACCACTATCTATACCCACCAAATTTTTATTATTCCCACCAACAACTCTGTAGCCATTAAACAATGACTCCTGGTAACCTCTGTTCTACTACTGATGAATTTGCCTATTCTAGGTACCTTTTACAAATGGAATCATACAATATCTGTTCTGTGCCTGGCTTACGTCATTCTCCCACATACTTTTGTTTTCTAAAGAAAACACCTATCATCTGGATAAAGTTATGAAAGTTTGAAATGTCCTTCATGTCTTTAGAAACAGAGAGAACAGATCTTACAAAATGTGTAAATGTGCCTTGGACAAGGTAGCTCAGGTCTGGTGTTGTCTAGAAACCTCATTGTAATCTTTAAAAGTTTAACTAGTTGTCCAGCATGCTAATACCCTCTTAATCTCAGAAAATGAAGTCAAATCGCCACCATTTTCTACAAACCTTGGCTCATACATGGCAGGGCTTTTTGACCAGGGGCCCTAGAGGCCTTCAGAGAGTCCATGAATCTTTTCTGAAATTGCATGCAAATTTGTTGTGTGTTGCCTTTCAGGAGAAAAGTTCTTTGGCATTCAGAGATTTTCAAAGTGGTCCATATTAATAATTATTTTTAAAAAGGCTAAATACCATTGTTAAATAAGATAGTTAATTCTGTCCCTTCCCTTAGAATAGAAGCAAAAAACCTTTGTTCATCAGTAAGACATTGTGTGTGTACAATCAGTGTGAGTACATGATTAATGAATCCATGTCAAGGTGAGTTTCTGAATTGGCTTTACAAAAGAAGTCTGTGGTTTCAGAAAATGATCCTTTAGAATTTCCATCCTTAATAACATGGCACATCTGATTTGGTGGCACAAAGAAAAGACCAAAGCATCCATGTGTGTCAGTACAAGATTATCATGTAAGGAGGCTGAGGACTTTTTCATTCATGTCATAAATACTGAACACTTACTATGTGTCAGGTATAGTCCAAACGCTCAGGATAAAGCTGTGTATCCGTCACCACTATCTATAAATAACACAATGTCTCTCCGCTTATGGGGGCTTGCATACTATTACTAGGATTTAGATAATAAAGGAGTAAAAAAAGAAATGACACTTTCAGACAACCAGACATGCTTCAGTGGAAGTGGAAAGAGATTTCACTGTTAGTGTGTTTGGGAAATTCCTCTCTGGACAGATGGTATCTGAGTTGAAACCTGATGGACAAGAATGAGCCAGCTATGTAAAGAGCTGGAAAAGGACATTCTAGGCAGAAGGAGCCACAGTGCCAAGCTCCAGCTGCAGGTGAGATGGGAGGTACTGAGTGCTAGGGGGTGCTTGGCCACCTGTCTCCTCACTTTAGGGCTACTCCTCTTCTACCCTCAAGTCTCCACGCCCTTTTACATCCCACCTATACTTTAGCGAACAGTATGATTCCACACTCAATATCCCTTCTCACTCCTGCAAAATCTACTTGAGCTCTTGATATCATTACTGCCTTGCATGTGTACAAACACCTCAGTGACCCAAGCAAACAATAAGCTCTAGGAGGAGAAGTATGTCTGCTCCTCCAAAGATGTTGTTATGGGATGGAGGGAGCAGGCTAATCGCAGAGGCAGGGAGGGTGGTGAGGCCGTCTAGAGTGAGCCTCACATTCACAAAGGTCTTCACATTTACCTTTGGCCATCACTGTCACACATAGGGTATGATATTGTTTATGTGTGTTAAAGGTGCTATTTATTAAGCATTTATGTATACGTATAAAGCATACAACTATCCTATAATTTTGCTTTTTGTTATAATGGGATACAAAAAAAAAATAGCAAGTGGCCCAAACTTCTTTTACCTTGAAAGACCTGAATATAAAGAGAATAAGTTTTAGAAGATGACTGCCTGAGATCAAATCCTGGCTTCAATCCTAGCTCTGTAATATCTTGGCTAGATACCTTTTGGCAAGTTTCTTAACCGTGCTTAATATGTGTATATAGAGAGAGGAATTGTGTCCTAGGATGGATTTTAACAAGAGCCTCCCCCATATCTAACTTAGATAATGATATATGGACAAGGTTTTTGGACTTTTGAGTTGATATTGTAATGGGATGCAACTCTAGGGATCTTAGGGTGAGTGAATTTGTTTTGCATGTGGGAAGAATATGGCTTCTTTGGGGCAAGAAAGGAGACTGTGATCGTGAGAAAGGCCTTCCAAAGGCACTCATATCTAATACTCAGAACCTAGAAATGTTATTTCATGCGGCCAAAACAAAACAAAAACTTTTCAGATGTGATTAAGGATACAATCTTGAGATGGAGACATTATCTAGTCCCTCAAAGTAGAAATCGGAAGTAAATGAGATGTAGAAGGACTAAATCCGCTATTGCTGGCTTTGAAGATGGAGGAAGGATGTTGAAGTTAAGGAACGCCTAACCGTCTTTAGGAGCTGAGGGAAAAAGAAACCCACAAAACAAGTAAACAGATCCTGCCCAGCCTACAGAAAGGAGTGCAGCCCTTACAATACTGATTCTAGTGATGCAAAACAGACTTCTGATATACAGGGTTATAGGATAATACATCTGCATTGATTTCACCCTGTAAGTGTGTGAAATATACTAATTCATGAAGGTTACTTTTTAGAATTGTTAGTAGGCTCAAACAACTTATAACAATACCTAATACATTGTAAGCATTCAGTAAGTGTTAATATCTTTCTAGACGGTGAGAGGAAGCTAATATGTAAATATTTCTATGAGATACATAAACAAAACAATCAACAAACTATATAGAAACTATTTTAAGAGAACTTTGCTAACTGATTAAGTTTCCAGAGATAATAAGCTCTAAGATTATGACAAATATTCATATCTGTAATCCAGTAATTTGGGAAGCCAAGGTGGGCAGATCACTTGAGGTCAGGAGTTTGAGACCAGCCTGGCCAGCATGGTGAAACCCCGTCTCTCCTAAAAGTACAAAAAAATTAGCCAGGCGTGGTGTCCTGTAGTGCTAGCTACCTGGGAGGTTGAGGCAGGAGAATGGTTTGAACCAAGGAGGCAGAGGTTGCAGTGAGCTGAGATCATGCCATCGCACTCCAGCCTGGGTGACAGAGCAAGACTCCATCTCAAAAAAAAAAAAAAAAAAAAAAAAAAAAAAAAAAAAAAAATGCTTACAGCCAGAAGAGCAAACTCAAATGCATGCACAGGATTTGCAGGTAAAGAAATAATAGAAATAGTTGAGTTTGCGACTGCAGCAGATTGAAGGAATGGCCCATTTAAGAGGCAGATTGTAGCCTACCTAACTAATACCAATAAAAATGCAATGCAGACCAGTGTTTAGATAATTCAAATTTTGAGCAGCTCGAATCCCTCAAGTTCTATGAAATCTCCAGTTTTTAAATGTTGAAAATCAATCCATGTTTAAACACATACAGATTATAGACACATAATTTTCAGGCAAAACTGACCATGTCTGAGCCACACTATAGCAAGAGGCTCTCAGGTTGGTGTCTCTGATCAATTAGTGAATTAAATCCAAAAAGGTAAGATGGTTTTGAATGTTTTTTTGGCTCTCTCATATTCTTACATCATAAAAGCATTTGTCACAGTGCTTTTGTATATCCAAATCTAGGAAACTGATTTATGTGAAGTTTGTATCATGTTAATCAGAAAGACAACTTCAAATTGTGTTCAAATCCAGTTTATTAAAATTATTTGGCAATTTTAGCAGTACGAAATCTTTGACTATGACCATGGGACACAGACGTGAGTTTTTGTTTTGGTTTGTTGTGGTTTGGGGAACATGTACTTTCAATCCTCTGCACTTCCTTTCATTACCAAATGGCAGAGTGCCGAAAGTTTCTCTATTACTCATAGAAAAGAAATTTGTAAGCTAAGACTGAAAAAATAAAATCTACAGATTCACAAAAATTATCTTCCGATATTAAGAACATACAAAGTATACTAAAGACATCTACATTTAGTCTTCCAGGTAATAAAGCAAGCATTTGATGTTTGAGGTTTCTGTTTCTACTTCTTGCTAATTACAGTTCAGAGACCAAAGTATTTCCCAAAGTTATTAAAACCCTCATTGACATTCCTAGTATGGATTCAATGGAATTAGAGGATAGAACTAGGAGAGCACTTGAAAACTTGCCTTTAAAAATCAAAAGACATTTTTTTCCTTAGTTGGACTTTTCTTCTGCAGTAGCTGAGGGCACTATTTGCTTACTTAATGCCTTATAATTAGCATCTGCCTTACAGTAGATCTAAATATTGGCTTATTTAAGTATATTACTGGACATACATGGTAGGTAGCCTTTTTGCCCAAGGCAAACATACAGTGAGCCTTAAAGTAAAACCTCAGAGGGTTTGGTGCTCCTTAGTTGTTCTCCAGCGAGCCCGAAGTTGCCTGTAAAAAGGGGAAAAAAGAAAGTTGTGTAAGAATCTTTACAAAAGACATTGTACCTTGTTCTAAATAGTTCTGGTTTTGCAGCAGCGTATGAAAACTCAGCAAGGGCAAGGGAGCCTTGTTGTTTTTCTTGCAATAAGAGTATTTCTTAGGGTTTGGAGTGTGAAAGATAACGAAGAAGGAGGGCGATAATGAGAAAATTCCACCCTGGCTTCCCTCAGAGGCTGAGCTTTCATTAAGATTCATAAGGATTGTTTTTGGTCTCGATTTCACACATTCGCTATTTCTGGACATTCTGATCATTAAATAACATATTCCTCTAAGCGAAGAAATTATTTCAGAGGTGGAAGACTGCCCTACTATATTAGTGTTGGTTGCCTTTTCATTTTTGGTAGGGAATGCTTGCATCTCAAGGAGGAACATGTTGGTATAGTCTATTCACATTTGTGGTATAACCAGCATATCAAAGAGTAAGCAAACTTGGCAAACTAAATGGACACGTTTCTTTGTTGTATCATCAGAATAACCTTTACTATGCAACTTACTCCTGTTGGCCCAGTAAATTGGACCTATGAATAGTAAGTCACAGCAGTAACAGTTATAAAAAATCATAGTTTTCACTCTTATTTCCCAAGTAAATGAAAACATTTTCTTTAAAAATAAGCATACATTTTGAAGTTTCTCAAATCATCTTTGCATCTCACTTGACAGGTTTTTTAAAATAAATAGAAATGATAGTCTCTAAAGTTCAATAAAACAATCAAGATATATTAAACCTTACCCATGAGTTAATCCTCATCTCATTCTTCAAGAATCCTTAAAATATTCAAATAATATTTAGAACAGCAACAAAAAGCAATGCATATACATGGCGTAATAGCACCAGCCCACAGAGCATTTAAATCTAGAAGAAACTATACTCACATATGGAGTTCTGATTCCAAATTTACTATGGAATGTCATGGTGACTTTGTTTTTATGTCCTGTTCTTTGATCAAAGGCATGGCACGTATCAAAAGGCGGACTGTACAAATGAAGGCTCACGGCGGGCTCTGTGTGACTGATGTTCTCTACTCGGTGTAAGCCGATGGAATCTAAACAATATCCGAGAGGGAAAAATAGATAAAGGAGCCTAGACAACAGCTGTACGCAAAATTTCTTTGAGTCATCTCAGATTATGAATCAAATGTGATGCATATGGAATAGAAATTAATCAGAACTTAACTTCTGAAGATAGTAAGTGACGTGCATGCATTAGCCTCTGCTCCTTCCTGAAAACTCTCTCCAGTGGCAGTAAAAGAATAAAAAAGGCATCAATATTCAAAGACAAAAATAGGAAAAAAGAAAACACTAACAAAAATTTGAAAGTAAGATGGATAGGTTTACAGAACAGAGAAAGCTAAATGCTAAGCCATCCATGGGGAAAGTCAAGAAATAACCTGATTTATATCTTGAAACTCCAAAGAGCACAGGAATTGACAGCAACAGGTACTTCTGGAAATGAGAGTAAAAATAGGGCTACAGATTTAAAAACTGGTTTAAAGCCTATTTAAGAAGTAGAATCTCAAAACCCTTTATCAATTCTCTCTCCCTTTTTTACAGTAGCAGACTAAGATCTAGTGTCTAGAAAGAGTGTAAGAGATCAACTTGAGACTGATGGAAATCAGGTGAATGAAACAAAAATTTCCATACTGAATGATAAAAATCCCCGTTTTAGTCACCACCTAGCTGTGAGAATGTTGCCAGACAAGATTTTTCTCTCCAGGCAGAAGATAGGAAGCAGCTTCTCAGAGAATCTGATTGGCTCAAGAGAAAAGCTTTAAAGACATTCCCGAAGGAAAAGGCTATGCCAGATTATGCAAAAGTTAAATCCAGTTGACAAGCTCTCCTCATGTTCAGGACTACCAATTAATTTTTGTGTGCTTGGTTTTTAAATGTTAGAACATTGCCAAGGTCACCAGACATTTGAGCAAGGCCATTAGGATAAAAGACAGGGGTCAGAGAAAAAAAAAAAAAAAAAGCAACCTGCAACAGAGACTACTCAGGGGAAGCGTTCAAAAGCCTATCATTAATGTTTTCCCAGAGATAAGAGGAAATACCATAAAAGGGACCAAAAAATCAAAAGAGGAGGTAGAAACATAAACAAGAAAAGAAGAGTTGGCAGAAAATGCTGAGGAAGACTCAAAGAACAAAAGAACAAAGACAGAAAATGAAAGAAAAAAAGGACAGAGGAACAATTCAAGAGATTTAATATCTAAATAACAGGAGTTTCAGAAACAAAATTAAAAACAAAATTCAAAGAAATAATCTGTGAATGTTTTCTTGAGTTGAAGGACACAAATTCCCAGATTAAAAAACCCATTGAGTACCCAGCACAGTGAATGAGTCATCAAACAAGATACATCACTGTGAAATTTCAGGATACTGGGGACAGAGAGAAGGCACCAAGAGAAAATCCCAAAAGTTTCTAGAAAGAAAAAAAAGGTTTTACAGAAAGATTCAAGAATCAGAACAGCACCAGATTGTCTTTTTCCTTTTGTTAAAGACACGGTCTCATCCTACTGTCCAGACTGAAGTGTAGTGGTGTGATCTTGGCTCACTGCAGCCTCCCACTCAGCCTCTCAAGTAGTTGGGACTACAGGAACCTGCCACCACAACCAGCTAATTTTTGTGTTTTTAGTAGAGATGGGGTTTCACCATTTGGCCCAGGCTGTTCTTGAACTCCTGGGCTTAAGCAATTCTTCCAGCTTGGCCTCCCAAAATGCCGGGATTACAAGTGTGAGCCACATGCCCAGCCAGCACTAGGCTTTTGGTAAGAACACCAGAAACTAAAAGACATAGAAATTACCTTCACGGTTCTGAGGAAGATGTTTACCAGGTGTTAATCCACACCTAGCTAAATTATCAATCAAATCGTAAGAATTGAATATAGAGATTTTTAGATATATGTGGTCTCAAAAATTTACCTTCCATGAATCCTTTCTTGTGGAGCCATTGGAAGATATGCTCCACCAAAACAAGGGCATCAATCAAGAATGAAAAAAATCATGAGATCAGGAAAGAGGGGATCCAACCGCAGGAAACAGCAAAGGGAAAGCTTGACAGGATGTCAACCTTACATTGCAAGGAACCTCAGGATCACAGCTCACCCCTGGCCTACAGACCAACCAATCTGTGCTGAAGTAGTCAAGAGGCCGTGGGAGAGCGATCTTCAAGAAGATTTAAAAACAACAACAACAACAAAACAGATGAAATACTCAATTAAAAAATGTTAATAAGCTTAATATAGTTACAAGAAAGTTTGAGGGATTAATCAAGGAATGAATTCAGCATAGCTAATGTAGGCACCCCACATGGCTTTGTGCTTTCTTCTTCATGATCTAGCTCCATGACTGCGCATCATAAAGAAGAATGTAGCGTAGAACCACAAGACTGAAGTTCTACTTCTACCTAATTAGCTAGGCTATCTTTGAACAAATCACACCTTCTAGGATCTTTCATTTTCCTTATTTCTAAAACTGGGGCCTAAATCTCAGACCTGCAAATTCTTTGATCCTGTAGCTCGTTGCATTCATAATACACTGGTTTAAGCACAGTTTTGAACAAATGCTCAACACTGCAGGTACCTGCATCATCTAATGCATGCTGGACAATCTTGCAAGCAAAGACTCTGCAAAAACAAGTCACCCATCCTTTAGAGAAGCTCCTACTATTAATAATCCAAGCATTATTATTATATCTTGATCTTTGCTTCTTTTTCCTTTATGATCATGGTGTACCCTCTGTCACAGTAACACTGGACTTTTCCTGGGACTACTTATGAAGGCCAGTTAGGTCCAGGCCCCATCAACCTTTTGCCTATTGCAACAGGCAGCTTGGTCTCCTTGCCCCAGCCCTCCCTTCTCCTCCATCCTATGTTGCATGCTGCTACCAAATCAATCAAGGCATTTCCAATTACAACTCTGCTGTCCAAAGAAAGTCCTTACTTTTAGCTGGTCTTGCAGGCCCATACCCTGAGCTCACTTTACTCTCCTGCGAATCCACTGTCCAAGCTCATTCTTCTTTCCTTCCCCCAGTTCTTGAATAGTTTCCATGTTTTTTACAACAATTGTACCTTCACTTGTGCTCTTTCTTGTATCCTTCCCCCTGATCACTATCTCCACCCCTACTTCTGCAACTTTAAGAATCAGAGGTTGAAAATTTGTGGCTTTGAAGTTCTTTGGGTCATTAGTCTACAGAAATAATATATCCCACCCAACATTTTACTGCTTGGCAAAATTTCATATAAAAACCAGAATTTCCAACTTCTATGGAAAAAGAAACCAGGTTGATCTCACTGGAGCTGGGTGGTCATTGCTGTCCTCTTAGTATGAGGTTTGTATACTCCTATTCATACCAGGCCTCACCACAGCTTTATCCCTGGTATATATCACTTCCTTATCTGTTTGAATTCTATAAGCTTTTGTGTGGAAGACCCTTGAAAAAGCTTACCTATTCTTAAAGATCTGATCTATTTTCACAAGCACTCTGACTCCAGTTGAAAGTAATTATTTTGAAAGGTGTTTGGCTTTATTGTGAATGTATAGACAACAGACTTGTTCTTGGAAATCTGGTGTGCCTTATAGATAGCAACCCTCACATTATTTGGGTAAATGAATCCGAGCTTGCTGACATATCAGAAACTAACATGCTTGTGTTATGTGAAAACTTCCATACCATCTGACCATTGCGAGTGGCTTGGATTTCTAGACTAATGGACTAAATGTGTTAACATTTAAGGCAAGTATGGAGGCCAGTAAGATTTATAAAGGAAAAAAACTTGCTTTGCCAAAAAATACTCCCCAAAATTCATAATACTTTATATAGATGGGATTCATGCTGATTAAGAGCACAGGTTTTTTAATCAAAGTGCTTAGGTTCAAATTCTGGTTGCCACATAAAAGCCAAGTGACCTTGGACAAGTTATTTATTCTTCCTATGTGTTGGCAACCTCATAGGTAAATGGAAATAAAAACAATCTGTTTCATATACAGTTTAATGAGCTTTTTGGAAAGTTACTATTCCTTTTAGGAATATGGAAGTTAATGCCTCTCCTGAAAAGCATTTGGCTATCCCATATCCCATTTAGAAAAGAGAATAAATTCTTGGTAAGATATGTATAAATCACTGGCCAATAATGTGCTTTGTAAAATTTCCCTGGAGGATACTTTTTAGGTATGCTCTATGTATTTTAGAAAAACAGACTAGCTAGCATTCTTAATTAGTTACAGACATTTTGTTCTATTTTCTAACACAAGACTAATGTTTCCAACTTGATCTCTTTGGTTGAAAGACTCCACTTAAGTAAAATCATATTTTATTTTAACTGTCAAGTCTTGGCAAGTAAATGAGTTTTCAGTGGATTCTAATGTGCATACATATGTTTTCAATAAGTGATTCCAACCCAGATGCAAAGGCTTAAAAAACAAAACCTGCTGTGTTTAAGTCATTTCCTAACTATTTTAAATCATGACTCATCATCCAGGTTCTACTGCATAAAAAGTATAAGTAACCAATATTTCAAACAAAAGGTCACGTTTCTTCCCATTTGCCCTTAGAAAAAGGATAAAATGTTACCATTGATGTAGGCACACTGGTTTTCCCTCAAGACTCTTTCAGACTTCTTGACCATCTCATTGGATTTTTTGTCAGGCCAGGCAAATAATGTCTCCTTTAGATTTCCCTGTAGCATCTTCAGAAAGCAGTGGGAGTTGGTATGATCATGAATACTGCTATATGTATACAAAATGACAACCAAACTCAGTAGATGGTCTAATATCCAGACCTGCATTAACAGTCTTCCCAGAGCTGACATGTGCACACTGTTAATAAGCCATCTCCCAGGCCAAAATCCATTTCAGCTGAATTTTTTAAATGTTATCAATTTACAGTTCAACAATGTTCAGGTCAAAATAATAAAATAATACGTCATCTATATCAATTCATATAAAAGATACAATTTTGATGCATACCCCTACTAAAGAAGTTTTTTTTTAAACTTTGTTATACTACTACTTTGATGACAGAAACACAAAACCAGCAACATTTTATCTTCCCCCAAATACATATAACTCCCTTAATCTGGGCTAGAATTTGATTATGAAAGTATAATAGAGAACTTTTAGAAAGGATTAAGACAATCATCCATAATAATTGTATCACACTGAGAAGATTCACTTAACATTTAATGTTTTTTTTCCAAGGCTTTTTTCTCTTTTCTCCTTCTTTTGGAAAGCTGTGGGAGAGAAGGCATCTGTATGTGTATTATCATCCTAAAGTTATACTGTATATAAAATGCTAACATTTTGTCAATTTAGAGTGCTCTACCTATGATTACCTTTCAATATTGGTGGGAGAAAATTAATTGGAGAAAACAAAGGATTTATTTATGCAATCTTAGAGTAAATAGTATTTAAATATATGAAGTAGTCATGGTTACAGGGTTGATTAAAATACATGCATCTATATACATTTTGGGTATTAATTTTATATACTGAATTTTATTAATCTATATATGTACCTTAAGAAGAACTTGTTAAGAGTCCCACTTTGGACATAAGGGGCTTTCAAAAATATTGACAGACTGAATGGAAACACTTCATTCCATATGAGTAAATAAATGCACTCTACAGACCTAACTTTCTAAACACTTACACATTCATGTTTCCTTTCATAAAAATGGATCTAAATTATTGCTTTTACCATTTTGAAAAGACTGAGAAAGATATGTTTCAAAAGATAGTCATACTTGGTTGATAATAAGACTGTGAAATGTAAAACTAAAGACAAATTAACGTGTTAAGTTTCAAAGAATAAGTTGCCTTTTCAGTAAAGAAACTAAATAGTTAACTTGAAGTAGAAGTTTTCTGAATTTGCAATGCTTTTCTAGCTTCAAATCTCCATGCATTGGTCTTTGGTCCCACAATTGTTTACACACCTCAAACACCACAAATGTCAAGTGTAAACACAATTTCACATACAGAAGACAGAGTTAACTTAAGGGGCTACTGACCTCTTTTGATTTCATTTTGGGGACTGGTTTTAATGTGTGTGGTTTATGTATGAATGCCTTCTGCTAACTCCCATGAGAATTTTTGTTGGGATTAGGGAACATTGTGAACAAGTGATTAGAAAATGAGGGCTGAGTGTTGATGGCTCACACCTGTAATCCCAGCAATTTGGGAGGCCTAACTGGGTGGATCACCCGAGGTCAGGAGTTTGAGATCAGCGTGACTAACATGGTAAAACCCCGTCTCTACTAAAAATATAAAATTAGCCAGGCATGGTGGCTCATGCCTGTAATCTCAGCTACTCAGGAGGCTGAGGCAGAATTGCTTGAATCCAGGGAGGCAGAGGTTACAGTGGGCCATGAGCCAAGATCATGCCACTGCACTCCAGCCTGGGAAACAAGAGCGAAACGCCATCTCAAACAAAAACAACAACAATAACAACAACAACAAAAATGAAAGAAAAGAAAATGAGATTTGTTGGTACTTGTAAGACTTGTAGCTAGCCTGGTACTATTCTTTTCATATGCCGGAAAAGATGCTCTAGTAAATATCTGTGAATGAATAGTTATTTTACCTGCCATGTCCTTCACCCCAACAGAGAATCATCAGATTAAATTTTCCATTTCCTTGATCCACAAGATTTCGGGTATACCTAAAAAAAAACACAATATATTCAGAAGTTTTAGTTTGGTTGCTGAAACAAACACTGAGAAAAATAAGCATGTCACCAAGTACCATTTATTCACAATTGTTAACATTTCTACCTCTAAGCAACTTTGAATGCAGTTTTCTAATTAGAAATCCAACACAAATGAAAAATCCTTTTTTACAGTTTATTTTGAACTACTGCATTTATAGAGGTAGCTGCTCAGTTTTAATTAATGGCACAGGAAAAATTACAGAAAAAAAATGAAATTGCATGTCAATGTGACAGCCTCAAACTGATGGAGTAAGTTTCTCAGAGAAAGTATTTGCAAAGTGCATTACTGCTCCAGACAAGAATGTTGCTATTTTTGCTTGTTTGTTTGTTTGTTATTTCTGCCTGTAGCTAAATCAGGACTTGAGAAACAAGGTTTCATTAAATGGTAGCTGTTCTAGAATTCTTAGTTTTACTAAAGCCTAGACACAAACCACATTCAAAAGCCCTTATAATGAAAAGCCTTCCACAAATACGGTGGTGGCTATCTAAGTACCAGAGCAAAGGAGACTATGTTAGGGAAGTAAAGAACCCTCTAAACCTCTTACAATTAGGAGAAACCAGTACTGGCAAACAAATACACACACACACACACACACACACAAACACACACACCCTACAACCAATCACCACCACCACCAACAACAAACTGCAAACCACAATCAGAACCATAGGACCAGGAAAAAAGCAAATCAACATTAAAGTTTCTATTGGTACAAGCTATACTGTTGACAGCATCTAGTTAGCAAAGTTTCATAATTATGAGATTCATTTAGACCATCAGGTTAAAGAAAAGGGGTCTTTACTCCATTGTTGTGGAGTTTTTGTTCCCTTGGTCATCAGTTAACTCTTGACCAGCATGCCCCTTCCATCCTGTGCCATTCCTTCCCACCCTCAGTGCCCGAAGAGCATGATCGTCGAGGGAGTTACTTAGTAAGTGATCTTTAGCCTCAGTTTTCCCTACTTTGTAGCTCTTTATGACCTAACAAGAAGCTGTCCACACAACCTTTCATTCACATTAAACTGAGTTCCTGCAGAAGGATCCTAATTCTTCCTCCAGAAGTCTTAGGATATTCTTGCTTCTCTGCTGCTTCTTTTAAAGAATTCACAGCCTAGCCCACACTGGAGCATATTCTGTCTTGATTCTTCTGCACTGGCCCTCCCAAGATCACAGCGCTAGGAACCTATTCAATGCAAAAAATACTGTAGAATTGACTTCTCTCCCATCTCCTGTCTTCCTCCAACTGCCCACTCAGGACTATATCCCTTAATGAGCTGTATGCCTCAGATATCTGTGAATAGATCAATCAACCCAATTGGTTGCACTTCAAAAGATTTACAGTTTGTCTATCAAGACTAATTCGAGGTCCTTGAAAATACCCTTGTTCTAAAGATTAAAGATTAAGAACCGTTACCGCTGCCCATCCTGGTTTAATAGTGGTTTAGAGTGTAGACTCCGGAACAAAAACTGCTAATTTGAACCCCCGGAGCGTGGAGCTGCTACTTGATAGAAGATCTTGTGCAAGTTATTCAAACTCTTCATTGCCTACCATTCCTCATACGTGTAAAGTGACTGGAAGAGTACCTGTCCCATAACAAGTCTTCAATTACCTGGAACAAATGCAGGAAAATGTAAAAGCTAGACTCTCTGGTAGCTTTTACAGCTACAGAAGGCCTCTATCATGAACAAAGTTGGTAGGAACCAAAGGAATTTCCTCAAGTCACTTGCGAATGAAAAATGGGATCCTTAGTCGTCTTTACTTTTTTCAAATCCTAAAATACATCTGAAACAGCCCATGCCAATGAAACTTGATCAAACATCCTACATGTTAAAGAGTGACTAATAGAACCTGCTCCCGAGAAAAACAAACTTCCTTCTTTCCTTATTCTTTTCTTTCACTTACCCCTTTCTCCCAACCCTAAACCCAAAAAGCCGTAAGGACAGACACGCTGGCTGCTCAGAAAAAGTAGAACCTCTCACACATGGGGTGATTAAATTTTACCTCTGGCCCCGGAGGACTGGTAGAGAGATTTGACTTAATCACCAAGACGGGGCTGCCAGAAAAAAAAAAAAAAAAAAAAAAGCCAGCTTACCAGGAAACCTCACTCAAGTACATCTAGGGAGTAGGGGGTCTTTAATTTACATTGCAGATCCTCAGAACCAAGGATAAGAGAAATCAGATCGTTTGGGGGCTGAAAAAACGGCGGTTCTATGTTTAATTCGCAAAAACAGGCAGTGGATTTGAATAAACCCGCAGTCGGAGAAACCAGTTAAATTGTTTTGGGAGAGTGAACAGCAGAAATGGCATAGTGGCAGCTGACAGCCCCAAGACTGTTTTTATTCATGTAAAATGCCATTCAGCTATTTTACATGAATAAAAACGCCTGCTAGAAAGTGCCCGGCTGCAGGCGACCAAAGGCACAGTGATGGAGAACTGACGTCGGGGACTTGTGTTCTTCATCATCACCCTCTTCTCCTGATGGCTGACGTAGCGCTCTCCTGAGAGCACCCTCTGCTAGTCCCGCCAGACGGTTCCTTAAGGTGCCAGGCGGGCCCGAACCTGAGTGCGATCTCTCCGCACCTCCTCGCCCGGGGTTAACGATGACTTGGGAGTGTGGGCATTGCTCCTGAGGCCAGGGGCAGGAAGGGACTGGTGGTTTGGAAGCAGAGGGGTTTGCGGGAGAGGAGAGAACAGAAAATCTCTCAGACGCGCGGTGGTCTTCCCTTCCTGGCGCCTACCCGCCGTCCAGCGCCGCAGGCCAGCAAGGCCATAGGATCCACCTCTCGCCTGCGCTGTGGCCGCGGAGCCCGAAGAGCTTCGTGCCAGCCCCGCGGCTTGCCAGCGAAGGGGCGAACGGTGGATGCAGAGCAGCTGGAGCTCCCCGAGCCAGCCTCTCGGGGCTGCGTCCCCCACGTCCATTCCCCCTCAGACTGGACGAGTGGGCGCCGCCAGGCTTTGAGGCTGGTGCGCGCTCACCTGTACTGGTCGAACTTGGCGTACATTGCCCACTCGGCGGGGTCGCTCTCGTAGGCTTCCATGATGGCTTGCACCTCCTCTACATTGACCTCGTCGCCGGCGAAGAGCTGGTGCAGGATGCGGATCAGATCGACCAGGGTCCGTGGCTTCAGCACCTCGGTCTGCTCCATCCCGTGGGGAGCTGGCGGCGCGCGCGTCTCACTGCTGGGCTGCGGGGGAGGAGCTGAGCTAGCCAAGGAGCTGGGGGCGAGGGAGCCTAACGGCCCGCTAGACAGCTAACCAGACACACACGCAGGAACCCAGCGTTCGAGTACCAAAACGCAAGGATGTCCTCCCAAAGACAGCAAGAGACCCACCCCCCTGGCAGCGCAGTGGGTCCCGGTCCGCAGGAGACGCGGGCTGCGCACAAATCAGGTTCAGATCTGCGGGCTTCACCCTCCCAGGCCCCTTTTAAGCGCTTGGAAACACTGGGAATGTACCAAAGGCCCTCGGAGGGTGGTGGAGCGAGGCGGAGAAACACCCAAGAAAGGTGGCGGGGGCGAGGAGAGACTGCGGTCACGGCCCACGCACACGGACCCTGCTGCCCCGGGCTCCGCGCCTTTCCAAGAGGCCCGTTGTTTCCGGGTCCCAGGGCTCGCGTGGGCTCCGCGCAATCTCTCCCCTACTTCAAAGGCGCGTTTTAGCCGTCCTGCCTAACTCCTCTCCCCGCTCCACCTCCGCCGCTGTGGTTCGCGACGCTGGGACGTAGACAAAGAGTCGGAGGAGATGGCTGTGGGGGTGGACGCTGAGTAAAGAAGGAAAAGAAAAGGGAGGGAGAGGGACCCTTTTTCCAAATAGAGAATTGTGGGGAGCCTGTTAAGATTGAGGATGGAGCCAGAGAGCGCCTGTTTTGTCAATTGAAACTAACCAGAATATGCCACAGGCTAGGGTAAAGGAAGTCGAAAACTTAAATGTATATTTGTGTGTGTGCGTGTGTGTGTGTGTGTGTGTGTGTATTTAAATGTGTACTGAAATACATTTTGACAAAGAAGACTCAGGTCTGTAACAAGACAATTAGTGAAACAATGGAAGACCAGAATTCTTTGATTTTAAAACCAAATATTTTCTTTAAAAAAAAAAAATCAGCGCAAAGAACCTGATATTTCATTTGCTGGTGTAAAAAGAGGGCTTTTCTGAAGGGATGGGGCTCCCACACAATATTTTAAAAAGCTCTAATTTGATTTGAATCTTTCAACCTTAGGCATGTGCTTGAAGGAGCCTGCTGGTACCTACATAAAGGGAAACACGTTTCCACATCATGCATAGCATGTTTCTGTGTCATGCTTTCAACCTTAGGCATGTGCTTGAAGGAGCCTGCTAGTACATACATAAAAGGAAACACGTTTCTATGTCATGAATAGCATCATGATGCTAGCTGGTTATTTTGCACATTAGTTGATGCAGTTTCTTTATAGTGTCATTGGTCTTTATATTTTCGTGTGTTTTTTTGCAGTGGCTGGTACTGGTTTTTCCTTTCCATATTTAGGGCTTCCTTCAGAAGCTTTGTAAAGCAGGCCTGGTGGTGACAAAATCTCTCAACATTGCTTGTCTATAAAGGATTTCTCCTTTACTTATGAAACTTAGTTTGGCTGGATATGAAATTCTGGGTTGAAAATTCATTTCTTTAAGAATATTGAATATTGGCCCCCAATCTCTTCTGGCTTGTAGGGCTTCTGGAGAGAGATCCGCTGCTAGTCTGATGGCTTTCCTCTGTAGGTAACCTGACCTTTCTCTGTGGTTACCCTTAACGTATTTTCCTTCATTTCCACCTTGGAGAATCTGACGATTACGTGTCTTGGCATTGCCCTTCTTGAAGATTATATTTGTGGTGTTCTCTGTATTTCTTGAATTTGAATGTTGGCCTGTCTTGTTACATTGGGGAAGTGCTGGATAACATTCTGAAGTGTGTTTTCCAAATTGGTTACATTCTGTCTGTCACTTTCAGGGACCTCAGTCAATCGTAGGTTTGGTCTTTTCACATAGTCCCATATTTCTTGAAGGCTTTGTTCATTCCTTTTAATTTTTTTTTAGACTTGTCTTCATGCCTCATTTCAGTAAGTTGATCTTCTGTCTCTGATATCTTTTCTTCCACTTATCAATTCAGTTAGCAATACAGGTAGTGCTCGACTTATGACCGTGGTTGGGACCACGGAACGGTCGTAACACAATTTGGTCATAAGTTGAGTAGGCTATACGTACAGTTGAAATGGTGCACATGGAGATGGTAGTGCTGCTGGAAGCTGGTCCGCACTGTTGTACACCCAGCTGGGCAACATTTGCGCTGCCAGACGCGGAGCAGTCGTGGCTAGTGATTGTGGTCATAAAGTTGAATGGTCGTAAGTGGCCTAGGTCGTAAGTCGATCAATGCCTGTACTTGTGTGTGCTTCCCAAAGTTCTTGTGCTGTGTTTTTCAGCTCCTTAGGTCATTTATGTTCTTCTCTAAACTGGCTATTCTAGTTAGCAGTTCCTGTAACCTTTTGTCAAGTTTCTTAGCTTTTTTGCATTGGGTTAGAACATGCTCCTTTAGCTTAGAGGACTTTGTTATTACCCAGCTTCTAAGCCTACTTCTGTCAATTTGTCAGATTCATTCTCTGTCCAGTTTTGTGCCCTTGCTGGAGAGGAGTTGGGATTATTTGTAGAGGCATTCTGGTTTTTAGAATTTTTAGCCTTTTTGCATTGGGATTTTTCATCTTCTTGGATTTACCTACCTTTGATCTTTGAGGTTGATGACCCTTGGATGGAGTTTCTGTGTGGGAGTTTCTTTTGTTGGTATTGATGTTATTGCTTTCTGATTGGTAGTTTTTCTTCTTACAGGTTCCTTTTCTGCATATCTGCTGCAGTTTGCAGGAGGTCGACTGCAGACCCTATTTGCTGGATATCACCAGTGGAGGCTGCAGAACAGCAAAGACTGCTGCCTGTTCCTTCCTCTGGAAGCTTCATCCCAGAGGGGCACCAACCTGATGACAGCTGGAGCTCTCCTATATCAAATGTCTGTTAACCCCTCTGGGGAGGTTTCTCCCAGGCAGGAGGCACAGGGGTCAGGGACACACTTGAGGAGGTAATCTTAGCAGAGCTCAAGTGCTGTGCTGGTCGAACCCTCCTTGTCAGGAACTACTGCTCTCTTCAGAGCTGGCAGGCAGAAATGTTTAATTCCACTGAAGCTACACCCGCAGCCACCCCTTCCCGCAGGTGCTCTGTCCCAGTGAGATGGAAGTTTTATCTATAAGCCCTTGACTGGGGCTACTGCCTTTCTTTCAGAGATGCCCTGTCCAGTGAAGAGGAATCTACAGAGGCAGTCTGGCCACAGCTACTTTGCTGCACTGTGTTGAATTCCACCCAGTCTGAACTTCCAGGCCTTTTTAGGGCTGTCAGAGAAAAACCACATATTCAAGCCTCAGTAATAGTAGACGCCCCTCCCCACCACTGAGTTCAATCCTCCCAGGTCCACTCAGACTACTGTCCTGCTGAGGGAATGTGTTCTCTTTCTGGGTCCATGATGGGGTGTAGTTTTAAGGGCAAAAATTTCCCAGTGCCATGCCCCCCTCCCATCACTCACCATCTGGGAGATTTAACGGTTTATGTTTGAATTTCGTGGGCAAGGGAAGAAACTAAGAGTCAATCACCCTGGCGGAAGTTTAAAGGAACTTCTTTCACTGGCCAGAGGAACTTGGGAAGGTGAGAATTTCTCCCAGGATAAATTCCCCTGCTCATTCACCCACGCCACCGGATTTCCAGCTCTCTGGAATCCCCTCCCACATGGTGGGAGTTCCCTTTCCCCTCTGAGATTTCCCCTCTGGAATCCCTTTCCACACTCTTTGCGGAAGTCTTTCTCTTCTCTTTCCTCTACCTAAATAAAATCACCTTTCTGCAACACTTCTTGGGTCTGATATTTACTGTTACGAGTGTATGGTGTACCTGCAGTGGTCCCATCGCTTATTCTTTGAGAGATTGGAGACCAAGAACCCACCGCATTCTCTTGGGGTAGCTATGCCTCACCAGCAACCAAGAAAAAACCCAGTTACACTGGCAGTGAGAATTTCAGGCCAGCAGTTCTTAGCTTGCTGAGCTCTGTGGGAGTGGACCTGCTGAGTGAGACCACTTTGCTCCCTGGCTTCAGCCCCCTTTCCAGGGGAGTGAACAGTTCTGTCTTGCTAGGGTTCCAGGGTGCCACCGGGGTATGAAAAACAAAACCAAAACACAAAACTCCTGCAGCTAGCTCAGTATCTGCCCAAACAGCCTCCCAGTTTTGTGCTTGAAACCCAGGGTCCTGGTGGTGTAGGCACACGAGGGAATCTCTTGGTCTGCAGATTGCAAAAAACCTGGGAAAAGTGTAGTATCTGGGCTGGAGAGCACAGTCCCTCACAGCTTCCACTGGCTAAGAAAGGGAGGCTCCCCTGCTCTTTGCACTTCCAGTGTGAGGCAATGCCTCACGCTGCTTCTGCTTGCTCTCTGTGGACTGCCTAACCCACTGCCTAACCAGACCCAATGAAATGAACAGGGTACCTCAGTTGGAAATGCAGAAATTACCCAGCTTCTGTGTTGGTCTCACTGGGAGCTGCAGACTGGAGTTGTTCCAATTTGGCCATCTTTCCAGTCAATCCTAAAAGCAATTTTTTTAGGCTCCCACATATGAGAATATGTGTTAATTGTCTTTCTGTGCCTGGGTTGTTTCACTTAACATCATAATATCATCCAGTTCCATGTTGCAAATGACAGGATTTCATTCTTTTTAAAGGCTGAAGATGCCATGATGTACAGATACATTTTCTTTATCCATATGTCCATGTAGGGACACTTAGGTTGATTACACATCTTGGCTATTGTGAATACTGCTGCAATAAATATTGCAGTGCAGGTATCTTGATATACTGATCTCACCTTTGGGTATATAACCAGCAGAGAATGCGGATTATACAGTTCTATTCATTTTTTTGAGGAGCCTCCATACTGTTCTCCTTAGTGGCTATAGTAATTTACATTCCCACCAATACTGTATAAGTGTTTCTCCATATCCTCACCACATCCATTATTGCCTGTCTTATTATAAAAGTCACTGAGACTGGAGTGTGGTATCTCAAATGCTTTGATTTACTTTACTCTGGTGATTAGTGTTGAGCATTTGTTCATATACCTGTTACCCATTTTGATGTCTTCTTGTAAGAAACATTTATTCAGATCTTTTGCCTATTTTTAATTGGATTTTGGAGGGGCTATTAAGCTCTTTATATAGTTTTTACTTCCTTGACAGTTGGGTAGTTGGCAAATATTTTCGCCCATTCTGTAGTATATTTCTTCACTTTGTTTCCTCTGCCATGCAGAAGCTTTTTAGCTTGATGTGATCCCATTTGCTCATTATCACTTTGGTTGTCTTTGAGGTCTTACTCTTAAGAAATCTTTGCCCAGCCCAAACTTTTATAGAAGAGATTGTCCTTTTCCGAATGCATGTTCTTAGTGCCTTTGTTGACTGCAAGTAAATACAGGAACTTACTTCTGGGTTCTCTATTCTATTCCATTCGTCTGTGTCTTGTTTTTATGCTTCTATCATGCTGTTTTGGTTACTACAGCTTTGTCGTATATAATTTGAGGCCAAGTAATGTGATGCCTCCAGCTTTGCTATTTTTGCTCAGGATGGCTTTGGCTACTCTGGGTCTTTCGGGGTTCCATAAAAATTTTAGAATTTTCTTTCCAATTTCAGGGAAGAATGTCATTGGTATTTTGATAGCAATTGCATTGAATCTGTAGATTGCTTTGGGTAGTAAAGCTATCAGGATTTTCTGATAGATTGGAATGGGTTGGAAGAGAGTCATCAAGATTCTAAGCCACTAGAGGGATGGATTTATCATTCTTAAGATGGGAAAACTGGGACAGGAAAGGAGGAAAAGTGTTTTATAGATCTAGATTCAAGAACTGGGAACAAATAGTTCGCCATGTTGGAAGAAAGACAGTTGCAAAACAAATAGAGTCATCTCAAAATCAATAGGACATCCTTTGCGTCTATCATTAATCACCTAAGATTCATGTGTATCATCTATGATGACAGAAGGAACTATGGGAGTTAATTTATAAGGATTCCTCTTAAGATTTTACTCACATACATGTTTTATTTTTCATTCATTAATATTAAATAAGAAAACGTCAGTAAAACTAATATCAGGTATCAACTTTTTACTTTCCATTTTTTCTAGAAATTCAATTTTTAAAAACTTCAGGCCGGGCGCGGTGGCTCAAGCCTGTAATCCCAGCACTTTGGGAGGCCGAGGTGGGTGGATCATGAGGTCGAGAGATCGAGACCATCCGGGTCAACATGGTGAAACCCCGTCTCTACTAAAAATACAAAAAATTAGCTGGGCATGGTGGCACGTGCCTGTAATCCCAGCTACTCAGGAGGCTGAGGCAGGAGAATTGCCTGAACCCAGGAGGCGGAGGTTGCGGTGAGCCGAGATCGCGCCATTGCACTCCAGCCTGGGCAACAAGGGCGAAACTCCGTCTCAAAAAAAAAAAAAAAAAAAAACTTCAAGATTTAAATTCAAATCTGAAAATCTGTCGTACCCCCTTGAGTTAGCATGAAAATGACTCAAGAACAGGGACTTTATTAGTCTTTTATGAGTTTTGTGTTATTCCAATATTGTAAATAGTAGGCATTCAATGTGAATGAAAGGTTATACAAACTGAAGTTTATACTTAAGTTTCTAAGGTTTTTGACATTGCCAAATTGCCCCCTAAAAGTGAGGTACCAACTCATATTCTATTCACCAAAATATGACAGGATTTCCCCACAACTCTGCAAATACCAAGATGTACATTATTTTTATTGTTGATAAATGTTAATCAGCATTTTTATTTGCATTTTTTGTAAACAGTGGGGTTCAAGATGTTTCATGTTTTATTGGCCATTTGTGTTTTTTTGTGAATCGAAATTTGGTATGTTTTGCCTATTTTTCAGTTGGTCTTTTCTTACCAATTGAAATCTTCATATATTTAAGACATTAAAAACCCTGTCATATGTTGCAAATATTTTCCATTACCTTCTGCCATATAAAAATTTAAACTATACAAAATTTCCTTTGTTTTTAGCTGTCATATTTTGCTAATCACAATTTCATTCACTCAATGTTACATTACTAATTATATTATGTATAAGGAAATGTACTAAGTATTTGTGTGTGGGTACCAAATAAAAACCAGACTAACTGGATACGTGGCTCTGAAGCAGTATGCAGTGAGTGTTGTAATAGTGGTAGTTTGCTCTAAGTGTTTGTATGAGAGAAAGGGTATCTTTTCCTACAATGATTCAGATAGCCTTTAAAAAGTCAAAGTCTAAATCAGGCCTTGAAGAGTTAGGATTTGAAAGAGTGAAGGTGTAAGTAAATTGCACAAGCAGAAGTAGGAAACAGAGAAAACAAGGCATCTTCAAAGAATAGTGAATAATCCAGTATGGGTTAAATAGTATTCTAGGGAAACTGTATAAATATAGTTTGAACTATATTCAAAGAGTAGTATTTGCTGAATTGTTTTCTGAATACTTTTAATTATGTGGCCTGTAGCTGGCTTCCTTAGTACCAAATGTTTATTTGGCATATTATAATCCTTGAAAAATGAAGGCTTTTCATGAAGAAACTGCATGAGGTTTTTATTTTCACACTCCTTCAACACCTAAGGCTTTCCCACTTTGTGTTACGACGCAATTGGTTGACCAATATCATATAATCTGAGGACTACACTGTACTTCTAGTAGCTATTTGAGGCCCCTTTAGTACTGAAACTTAACAGAAATCAGATTCTAGGAATTATCCAATCCCATTTTGATTTCAGATAAAACATTAATTTACTTTACTCCTTAAATATGATGAATTTATTATGAAGTGTTTGGCATAAAAATTGTAATATCATATACCTTGGGTGCCATTTTTCATTACTACAACTGACTTGGTGCTGTATCCATGGGCAAATGGCCTCCCTCCACACACCACTTCAAAATTACACCATCTATGCACAGTTAGCATGACAATATTGACATCTATTTAGTCAAAAACAAGGAAAACTTAAAATATCACCTGAATGTTCAATTTTTCCTCCAAGTTCAGTTAGACTTGAGAGTTTAAAAATAAATTGTGTTTTAGGTTCCAGTCACCCAATAACTTATCAGATCCAGGCTTAATTATTGTTTAATGTTGCAAATTTAGCGCAGAATGATTCTTTGAGTAAAGATCAAGAAATAATTAAATATGATTTGAAAAAGTAAAATGTTCAGACCAGGCATGGCGGCTCATGCCTGTAATCCCAGCACTTTGGGAGGCCATGGCAGGTGGATCACCTGAGGTCAGTCCAGGCTGGCCAACATGGTGAAACTCCTTTTCTATCGAAAATAACAAAACATCAGCCAAACGTGGTGGCAGGAAACTGTAATCCCAGCTACTGGGGAGGCGGAGGCAGAAGTGCTTGAACCCAAGAGGCAGAAGCTGCCATGAACTGAGACTGCACCATTGCACTCCAGCTTAGGCAACAAAAGCGAAACTCCGTCTCTCTCTCTCTCTCTCTCTCTCTCTCTCTCACACACACACACACACACACACACACACACACACACACAGCAAAGTCCTATGTATTCTTCAGAGTTGTTAGGAAAGAATACAAGGCTAGCTACATATTAAGCTAACCTTATATTTAATAAACTATTAAGTTATTTAGGTCAAAAGAGTAATTAAATTGATGCTACAAATTCAACTAGCATTTTTAATTTTTGAGATCTATCATCTGAAACCTCAGTGGCAAACATAATAAACAAATTCAACCTATTTCTGGTATTTGTTAAATATGCAAATATATTCATTTCCTTTAGTAAACTGGACAAAACTAGAGGACAGACCTTTTCCAAACTGAACTTAAATGATATAAATACTTGGAATTCTACTACATACCATTTGAGATTCTGTTTCGAAATTCCATTCACATTCCATTCAATTTATTAGAATGCCTTTTTTTCCCCCTTTTGAGATGGGGTCTCATTCTGTTGCCCAGCAGGGATGCATTGGTACAATCATAGCTCACTATACCCTTGAACTCCTGGGCTCAGGGGATCCTCTTGCCTCTGCAGCCTAATAATGATTTTCATTTTTATTTTTGGAGAAATGGGGGTCTTGTCTTGTTACTCAGGCTGGTGTCAAACTCATAGCCTCACAGAATCCCCACACCTTGCTTGACCTTCCAAAGTGCTGGGATTACAGCTGTAAGCCACCATGCCTGATCTGGAATGCTTTCTAAAAATAATGGCATTACAAATACAGAAGGAAAAAAAAAAAAGTTAAATCCCACTTCAAAAAATTATAAGTCTAATAGCATCAGTAAAAATGGTACTTTTAGTCACGGCATAAAATACACATTAAGGGTACCTTTCAATTATTGTGAGCTTTCAAGTTGGAAAATGCATTTTGAAACATTCAAAAAGATGTTACTGAGTTCGCTCATCAAGTGCTTTTGACACTATAAATGACAGAGTAACACCACAGTTACATCACTGAGACTCAAGAATCCTTAAATGATAGGGCTGAAAATAGGTATATGACTTACTTGTCCAGAATTTATGTTTCTGTATCCCCCCCAAAAATTGAACTATGCATATTGTCTAAAATTATAGTCTTTCAATCTATCAAACATGCTTGCTCTCCTGGCTAGATATTAGCTAAAAATTAGCAAAAACAGCCATTTCCCGTTATTCCCCAGCAAAGGTGTGAAACCAAAGTGCCTAACCTTTTCTGCCTGCTGGGCTGCCCTCTACTGGACTATCTGAGGTATTCAGCCAGCAGGTCAATGTGACTGTTGAAGAAGTAACCACCACAGACACAAATGTAAACATTTAAAAAAAAAAAAAAAAAAAAAAAAGGAACTCTTTAGTAAATTAACTTTTACCATGAAAACAACTTCAGTCATTTTGAGAACTGGTAATCAAGACATTTACACAGCCTTTGTCTCCTTTTCAACCTTAGAGGCAGATCTCCAGCAATAATTCTAATGGGTAGGAGCAATGGGTATAACGACCATCTTTTATGATGATTTATATATTAATACAAATCACATTTTTGTGAGTCCATTCACGCTATGGATGTTTTCTTATGCACAGAGTAGACACATGCTGAATAGATGACATCTGTTAAGTCTCTTGCCACAAGCATCAAAACTTTTCAGAGCTGTCTCTTCTGTGAAAATCCATCTCATGTAGTAAGTTGATTTTCTTTGTGGTTCATCCCCATGCCTGGGATTTGCAGTAATGTAGAACCAGTTTACCATCACTGCCAAAACACTACAAAAAGAAAAAAAGGCAATAAATCAAACTCAATCTTTATTATTCTTAGATGAAACTAAGAAAATAAACGCTATATGTATCATAAATATCCACACATGTATATTAAATTACATATGTAAAAGGCTATCTCTTTCAAAGGACGCCTGTTATATCAGACACATATTAATAATCGTTAAGTATTTAATAAAATCTATCCTTTAAGCATCTTAGGTATGAATGAGCTTACATACTTTAATCCTGTCCTTCTCTACATCTCAGTGTATGTCATTTCAGCTGTTTTCTAGTACTGGTGCTAGTATATGTACTCTATTGACTATTGCCATGAAACTGTAAGATGTTGAAAAGGTCACTGTTATGCTGTTTTTTCAATTTCTTGTAAGCAGATTTGGATGACAGATTATAAAAACAATGTAGAAGAAATCAAATGTAGATAAAGAAAAAGCCTTACTGAGAATCACAAAGATGACTTTGAAATATAATTTATTCCTTGGTTCTTCAATCATTGTATTATTACTTATTAAGATCCTACTATGATCAAGATATTAGAGAGGTAATAGAACAAGAAAGTCATCTTTTCTATCCCAGACGATGAAGAATGGCATGCCACCACTTGAAATAAAATGTGAATTAACAATACTATACAATATATATATTATACAGATGTGCATACTCCATTAAGGAAAAAACACAGTAATTTCTCTTTTTTATTTTTACCTCATAGAGAGTTCCAACTTCTTGGTCTGGGGAAGGAGCAAAGGATTGATTCACATAAATAAACTACAAGAAAGGGGAGGAAAACAGAGATGTTTATTGGTATCCTGATTAATCTGCATTTTTCTGGGTTCCAATCAGCTAGCTATTTTGTATCATTTTCACAATAGAAGAATCTTCTCTGAATTCCTAACTTTTCTAAAATAGACAATTTAAAGAGATGAAGATCTCATTTTTCCTCCAGAGGAACAAAAATAACACAATTTAAGTTCCCAGAAGAGTGGTTCCTAACTTTTTAAAAGTAAGAAACTTTTAAATATTTTTTTATAAATGGCTTTTGAAGGGCTGGTTATTCAAGAAATTACATTATAAAAATTTCCCCACTTACCCATAAAGAATTTCTCCTAAGAAAATTTCACACAAAGACAAAAATCAATCAATATATTTAATATTCAAGATAGTTTGTGCATTTTCTTTGGGTAAACATATGCCATATATAAATTTTTTATAAAGTCATTTTCAGGTAAATGAAGCAGGAAAAAAGTACCATAATTAAAACCTTATAACCTAGCTCTTTGAAGGATTCACTGCTCAATGTTGTAGTTTAGTCTGTTTTTACTAAAAATTTCTAGTACTTCAAGTCACAGTGTCAAAGTGCCTTCTAATAATTTGCTTTTCGGAAAACACTATTTGCTTTAATATCCGAATTTGGGACTAAAATGTCCTGAATTTAACATAGTATTTTTTTTTTAAGCCAGTTATCAGAATAGTTGGTTGACAGATACTATTTTGATCACCAACCATGAACAATCAATACCGCTTGCATCTCTCTTAGGCAACACAGTGTGGTGAATAAGTATATAGGCTCTACTGAGACACATCTGGGTTTGAATCCTGGCTGTAAGTGCAAATGGTATGTCTCATCCTGTTTCCTAATTTGTAAGATACAGAAAATAATAAGACCATTGCTTAAATGGGAAAGCATAATCATATTCACTACAGAGGCTTTAATTTTACCCATATAAAATTTTCATAGGTTAAAATGGTTGAATGATGGCAATTTTATATGGTTTAACCTACTATGTACTGGTATCAATCAAGTCCTTTCAGATTATTGAATGAATATAGGCAATACAAAATTTCAAAATTCTTAATATTAACACGGAACACAGTATCATCTTTTATCTTCACGTATTTCTAAACTAATGCATTAAATCACTCATCACTCTTATTTTACCAATTCCTCATGTTGCGTCCTTAGTAGAGACATAGCCTCTGCTCATTTCTCTTACGTGTAGGTCCTCATTCCCCTGACTTTTCCATTTCGGTCTCAACTCCAGAAAACGTCCTCTGTTTGGGAGTATGGAAACTATATGCACTTGGATGACACTAAAACTTCTTGCTCATCTCTGATAGCCCCCCCTTTAATTAAATTCTACATGGCACTCTTATAAAACAGATGCTTTTCTCACTCTGATTTATCACCAAGGGAGACACTCACCTGTAAAACTCAATTATTCCCAATTCCTTTTCCCAAACAACTTTCCTTGGAGAAATCCCTTGCTTTATGCCATTCTTGTCTCAAATAACTTCTAGTTATAAACCTATCTTGCATTTACTTTTTTAATATGAAGTCCCTTTTGTGAGAGCACTTACAGCCAAACTCTTAGATCAGAGTCAGTTTTGTGCTCCTCATTGACAAAAAGAAATTCCAAAATGTTCTGCTTCAATGATAGTTAACTTGTTTTCCCCATCTACAAACCAAATATTTCCCCCAGCGCCCCCACACAAAAAATTCCTGATTTTATTTAAAAAATACTTAGTGATTCTTCAGCTACCTATCCACTCATTCTCTTGAGTTAATACTAGTTAATACTATCCAAGATTGTGATCTATTTGCAGATAAAGGTGTCTGATACATATAAAAATATGAATATATAAAACACTTAAAATGCTGAATACATGTAGACATTTAAATTTCTGTAGTCAAATGTCAAATTAAAATGCAGTGGCATTTAAAGTATTAACTTTTACAACTGCCACCGTGAAGTGCTTAATGTGTACTGTATCATGAATAAGTATATATCTCTTAGTTCTTTCACAGTATACGGCAAAGATACATTGCTTACGTCAAGAAAAATAGGAAAAATGTAATTGCTATCAAAACAAATTGGAAAAACCCAAAACTTCTGTAGTCATGTACAGATAATGTAATGTTCTATGACAGATTTTTCTGCACGAGTATTCAGTGACTTTCTGAGGAAAGCAATACAGGAGGCAAAAAAGAAAAAACAAGAAAACCACACAAACTCGTTGACAGTGTAAAAAAAAAAAAACCTAAAACATTTCATTTCAGAATTCTCCAGAAAATCCTTCAATAAAGTACATAAATTTCACTAACAAGCGATAAGGTATGGCATGGTAGCATACTCATGTAATCCCAGCACTTCTGAGGTGGGCAGATACCTTGAGCTCAGGAGCTCGAGACTAGCCTGGGCAACATGACGAAATCCAGTTTCTACTAAAAACATAAAAATTAGCCAGGCATAGTGGTGCACTCCTGTAATCTCAGCTGCTCGGGTGGCTGAAGCAGGAGAATCACTTGAACCAGGAGGAGGAGATTGCAGCGAGCCACTGCATTCCCAGCTTGGGCAACAGAGTGAGAACTTGTCTCAAAAAAAAAAAAAAAAAAGAGAGAGGGAGAGATAAAAGGGGATAACCAAAGCAACATGTGTGGCTCCATATGCATTTCTATAAACAACCGTTATTCATTGTTGCCTAGGAACTATCGCAAATTTTTGTAGGAAAACATCACCACTGGTTTCATACCAACTGTTCTGAGGCCACAAGTTTAAGAAACTTTTTGATGAAGTCAATGAGTCCTTGGATGGTTCGTGTTCGCTCTACTGCCCACTTCTTTGTTTTCATAATAGGAGTATCTCCCACAGCTTTCAGCAAAATGTCAACTGTAAAAGAAGAAAAAAATTTACTGACAATTACTTTGGAATATCTAAGGAGAATGAAATATAAAAGACTTAGAAGTCAGAAATATTTAATCTACATCCATCTTAGGTATTTATGATACAAAAGATACCTCAGAGATGTAAAAATGTTAAGATTCTTTTTCATCTTTCTTTTTCTTGAAACTACAAAGTTTTCATAACAGGACTGATTTTTAAAGTGCATTTTATCTTAATAGGCATTCCAAAGAGAAAAAATACAAATAATCAACAAATAAAAGTTCAAAAAAGCAAAGTAAAATAATGTCATGTCCCTTTTCACCTACCAAACTAGTAAAAATTAGAATAATTAACAGTGTAGATGATACTACTATTGATAATATGAAATGGTATACACTTTATGGGTATACAATATGGCATGCAATATGCTAATACAGATCCCAAAGAAGGCATACTTTGGTTCAACAGTACTTCTAGGAATTTAGTCTAAGAAAATAGGAGATGTGTAAAAATTCACTTAAAAAGATCTCACCTCCATTTAAGCATTTACTTTTATATGAAACACTGTAAACCTAAGTATCTAGCAAGGATATTTGGAGATGACTGATTAAAAGATACTATACTCAATGATAGAATGTAGTAAACAGCACACACTTTAAACTGCCTGGGGTTCAAATCCTGGCTTTGCCACTTGCTGGGTATATATGTGGATAATTTAATCTCTCTATGCCACATTTTCTTCATTTGTAAAATGAGGATACTAGCACCTACTCCACTGCATCGTTGCCAGGAGTTAACACATGTTTACAACAGTATCCAGCATACGTAACTCATACTTAACAAACACTAAGATTAAACAGCCTTTAAAAAAACACATTATAAAAGTATATTTAATGGCAGAGAAAGTTAGAAAAATGTTCTAAACACAAAACATGTATAATATGATCTCAATTCCATTAAAACCATCATAAACACATTCACATAAATATTGCAGAATATGCACCAGAACGTTATTTCTCAGTAGTGACATTATAGGCAAGGATTACTTTGTTTTACTTATGCTCTTTGTAACTACCAAATTTTCTACAGTAAACTTTTTAATAAAGGAAAGCAATAAGTTTTAACAGTAAAATAGAACAAAAGGACAAAAAGAAGTGGCAAAAGGGAAATCTTAAGGTTTCAATGATGCAAAATACAGATATGCAAAATCAAAGCCTATGAATCTGTCTCTTGAGTAAAGTTATTTTGCTTAAAAAAAAAAAAATCTGGCAGGGCGCAGTGGCTCACTTCTGTAATCCCAGCACTCTGGGAGGCAGAGGTGGGTGGATCACCTGATGTCAGGAGTTCAAGACCGGCCTAACCAGCACCGTGAAACCCCCTCTCTACTAAATAAAAAATTAGCCAGGCATGGTGGTGCATGCCTGTAATCCCAGCTACTCAGGAGGCTGAGACGGGAAAATCGCTTGAACCTGGGAGGCAGAGGTTGCAGTGAGCAGAGATTGTGAGGCTGTCTCCAGCCTGGCGACAGAGCAAGATTCTGCGTCCAAAAAAAAAAAAAGACAAAAAAGCCATCTACAATCAAAGGCTACACACATTGAAAGCAAAATAGTGTATTGCTGCCCCCTAAAGTTAACTCTATTCTATTACACCCTTCTTGCTCCATTCTATTGGTATTGTTGGGGCCGAATGGAATCAGAGGTCAACTTATTCAAGTTTACCCCTGGAATGAAGGCAGCTAGAACATACGATGCACACACTTTATTTTCCTGCTAAAGAACTACTTAGCCATCCTAGGTCCCAGTTATCTCGTGAATAGGAAGGAATTTGGGGATAACGAGGATTTTGATTAGCTTATCCTTCATACCGCCCTTCACTGCTCCCTCAATCCCCTGGGACTATCAATAAATCAATTAATGCAATTAAACATTTCCAGAAAGTGAAGCAGAAAATATTATGAGTTATGCTACCTAAAGAAGAAGTATGAGACAGCGAGAACTGGATAAGGAAAATAATTATAGCTGCCCTCTCTTTAAAGGTGATTTGCTTTAGTTCTGAACTCCGGATACACATTAGAATCAACTAGGGGAACACTTACTCCCCAGGTAACCTAAGGTACTGCCAGTGCCACAACCTTGGTCTGTTTCAACCATCTTTATTCTGTAGATTAACACAAAGGCTGAGGATACAAAACAGTTAAGCTGCTTTCATCAGAATATCCTCAACAAATGATAACTACCCTCAAGGTAGGAATTCAATAGTGAGAAACTAAGTTTTATATTGGAGAGGCAAATTCAAATGCTAACAAGAGCCAGAAAATAAAAATCTGATCCTTAAATGACAGTTCAATTTGCAAAAAAAACATTGTCCAGACCAAAGAAACTATGCCCTCGAGCAATATTTACATCGTAAATCACTGTTATTTTAGCTTCTGTTTTACACAGCTATCATCAGGGTCAAGTAACAAGCTTTTGACTAAGACTGTTAGACCTTAAAATGAATCTCGGAAAGTCTGCTCTTGCCTATAGCAAACTGGAAGAAAAAACGCAACAAAAACCTGTAAAACCCGCGGAATTCTTTTGAATAATGATTCTAACGGCTATCCACACAATCATAGTGTATCACGTGGAAATGGCAGTATGATTTAAAGGGGAATGGGGGGCAGTCTTGGGAGATAATTCTCCTCCTCAGCAGCAGAAATTGAAGTTCGATGAAAAGGCAATGACACCATTGTCTTTTTTTTTTTTTTTTTTTTTGCGACGGAGTTTCGCTCTTACTGTCCAGGCAGGAGTGCAATGGCGCGACCTCGGCTCATAGAAACCTCCGCCTCCCGCATTCAAGCGATTCTCCTGCCTCCGCCTCCGCAGTAGCTGGGTTTACTGGCTGGGTTTACTGGCGCGCGCCATCACGTCCAGCTAATTTTTGTATTTTTACTAGAGGCAGTTTCACCATGTTGGTCAGGCTGGTCTCGAACTCCTGACCTCCAGTGCTCCACCTCCTCCCCCCCACCTCCCCGCCCGGCCTCCCAGTGATGTGATTACAGGCGTGAGCTACTGCGCCCGGCCAGAGACCACAGTCATTTTAAGATTGTGAACTGGGAAAACTAGTCTAGGACAAAATCAGCCTCTCTGCATCGAAGATGTTTACATGCTGCTTTTCTTATAGGCAACTCAACTCTACAGAGTTGAGAACACGTTTAGAACACGTCACCTTAGCAATCTCTGTATTTTACAAAGGCGAACTAATTCTGAAGCAATAAAAGGTTGAGGATAGCTGGTTCAAGCAATGAAATAACTCACAAAGGTTCCAAAATGTGTTTCTTAAAAAGGGAACATTTATGCCTTTAGTTTTTCCTTAGCAGTCTTCATTTTGCCTAAGATTTGCGTTTTGGGTTTTTGGCGTGAATTTACAACAAATTGGGAGGGGGAAAACGGTATATGAGAGTAAGTCGGAAGGCGTGAATTCGAATCCAGCCTTTGCCAATGACCAACCCTACCACCTTAAAACATTACTCAAATAATTAGCTCCTGTGTTAAGTACCTGGAACTACCGAGACCCCCACTCAGTTCCCTCCCTCCTTCACAGTCTGGCCAACTCTGAATACACCGTAAAAAGAGGCGTAGCATCCAAGTATCCCGCGCTACACGTATAGATAGAGACGGTATTTTAACACTCAACTCAAAGGTCTTAAAAATCGAAAGTACACTTCTTTCCTTCTGACGAGACTGGTCAAAGTGTACGGCCAGGACTAGTACTCCTCTAAATTTTGCTTCTTTACTGGTCACCACCCCTAGTCGGATGCAATCTGAACCTCCCGCCTCTCTGCCCGGAAATAAACTTCTGAGTTACTTTTTTTCTTGGTGTCGCCAGCAGGTTCCTCTATTCCCGGGGAAACTGCAGCGGAAGAAGGAGGCTCCGGAGTGGTTATTTCTGGGGAGACCTCCGTAAGACCCTCGCCTCCAGCAGCACTTGAGGGAGGAAGCTGAAACACAGACTGCGGCTCCTCCGCCATCTTGCTCGGAGAGACAAGACAGCGGACGTAGCGACTGAGCGCATGCACTGGGCGTGCTTTTCTACAGGGAGCGACCCAAAGGAGGCGCCAGAGTAGGGGGACCCAATTCCACAGTGAAAGCTGGAATTGCCGGCTATTCCTTCAAATCCAAGCTGTGGCAGACTCTCATCGTTAATAACGCAATGCGTGTTTCTTCGCAACAACAGACCTCGGGAGAGGAGCGTGGGCAACGTGCTGGTGCTCGGTCGAGTGAGCACACGCCCCTTAGGCAACTGGCTCGGACCCAGAAATGTTTCCGCTTTCCTCAGTGCCCGCCCCTCCCAGGCCCCGCCCCTCGGGCCCCGCCCAGTTGCTCGAGAGCGCGCGCACGCGCGCGTGCGGGAGGGGGCGGGTGGGGAAGGATTGCAGGCGAGACTACTAGGCGAGGCTCGCGCGCCCGCCCCCGCCCTGGCCCCCAGTGCCCACCCGGTCGGCCCGGTACAGCCATGATCAAGGCGATCCTAATTTTCAATAACCACGGGAAACCGCGGCTCTCCAAGTTCTACCAGCCCTACGTGAGTATCCAGCTGCCGCCGATCAGGTCGAGGGGGAGTCGTTGGCGACGGGCAGCGCCCAGCGCGGCTTCCTGAGAGCGACCCCCTCCGGCGCGCTGCGGCCCTTCTAGCGCCCAGGCCGCCTGGCCCTTGCCGGCTGTCAGCCTCCCGGTGGGTGTGGACTGGGTGCCCACCTCGCTGCCGCGCGGTCAGCCTCCGACGTGGCTCTGCCCGGGCGGTTCCTCCGCCCGTCGGTGGGCTGCGGGCTTTCCTGGCTGCGCGGGCGAGGCCCTGGAGACTTCCCGGTGCCAGGGCCTCGCCGGCCGGGCAGCCGCAACCCACCTGCACTCCGAGCCCTGCGCCCTGGCCCCACTAGCCCACCCCGCGCGGCTGCCTTCCTGCCGCCAGCGGCTGCGGTTAGCCCGGGAGGAGGAAGACGGTGAGGAGCTCGTTCTTCTCGCCCCCTCCCCCGACTCCAGCCTTTCCAGGTGGACTTCTTTCTGTTTTGTGGACAGATGGGCTACTGTTTTTCACTGTAATCCTCTCATCGCGCAGGAACTTTGGCTTCCTGCGTTTGATAACTGCCCGACTGCCCAGTGTGACTTTCAGGTGTCTCCTTATTAAAAAGGAAGATAAGTGACGACCTAATATTTTTATCAGACTTTTTAACCAGCTGGCTGCAGATTATTTACTCTCTAACCGGCGACGTGTGCAGTTGACCGATTGGAACTGTGGTTCTATACCTAGAAGTTGTGATTTCAGCTTCTGATTTGGAATTTTTCCACGTATGGGAATTTGTCCTCATTTATAGTTTTTTTCTATTTATGAAGAATAGTAGTATTTGTAGGACTTTTCTTTTAAAAGTATGAATACTGTTTATTATGGACAAATGCTGTAGGCATTAAGGTAGTAGAGATAAGTGATTTATAGATGATCGAGGAAGGGTTTTATAGACTTACGTGCTTATCTGAGGGCAAAATTCACTAGCTGAAACACTTAAAATTGGGCTCCCAGTGGTAGAATTAATGTGAGGCATAACTATGGTATTGTGGCACTTTGCTTATGGCCATAAATGAGCTTTCAGTTCAATTTTGAAATTACGCCAAGGCTAACACTTTTATGCAGATAAGTCCCAGATGGAAATCAATCTTGCCATTAAAAAGTGAATGTGAAAATGTCAGTTTGCCTAAAATGATAATGCAGTCTGTGGAGGTGTTAGTTGAAGTGAGAAATCTTGAGCTTATTCTTCATTTTTTTGAAGTTGTTTTGCCTTTGCTAGCAATAAAGAATATTTTCAGCTACTCCTGTGTGGTTTTAATTTAGTGTAACTTGAATATAATGGTCTGTTTAAAAATTCTACATCATTCTTTAATCCAGGTTAAATTCTAGCTGATCCTTCCAAGTGAAAAAAATGCTGTTAACTTTACCTATTTGTTAAAATATAGTAATGGCCTTTATTGAAGGAATCTTTGTCATAACCATTTTGCCAGTGTCATCCATTTGCAGTGTAAGAAAAGTATGTTGCAATAGTAACACCATTCAGAAAATTATTTTTTCCAAATCTAAACTTAAGCAATATTCAAAATAGTGAGTTTCCTGTCTAATCTATATAATCAGTGTATACTACTCCTGTAGTGTAGAATTTAACTATCTACTGAAAAATGCATTTAATTTAGAAACTCAGGAATCCATCTTTCCCTTGTCCAAAAGTGGGAACAGAAATATTCTTTACCAGCACTCACTAGGTAGCAGTGACAGTTAATGTGAGAAGTGGCAGTTCTGGCAGCAGTGGTGGCATTTTTGGCCATTGTATGAGTGATGGTGCTACTGGGGACAGGTAGCTAGAAAATATAAAAAGTAGAATCCTGGTGGTCACTAGCCATGTATAAGTGGGGTAAGAGGAGTTGTTTCTGTGTATTAGGTTTTTATAAGTTGGGTTTTGCCGAGTGTGTATTTTTGTCTTTCAGGAATCATTTAAGATTATTTATTTACATATTTGCTTCCTCCGCTAGACCATAACCTATTTGAGGGCAGATATTTTTTTATTCATTGATTCCATGGGTTTGTCAACAGACATTTATTTCATGCCTACCATGTGCAGTGCACTATTTTAAAATCTGGAAAGGAACAGATAACTTTCTCTCTTGTAGGAGAAACATAGACAGAGCTATTAAGGAGTAGGCTACATTATAGCATGCCAGCTAGTACTAAGTACTGGGGGAAAAAAAATAAGGCAGGGAAGAGTCTTAGAGAGTGAAAGGATGACAGTTTAAAATAGGGTAGTCAGGTAAATTCTCACTGAGAAGGTAGCATTTGAGCAAAGACTTGAAGGGGGTAAGAAAGGCAGCCTTGCAGAGATCTGGGGGAAGAGCATCCCAGGTAGAAGGAGCATCAAACGCAAAAGCCTGAGGAGAGAGCCTGTTTGAAGAACCCCAAGAACGTCTACACAGCAAAAGCACACTGTTTAAGGGAACATTAGTTGGAAGTGTCTATTTGTGTGGGGTGTTACTCTATTCTTGCTGCCTGGAATGTCCTTCCTTTCCATTGCCACGTGTCCAAATTCAACCCCTTGTTCTAGGCCCAGCGCAAATGTCACCTAAACATTCTGTGAAGCCTTTCATCTTGCTCAAAGGCTCCTCTTGGTTTTTAGATTTTGTTTTTTATCTTTGTTATGGAACAATATTCTCGTTCACAGCCTGTAATTCCTCAGGGCAACCATCCTATAGAATCCTCAAAGGAAGGTATCAGATTTTGGGTATGTTTGTGTCATTCTCAGCAGTCAACACTGAGTCTTGAACATAGAAAACTCTCTAAATCTTTGCTAAATGAATTTATTTAGAATCTCCTCTCTTGGGATAGAGTTTGGATTAGAATTGACTTCCTGAATTTCCTTCTCTCTCTTAAAATGTAGTCCTTCACTAACTAGAGGTTTCAACCCCTGCCTTTAGCACAAAAGTAATAATGGAATACCTGTTGCTCTGCTGTTTCTGTTTTAAAGAGCTCTCTAAGAAGTATATGTCCAATAAGAATAACAATTTTGAGTTTAATTTATTAAACAATATCTGGGGGTGTGACTGAGCTAACGATTCCATACTCTGGTAGGATGCTGAGGTTTGAGTCCAAGAGTAATGGTTTAACACTGAGCAGTTTGCAGATTGTTTAACCATTTGCCAACAAGTTTATCCTACTGCATTTCATTTTCATTCCTCATTTATCTCCCTTATAACAACTTATGTATTCATCTCTGCCCTTTAACAGTACACATTTCCATTTCATGCTGTAATAGATTTTTAGATTCGATCATGGCTCCAAGCTGTTATGTGTGAGAAATATGAAGTTACAAACCTGTTTTGCTAAACGGAAGTTTTGGTTCATTCTGCTAGAGTCAGACATTAAGAATTCAAGTCTGGGCCAGGCGCCATGGCTCATGCCTATAATCTCAGCACTTTGGGAGCCGAGGCAGGTAAATCACCTGAGGTCAGCAGTTCAAGACCAGCCTGGCCAACATGGCGAAACCCTATCTCTAGTAAAAATACAACAATTAGCCAGGCATGGTAGTGCATGCCTGCAGTTGCAGCTACTCGGGAGGTTGAGGCAGGAGAATCGCTTGAACCCAAGGAGGTGGAGGCTGCAGTGAGCCAAGATCATGCCACTGCACTCCAGCCTGGGTGACAGAGTGACTCCATCTCAAAAACAAACAAACGAAAGAAACATCTGAAAAAAAATAAAGAATTCAAATGTGGCTTCAGAATATATCCCTTTTTGTTTTTCCCTTCTGTATCCTTGGTCTATGACTGCACAAATTCAAATGTTTTTCTTGGTTTATCTTTTTAAATTGATGCTTAGCTACAGTGACTTGGCAACAGTAACCATTAGTCTTTTGATATTTGCCTGACAGTATTTGTGTATTACCATAAATAAGTAATGAGACTTATATTTTATAAACCAAATATATTTTTACATAGCTATCAAACAAGAAAAAAATCCCCTGGCTTATGATTCAATAGTGTATTCCTCTGGTGAATTAGTTTAAAAAATTTTTCTGTTTTTATAGAGATAAGGTCTCACTATGTTGCCTAGGCTGGTCTTAACCTCCTGACCGCAAACAATCGTCTCACTTTGGCCTCCCAAAGTGCTGGGATTACAGATCTGAGCCACCATGCCTGGCCTGTGAATTACTTTTATAAAGTAGAAATGTCTTTCTTTTGTATGAATTATGTTATTAGTTGTTTCTGCAGATATAAAATACTATGTATGCATGTGTGCGTACACACCACACACATATAAAGTACAAGCAGGAAAATTTTCAAATTAACGTAATGTGAGTTACCTCAATTTTTTAGTAAACTGTATTTGATTAAACTGTTAACCAAATGCAAGCCTTAGGAGGAACTCTAAGATTCTTCTTTCCTTTTTTTTTTTTTTTAAATTTTAATGTAAAATACAAAGTGTTCAAAGTATATATAACTTCTTTTTTTCTTTTAAAAATATCCCTTAGAAAGATCCATCCATGTTCACTGATGTCTTTTTTTTAGTGACTATTAAGACATTGTAGCAGATGGGTCTTAATTAAACTTATGCCTGTGATCAAGACAGAATTATCAACACTCCTGAGTATGAGAGTGTTAACACGTATTAACACATGATATTTCAGCTTTTTGTTAAGAAGAAAGTTTCATATGATTTAGTTTCCTTCCATATTAGTTATACTGCATTTGTCTGCATAAACTGGGTTTGATGTAGCCTGACTCAAATGCTTAGAAAGAACTATTTTAGGGTACGTAATAGGAAGTGGCAGAGTAGTAGACCAATTCCAAAATTATTTAACTCAGCAAATCAATGACTTTATTGTAGATTCAATTTCTTTCTCTTTCTCGACTTTACTCATCACAAAATTACATTTGTCCAAAGGCAGTTTTTCTTCTTGAAATCAGTGGTAATCAGTTCGCAGTCCTGTACTGTGTCTTTCTCTTCATTCTGGTTAGACCCACTGAAGACCGGTAATATAAATAGCTTACCCTAATCGAGATCCAACCTTGGATTGGAGCTGAAGATGAGAGTGAAAACAGGTATAAAATAGATATTATGTTGGAAAGATAGAAGAGAGGAGTGAATAGTGGGTAGGCAAACAAGGGTCTGCTATTTCCTCTTTTAAACTTGAAAAAAAAAAAAACTTATTTTTAGGGCCAGACATGGTGGCTAATGCTTGTAATCCCAGCACTTTGGGAGGCCTGGGTGGAAGGGCCGCTTGAGCCCAGGAGTTCAAGACCAGCCTGGGCAACGTGGCAAAAACCCTGTCTCTCTGCAAAAAATAGAAAAATTAGCAAGGGATGTTAGCACACACCTGTAGTCCTAGCTATTTAGGTGGCTGAGGTGAGAGGATTACTTGAGCCCCAGAGGTCGAGGCTGCAGTGAGCTGAGATTGCACCACTGCACTCCAGCCTGGCTAACAGAGGAGACCCTGTCTCCAAACAAACAAACAAACAAACAAACAAAAATTATTTCTATTAAGGTACAGTTGACAAATAGAAATTACATATATTTACAATGTACATGTTATTTTCATATATGTATATATTGTGAAATGGGTAAATCAAGCTAATTAATATATCTGTCACCACTATTCCCTCTTTATTAGCTTTTAATATATATTAGTTTTCTGTAATTTTAGATTGCTTCTGAGGTTGTTAATGTCAGGAATGGTTCCTTGTGATACGCAATAGTGAACATGTGTCACAATAAATCTTAATTTCAGATTTTCCCTATATCAAAGTATCCTTGAAAAACTCAAATGCTGATAAGGTCACAGTTTTAATATGGAGTATGCTGGAAGATGCGCTTTTTAAAAATTAAGATTAAACCTTTTGAATATTGTAAAGGCGGAAATAAAGTGTTCAAAGTTAAAATGATTTTGGTTTTGAGGTAAGTGTTATAAATAGGACAATGTTATAGGTCATTTCATGGCTTTTCTAAAAGATGGCCTTACGTAACATACCTATATTATGTTCTTTGGCAAAGTGGTTTTCAATTTTAAATAAGTTTCTTTATTGTGACTATGGAAAATTAAGTATTAAGGCCACTAAGGTCATTCTTGATTTTACCACACATAGATAATTATTAACACTTAGTGTATTTACCCCAATCTTTATTTTTCCTTTCAGAATGTCCCAGTGAATAGGATATACCTTTTAGACATTAACAACACAAATAAATGCTTTGAAGCTGATGGAGGATTTATTACACATTGTGGTTTTAAGTTAACCTAAAGACAAGGATGGGGATAAATCATGCCTGTATGCCACACCATGCCCCTTCTTGGATCATTCAGTTTGATGACATCATGCCCAGCATGTTCTCCACAAGAGGAGATACTCCTCTTTGAATCATACTTGCATTTTGACATTTGAACAATGCCTCTGCAGAAGGAGCAGTGATGCTGTCCTCTGATTAGTTACTTTCTTCTCTACCCGGTTATTGTTGGGCTCTGGAGAGATGGGTTTGCTAGGCCAGTGAATGAAGGTAAAAGTCTGCATAAAACTAGGCATGGCCTGTGCCTATAGTCCCAGCTACTTAGGAGGCTGAGGTGGAGGATTGTCTGAGACTAGGAGTTGAAGCCATGCTAGGCAACCATAGCAGGACCTCTGTCTCCTAAAAAACAACAACAAAAGAAACCAAAAACATGAGTGCTCCAGTTCTGCACATCCTATGAATGAGACCTGTGATCAAGCTTTCATAAGTCACCTGTGAAGTAACACACCTCAAGAAGAAAAGCACTTATCTTTCTTAGACAGATTACTGTCTTAATTATATGTGAATAGAGTTTATGTGAAGCCCACTACACCCACCTCTATTGTGCTAAGAAGCATTTACATTTTTCCTCTCTTATAAGCCTGACATAATTACAAGAATCACTTGCTGTCAGTCGCAGTTGTCTTTGTTACTCTGGAAGAAAGGGCTATTTTTTAATATTCCAAAGCCACTGAATTGTTTTGATTACCTTGTGCTTACTGAGGAAGAGCACCAATTCATTCTACCACATATGTATCCTGCTGTTTCCTGTTCATTAATATATCTTAGTGTGATATGAAAGGGTTATAAAATAATTTTTATGTTAGTAAAAAATACATAACATAAAACTTATTTTAACATTTGCAAGTGTACAGTTTTGTAGCATCAAGTATATTCACATTGTTGTGTCAGCCTAACCACCATCCATCTGCAGAACTTAATCTTTCCCAGCAGAAACTCCTTACACATTAAACACTAACTCCCTATTCTCCCCTTCTCCTAGTCCCTGGCAGACACCTTTCTACTTTGTGTCTCTATGAATTTGACAGCTCTAAGAACCTCTTATAGGAGAAATCATGGAATATTTGTTGTTTTGAAACTGGCTTATTTCTTTTTAGCATAATGTCTTCGAAGTTCACTCATGTTGTTTAGCATGTATCAAAATTTCTTTGTTAAGGCAGAATAATATTTCACTGTATGTGTGTACATACCATAGACCTAAAAGGAAGAGGCTGAAGAACAAAATAGGATTCAAAGAGTTTACTTGAGCCAAAATGGGAACAGTTGACTGGAGGACTCAGACTCAAGTATCCTTGGATATGAGCTCCCTTTGGCTATTGTTACAAGCAGGTTTATAAAGGCATTATATAAAAGGGACATGGAATGGGCTGATACTAAGTTGTTTGTCAAGAATTCTCACTAGTTTATAGAAATAACATTGGTTAGTGATTGACTATGCATTGTTAAGATATAGGGAGTTGGTTATAGTGTTTGGTGTAGTATCAGTAGGTTATTTTATAGTTAGTTACTTGTGGCAGTAGGAAGCAGTTTCAAGACAGAAATATTTATCATAGCTCAAAGGAGAGAAGTAGGATGTGATTGCTGTCATATTTTAATGCCTCCCTGGGCCAGATCATTTGAAAGGACTTGGATTTGTCAGATAAAAGTTTCTTTCTCAATATGGTATTTTGTTTATTAATTTGTCAGTGGAAACATGGGTTGCCTCCATCCTTTGGCTATTATGAATAATGCTGCTGTGAACATAGATGTACAAATATCTATTTGAGTTCCTGCTTTTACTTTTCATAGGTACATATCCAAAAGTGGAATTGTTAGAGCATATGATAACTTTACGTTTCATTTTTTCTGGGGAAGCGCCACATCATTTTCACAGCACTGTACTATTTTACATTCCCACCAGCAATACACAAGGGTTCTAGTTTCTCTACATCCTTGCCAACATGTTATTTTCTGTTTTTTGAAAATAGCCATCCTAATGGGTATGAAGTGGTATCTCATTATGGTTTTGTTTGCACTTCTTTAGTGACTAGTGATGTTGAGGATCTTTTCATGTGTTTATTGGCTGTTTGTATATCTTTGGAAAAATATATTCAGTTATTTGTTTTTATTGTTGAGTTGTAGGAGTTTCACAAATATATTCTGGATATCAGTCTGCTATTGCATATATGATTTGCAAATATTTTCTCTCATTCTGTGGTTGCCTTTTTACTCTACTGGTAGTGTCCTTTGATGCACACAACTTTTTAATGAGATTTAACTTATATGGTTTGTGGTTGTTGCCTGTGCTTGCTTTTGGTGTCATATCCAGAAAATAATTTTTTAATTACTATATAATAATTCATAGTATAGTATACTATAATTTAACCAATCAATATGGACTTGAATCTTGAATAAGTTTTTTTTTTATGAGATTAAGAAAATGGTTGTGAAACCTGACACATAAGGGCTTAGTAATTACTGTGTAAATTAATAATAGTGATTACTTTTATTACTGCTTGTTACTTCCTACTCCTAATCGGAAGATCGTGTAGTCAAAGGACTAAAGAACACACCGGAGATTGTTCTCAAGTACTCTGTATTTTCTCGGAATGAATTATCTTTTTTATTTTATTTTTTCCAAAAACCCCAGTGTTTAAATCATATGGGCCCTGATTGGTAAAGGCAAAAGACTTATAAGACCTGAAGAGAAACCAGAGTGCGTGGGCCCCATTTTGGAATGAACTTGCTGCTTATTATAAAATGAAGTCTTCAAACACTCTTTCACAGAAAAATTCTGTAAGAAGACTTTTTTGTTTTTGTTTTTTGTTTTTGTTTTGAGACAGAGTCTTGCTCTGTTGCCAGGCTGCAGTGCAGTGGCGCAATCCCGGCTCACTGCAACTTCCATTTTCCAGTTTCAAGAGATTTTCCTGCCTCAGCCTCTTGAGTAGCTGGGACTACAGGTGTGAGCCACCACCTGTATTTTTTATTTTTAGTAGAGATGGGGTTTCACCATGTTGACCATGATAGTCTCGATCTCTTGACCTCGTGATCCACCTGCCTTGGCCTCCCAAAGTGCTGGGATTACAGGCGTGAGCCACTGTACCCTGTGAAGAAGACTTTTTTTTAGGAGAAAGTATGGCTATAAAAGTTGCTCCAGCTTTTTTTTTTTTCTCTTAAGACTTAGCTAACCATTTAAAAAAAAATCTTAATTAAAATATAACTCTCACATGCTATGAGAATCATCCAGTTAAAGTATATAATACAGTGGCTTTTAGAATTATATCATGGTTGTGCAACCATAGTCACAATCTAAGTTTAGAACATTTTTATCAAACTAAATGAAATTTAGTACCCATTAGCAGTCACTCTTCAATCCCCACTCCCCACCATTTGTGGCAACCACTCATCTGTTTTGTTTCCATAGATTTTTCTATTCTGAACATTCTATATAAATGGAATCATGAAATATTACAGTCTTGTGATTGACTTCTTTTACATGATGCTTTCAGGATTTGCCTATGTTGTAGCGTATATTAATATTTCATTACTTTTTATAGCGAAATAATATTTCAGAATGGAGATACATACATACATATATGTATATACAGGTATTGATCGACTTACCACCTATGCAACTTACCACCATTCGACTTTACGACCACAATCGCTAGCCACCACGGCTCCGCGTCTGGCAGCGCAAACGTTGCCCAGCTGGGCGTACCACAGTGAGGACCAGCTTCTGGCAGCAAATACCATCTCCGCATGTACCATTTCAACTGTACATATAAACTACTCAACTTACGACCGACCCGAACGTGGTCGTAAGTCGAGCACCAGCTGTATATACACTATATCTTGTTTGTTCATTTATCAGTTGATGGACATTTGGGTTGTTTCCACCTCGTGGTTACTATGAATAATGGTGCTATGAACATTCATGTACGAATTTTTGTGTGAACATATGTTCTCATTTCTCTTGGGTATATAACTGGGAGTAAAATTGCCAAATCATATGGTAAGAATATGTTTATTATTTGAAGAAATGCCGGACTATATTCTAAAGTTACTGTACCATTTTACATTCCCACCAACAATGTCTGAAGGCTCCAGTTTCTTCATATTCTAACCAGCTCTTGTTATTGTCAGTCATTTTTATTTTAACTGTCCGGATGGGTATCAAATAGTACCTCATTGTGATTTTGACTTACAATTTCCTGATGACAGATGATGTTGAACATCTTTTCATGTGATTATTGTCCATTTACATATCTTTTTGAAAGAAATATCTATTCAAATCCTTTGCCTGTTTTTAAGTTGTGTTGCCTTTTTATTATTGACTTGTAAGAGTTCTTAATATATGCTAGGTGCAAATCCTTTATCAGGTATATGATGTGCAAATATCTCTTCCCATTCCATAGGTCATCTTTTTACTTTCTTACTGCTATCACTTGTAGCATAGTGGCTTTGAATTTTGATGTCATCCAGTTTATCTATTTTTTCTTCACTTGAGCTTTTAGTATCTTATATAAAAAAGCTTTGCCCACTTCGAGGTCAAAATCTTGTAACTATGTTTCCTTTCAAGAATTTAATAGCCTTAATTCTTATACCTAGGTCTGTGATCCATTTTGAGTTAGTTTTGTGTATGGTATGAGGTGGGGATCCAGTTTCATTGTTTGACATGTGGATATTTAGTTGTTTGAGCACCGTTTGTTGATTATTCTATCCCCATTGAATTATCTTGGTACTTTACCCCAAGTTTTCCTCCCAAATTTTATCTCATTTTTGGAGTTCGTAGACCTTCCAGGTGCCACCGTGGTTGCCTCTTTAAACATTTTAAACTCATTCTGTCACTTTCTCAGCTTTTTGTTATTTTGGTACTAGAGTATTTGCCACTGAAACTGGGAAACATCTTAATGTGTGTCTTAGTTCATTTTGTGCTGCTATAACAGAATACTTGAGACTGAGTAATTTATAGTGAACAGAAATTTATTTGGTTCATGGTGCTGGAGGCTGGGAAATCCAAGCACAAGGAGCCACATATGGTGAGGGCCTTCCTCCTGCATCATAATATGGCGCAAGGCATCACATGGTATGCACATGTGGGCAAGTGTGGGAGCAAACTTGTTTTGATAACATACCCACTCCTGAAATAATGACATTAATTTTTTCATGAGAGCAGAGCCCTCGTAACCTAATCATCTCTTAAAGGTCCTGTCTTTGAACGCTGTTGCATTGGAGATAAAATTTCCAACACATGAACTTTGGGGAATACATTCAAACCAAAGCAGAATGGTTGGTAGTGGTTTAGGGTGTTAATATATACCTGCCATTTATTCAGTACTTTTTTGTACATGCTAAGCATTTTTTATACATTATAAGAGAAAATAAGAGAGAATTCTTCTCTGAAGAAATTTAAGGAGGTATCTTGGTGAGTGCTAATTAAGTTACTATTGTAGATGCCCTAGTCCCTTCTTGTTTGGGATTTAAGACTACTGCCATCTTGATTGCTGGTTCTTTGCACACTCTGGCTAAAGTTAGGCCTGCCCATGTACACTGTGTGTCCAGCCAGACTTCTCACTTAGGAGAGGCCTTAGTGGAAAACACACTGAGTGAATTTTCTTAGCTCAGGCCTTCTCTTTTTCATGATTCCTAAATGTTTGAAGTGCTCTGCGGCTTTGTCCTCAGACATCTCTCTCTTTTTTTTTTTTTTTTTTTAGTGCAACATAAACTAATTATTATTCTTTATATATTTTCTTGATGCTGTGATGTTGTCCAGATTTTTACACTACCCTTCATGTAATTTCATACTCCCTGTTCTCGAATTCTACCTACTCTTCAAGATACTTAGTATCTGTCACTTTTCTTTGAAGATGACAGTCTTGCTGCTCAAAACCATTGTTTTTCTTAACTTCTTACAGTATGTTATTTGTACTACTCTTACATCAGAAATTGCCCACTAACTTTTAATATATATTTTCTCTCTATATATATGCGTGTGTGTGTGTGTGTGTGTGTGTATGTTTTTCTCTCATAGTTTCTCTTCGTCAACCAGGATGGAGTGCAGTGGTACAATCTCAGCTCACTGCAACCTCCACCTCCTGGGTTCAAGCAGTTCTCCTGCCTCAGCCTCCCTAGTAGCTGGCACTGCAGGCATAGACCACCATGCCTGGCTTTTTTTGTATTGTTAGTAGAGATGAGGTTTCACCATGTTATCAGGATACTCTTGAACTACTGACCTCAAATGATCTGCCTGCCTTGGCCTCCCAAAGTGATGGAATTACAGATGTGAGCCACCACATCCAGCCCTATTTTTATATTTTTATAGAACCAGGGTCTCCCTTAGCCACCTAGGCTGGAGTCCAGTGGCATGAACCAGGCTCACTGCAGCGTTGACCTCCCTGGGTTCAGGTGATCCTTCCTCCTCAGCCTCCTGAGTAACTGGGAATGCAGGTGTGCATCACCATGCCCAGCTAATTTTTTTATTTTTTGTAGAGACTTGTCTGGAACTCCTGGGCTCAAGTGATCCTTCTACCTTGATCTCCCAAAGTGCTGGGATTACAGGTGTGAGCCACTGTGCCCAGTTGATTATGAGGACTTCTAGTTCTTTTTTTTTTTGAAATGTAAAAAAGGCAAAATATAAAACTATAAGTTAAAAATAATTATACCTATATTTTACTTGTATTAGATCATAAGCTGTTGGAGAAAAGGCTCTGTCTTTCCTCTTGTTAATCCTCTATATTTTAACATCTAGCAGAGTGAACTAATGCATTTTAAGAAAACACTTTGCTAAATTTTCAAAAGTATGGTGAGGATAATGACATACTGTGATTAGAAGGAAGTTTTAAAGTTGCCTTTTGTGATATATGCATAAGGACAGGAGTGAAACAGGAAAAGGGAAAATTTTATTAGTGGGTTTCTGATTTTTGTGTTTATTTTTGTTTTTCATTAATACATTAAGGAATATTAAAATAATAAAAGTTGTTGCTTTTGTATAAGTGTAGTCGTCTTTAGACTGGTGTAATCTAGGAGTTGTGACCAACTGAAATTTATCTCTTTTGACTTCTGCTGTGAAACTATACTGTTAGGAAATTTGATCAGCCTGAAGCAAGTTCTAGGCTCCTTAATGAAAGCTGTTAAGTTAAATTATTAAGGAAAGATAAATAGTTTCAGGTCAGCAGATACTTATTTAATTTTAGCTTAGTGTTTGGAGTTTGATTAAAATTTTATGACCTTTTTTCCTTTATTTTCTTTTCTTCATTTTTAATTGACAAATAATAATTGCATATATTTATGGGGTACAGTGTGATGTTTTGATCTATGTTTACATTATAAAAGGAATCAATCAAGCTAGTTAATATATCCAGCATCTTTTTTTTTTTTTTTTTTTTTTTGATAGGTAGCATCTTGCTCTGTCTCTGTCTCCCAGGTTGGAGTGCCCTGATGCCCAGGCTGATGGGCAGTGGTGTGATCATTAGTTCACAGCAGCCTCAACCTCCAGGGCTCAAGGACCTCAATGGATCCTTTTGGTTCAGCCTCCTCGATAGCCAGGACTACAGGTGCTTGCTACCATGCTCAGCTAATTTTTTAAAACATTTGTTGTTGTTGTTGATGTTGTTTAGATGGGTCTCACTTTGTAGCCCAGGCTGGTATGAAATTCGTAGCTTCAAGCAATCCTATGGCCTCGGCCTCCCAAAGTGCTAGGATTACAAATGTGAGCCACTGCACCTAGCAACATATCTATCATCTTGCCAACTTATTATTTCTTTGTGGGAAGAATGTTAAAATACATTCTTTCGGAAGTTTTGAAATATAAATTAACTGTGGTCACCATGCAGTTCAGTAGATCACAAAAGCTTATTCCTTCAGTCTAACAGAAACTTTGTACTCTTTGATCAACATTTTTGCTTTCACCATTCCTCCATTTATCCTCAACCCCAGCCCTTGGTAACCACCCCTACTGATTTTCTTAGTTAGGTATTTCTTTCTTAGCATTCTAAGAAGATTCCAAATGGCAGTAGTTGAAGTTTTCATGAGAAATTCTTTCACTGTCAATATAATGAAACATAGTTAAAGGTTAGGGCAGTTGACCCTTCCTTGATAAGCAGTAATATAATGCAGAAAGATAACATTCCTCAAAAGAAAAATTCCTATAAGATCTTTATTGTCCTTAGAATTCTACAGCTGACTTTTCAGATAAGGCCCAGACATAGTACTTAAAAATAAGTCAGTGTTAATGCATGCTTGTTATGTGCCAGTTATCATTCTACGACTATGTACATGTATGCTTAAAGTATGTATATGAACTCAGTTCTCACAATAACACCATTAGGTAGATACTGTTATTTTCTCCATGCTACTAATGAGGAAAACTCAGGCACAGAGAGGATAAGTAACTTGCTCAAAATCACACAGTTACCAAAAGAGAACATCCAGGAATAAACCCATATGTCTGGTTGCAGATTCTTTCCTCCCTCCCTTCTTACTTTTAGTTTGTTTCTTCAAGTTAAACATACACATTGATTAAAGAATCTAATAGTTTCATAAGGTTTATTATGAAAAATAACATTCCTTCATTTCTCTGTTTCAAGTAACTACTTTTAGCTGATTATTTCAGTGTTTATGTACGTGTGTCTAAATAATGTACTTGTTTTACTGCCTGATTTATTACTTGTAGACATGATTTATTCTGCTATTAAAAATGATTATTTGGCTGTCCTCTCCTCTTCTTCACAACTTATTCCCAATCTACTCATAGTTATTTCATAATTTTGGTTAGATCGGTGTTTGATGTTTACATTAATATATTATGTAAACACTGTCTTCAGCTGAGCTATGTTGTAAGCTGTACTATTTTTTCTTTTCTGACACTTTATTTTCCGAAAAGGTTATAATTACCTTTTCTTTTGATGTAGTTTGTAATGCACTTATCACTAGTTTACATCTTTGCCAGTTGTCTAAATCATACATATCTTCACTCAGTTTGATGTTCTTAAATAAATCTCTTCTGGAGCCTTTTGACTAGATGTATGGCAGTCATACTGGGATCTTCTATTATTTTAGGGGATTCCTTTTGCTTGTTTCCTGTGTTGGATCTTCTATTGCTTCATTTTTTGTATTATCCTACCATGGCAGAGCCAGCAATACCCTCCAGTAATTTCTTGAGAAAAGGTCATGGTAAGTAGATTTTTTTTGCAACCTGGCATGCATGCCCAAAAAATCTGTAAGTCCACATTGACTGCATATAAAATTTTAGGTTAGATTTTTTTCTCAGAACTTTTATTATATGTTTCATTACCTTTTAATTTCCAGTGTTGCTATTAAAAAGTCTAAAGCAATTATGATTACTTATCTTTTGTGTGTGATCTCTTATACCTTCTAGAAAGTTGTAGATCCCTTATTTTTTGGCAGAGTTTCTGCAGCTTCACAGTCCCTTGCTATGGGTCTGTTTTCATTAATTCTCCTGGGCATTTGATGGGTCCTTTGATTGTAGAAACTTTTGTTCTCTCTACTGGAAACATTTCTTCATTTTCTGTTCTCTTTTTGAGTCTCCTTTTTTCAGTTTTCTAAATTTCTCTGGTCTTTTCTACATTTCTTATTCTTTCTCTTCTGTTTTCTATCTTTGTGCCCTTTGGCTCTATTTTCTCAACTTTATTTTCCACTTTTCTACTGTACTTTAAAAATTTCTCCTCATATTTTAAATTTCCATGAGCTTCATTTTTGTATCTGAATTTCACTGTTTTGTAGGATACTGTTATTTCATAGTTGCATTATCTTTTCTTACCTCTCTTATATTAATGATACATAGTTTAAATTTTCTTCTCTCTACTTGGTTTGGTTCCTTTGAGTTGCTTTTTCCCCTATATTGTGTTTAACTTTTTAAACAATTTTATTGATTTATTTTTATTTTTTATTGTACTTTAAGTTCTGGGATATGTGTGCAGAATGTGCAGGTTTGTTACATCGGTATACACGTGCCATGGCACATATTAGAGTTGTCTTCAGCTGTCCAGTAACCTTTGATTGACTGCTCCTATCTAAGGATAGGGTACTGAAAGCTGATTGGAAGCTCTCAATCCATGATTAGAGGTTGTCTGTGCGACCTTTACTTGAGGTAATCAAGCTGGACAGTTTAGGTAGTGTAGGAATTGAAATTGCCATAACTACAACTCCCATGACTTAACATAATAAAAGTTTATTTCTCACTTATGTCAAATCCAGCATTGGTGTTCTTGGTCATATAGAACCTTCCATGTTGGCGGTTTATCTTCTCTCATTCTTGAGAAGGGGCCAAAGGAACTTCTACATCTAGTTAGCGTGAAAGATTTTGCAGAAATTTTTATGGGTGAGGCTTGAATAGTATATTTTTAACAACCTGATCATCTGGGAGGAAAAAAGCTCTGAATTATAGCATTTGCTGATTTTTATGGTATAGATACTTCACCATGATCAATTTCAGGCTATTGACATAATGTCACCGAAGGCAGAATTAGAAAGAGATACACCCAATAGGCTTTCATGCCAGCTCTGGCATACCACTGTAACTTCCAGCCACATTCCACTGGCCACAACTGTGTTGTATGGCCCCACCTAAATTCAAGAGAGAGTAGAATTCTGTGTCCTGGAAATAAGGAAACTAGATTTTAGTGAACAGCTAACAGTTTTTGCCACAGATGATATCTCCATTATCATTATCTTTAGATCTAGTTAGAGTTCCTACAGATTTGTATTCTAGTCTCCTGCCTAGATGGTGAGGAAGGTCTGCCTTTAGTTATTCTGAGAACTGATTAGACAGGATCTGGTAGTATCTGCACATTTACATAATTCCCATGTTTTCCATGTGGTCCCTGAATTTATTTTATGTTACTGCTGTAACAAATTATCACAGACTTAGTGGTTTAAAACAACACAAACTTAGTGGATGGTTCTGTGGGTTAGAAGTCAGACATGGGTTTTGGTATAGCTGCATCCCTTTCTGGAGGCTCTAGGGAAGAATTTGTATTCTTGCCTTTTCTAGCTTCTAGAGGCTACCCTCATTCCTTGCTCATGGCTTCTATTCTCCATGTTCATAGCCAGCTGTATGGCATATCTCTGATTCATTTTCTCTAGTCACATCTCCCTCTCACCACAGCCCAGGAAAGAGTCTCAGATTTTAAACTACCATGGGATACAATTAGGCCCACCCATATAATCTGGGATAATCTCTTCATCTCAGAGTTGTTAATCACATCTACAAAGGCATTTATCATGTTAACCACACATACTAACCGGTTTCAGGGATTAGGATGTTGTCATTTTTTGATGGGCCATTATTCTGCCTACCACAGTACCCCTTGCTCTCTGAAAACCCTCCCTTTGATCTATTCCTAGTAATAAAATTAAAAACTTTTCTTGGAGATGGTAATGGAAATTTAGTGATCCTTCCACTTTTTAAACAAACTTTTAGTCCTTATTTTCCAATTCTCTCTTCATCCTCATTTCCAGACATATGTAAATGCACCAATTCATGAGTTTTTGCCTATTTTGTGACACAAATTGAGTTCGTTTTTTGATTTCCTTCTCACCAATTTAGGACTAAATTTTCTGAGAATACTTTAACACCTATTTAAACACTTTCAAGATTTTGTTGTTCTTGCTTTCCTTTCCCATTCTCCTTATCCTGGTGTGTTTATGCCTTTACAGAAAAGCCCTTTAATGTTGTCTTAGCTGGAGTTTGGGTAGGCAACAAAAGCAGATGTGTGTTTAATTTACCATCTTGATTAGAACACAGCTTGCACATTTACCATACTGCCTTAACCTTATTGGCTCTTTTTTGTGTGTGTGTGTAAGGTAACCCAGATTTTGGATAGTATACATTGATGTGGACCCTGTCTTCTAGATTACAAATTTTTTTATTCAGTATACTTTTATTGGCTCTACATCAGCCACTTTGGTGAGCATTTCAAATACAAAGCTCAGATTCTGGTATTATAATTCGGATTACTACAAAGTAAATTTGTGTACATTGTTATAAGTGTATAATAGGAATAGAAACAGTAGCAAGGAGGCATGGAGAAAGAAGGGACTAGTTTTGATTGAGAGTCAGGAAAGACTTCACAGAAGTCATAAGGTTCGAGCTATGTCTTAGAAGGGGTGTTGCTGGAGAATGGAATGAGGAAGTTTTCCCAGACAGGAGTGGGAAAATAAGAAGGTGAATGGTAAGAAGTTCAGTGTGGCTGGAGCAGATTATATAAGGGAGAATAAAGAGATGATGAAACTTCAGGGATTGGTCTGGCTTAGATTTTGGAGAACGTTTTATGGCATGTTAGGGAGTTTATATTTAGGTCATATAAATTGGATAATGGTGGCGTGATCTTGGCTCACTGTAACCTCCGCCTCCCGGGCTCAAGCAATCTTTCTACCAGCTTCCTGGGTAGCTGGGGGTTACAGACATGGACTACCATGCCTGGTTAATTTTTTGTAGAGACAGGGTTTTGCCGTGTTGCCCACGCTGCTCTCAAACTCCTAGACTCAAGAGATCATCTCACCTCAGCCTCCCCAAGTGTTTGGATTACAGGCATGAGTCACTGAACCTGGCCAAATTTTCTTTTTTTGAGACGAGGTCTCGCTATGTTGCCCAGGCTGGTCTTGAACTTCTGGGCTCAAGTGATTCTCTCCAGCCTCCAGAAGTGCTGGGATTATAGGTGTGAATCGCTTTGCCCAACCAAGAATCATTCATATTTAAAGGTGTGGTTTAGTTCTTTCTTCAACTTACTTTTCATAGGATTCCATTGTACAATTCCATTCCATAAATTATCCTTCTGTGACTGGTGGACATTTGTGTCATTTTCAACTTCTCTTATTGTTAACAAACAGTGCTTTTGTGAACTTTCTTCTGTGTGTCTCCTGGTACACAGGTTAAGAGATTTTTTTATGTACAGTTGACCCTAGCAAGGGTCCACCTAATGCAGCTTTTTATCAGTAAGTATATTGGGAAATTTTGGGGGATTTTTGACAAATTGAAAAAACTTACAAATTATGTAGCCTAGAAATATCAAAAAAAATTAAGAAAAATTTTGGAGGTATGTCATCAATGCATGAAACACAGCAGATACTAGCTTATTTTATCATTTACTGCCATAAAATATAAACAAATCTATTGTAAAAAGTTAAAATGTATCAAAATTTATGCAAACACTTGGAGACTGGACATGGTGCTACTCTCAATGGAGAGGACTGTAAACAAATATAATGATGCAATGTTAATTAACTGTGATTTATACTACACTACTATAATAATTCTAACATTCTGTTGCTACTATGGTAAATTCAGATTTTTTTGAGAATCTGCGGAAAATGCTGTGTGATGCTAATCATCTCCTGGTGAGCAATTTGTGTCTCCAGTAAATTGCACATCACAGTAAAAAGTGCTTTCTCCTAATTCTTGTGTAATCTCTTATATTTGTTGTAATATCATAAATGTTGAATAACATTGTGAGAGTCATATGAAGTGCTGCTAGTGATGTTGGAAGTGCTCCCAAGCAGCAGAGAAATGTAATGACATTACAAGAAAAAGTTGAGTTGCTTGATATGTAGCTTAGATAGAGGTCTGTGGCTATGGTTGCCCACTATTTCAAGATAAGTGAATTCAGCAAAAGGACTGTTATAAAGAAAATAAAATTCATGACCAGGTGAGGTAGCTCTTGCCTGTAATCCCAGCACTTTGGGAGGCCGAGGTGGGCGGATCATTAGAGGTCAGGAGTTTGAGACCAGCCTGGCCAACATGGCAAAACCCCTTTTCTACTACAAATACAAAAATTATGGCTGGGTGCAGTGGCTCATGCCTGTAATTCCAGCACTTTGGGAGACCGAGGCAAGTGGATCACCTGAAGTCAAGAGTTCAAGACCAGCCCGGCCAACATGGTGAAACCTCATCTCTCCTAAAAATACAAAAATTAGCTTGGCATGGTGGTGAGCCATGTAATCCCAGCTACTTGGGAGGCTGAGGCAGGAGAATTGCTTGAACACAGGAGGCGGAGGTTGCAGTGAGCTGAGATCACAGCATTGCACTCCAGCCTGGGCACCAGAGCAAAAACTCCATCTCAAAAAAGCAAAATGAAATACAAATACAAATACAAAAATTAGCCGGGCACGGTGGCAGGTGCCTGTAATCCCAGCTACTCAGGAGGCTTAGGACAACTGCTTGAACATGGGAGGCCGAGGTTGCAGTAGCCAAGATTGTGCCACTGCACTCAAATCTGGGCAACAGAGGGAGACTCTATTTCAAGAAAAAAAGAAAAAAGAAAGAGAAAATTCATGAATTTGTAGCTATAGCTATGCCAATGAGTGAGAAAACTTTGCACCTTTTGCAAAATGCCTATTTATCTCATATTGAAAATGCAGCTCTTACGTGAATGTAGGTATGCTATAAGAAAGGCGTACCTATAGAATACGATTTGAGAAAAAGTGAAGTCATTATATGATAGCATAAAGCATAAGGAAGGTAAAGCATCTAAAACTGGAGAATTTAATGCCAGCAAAGGATGGTTTGATGCTTATAGAAAGAGATTTGACTGTAAAAATGTATAACAGGATAACAGAAGTCAGCTGTTGCTGACCAAGAGGTAACATAAGAGTTTCTAGGTGCCATTAAGAAAATCATTGTGGAGAAAGCATGTCTGTCTGAACAGGTTTTTAATGCAGATGAAAGTGCCTTATTCTGAAAAAACAAAACAAACAAAAACAAAAAACAAAAAAAAAATCTACCACAGAGGACATTTTTTAGAAAGGAAGAGGAACAAGCACCAGGATTTTAAGCAGAAAGGTATAGGCTAACTCTACTCTTTTGTGCAAATGCATTCAGGTTAATGATGAAGACTGTCTTTATAAAGCTGCTAATCCCTGAGTCTTGAAGGGAAAAGATAAACACCAGCATCTAGTCTCTTGGTTGTACAAGAAGGAGTGGATGAGAACCCTTTTTCTGGATTGAGTCCATAGATAACATTGTTCCTGAAATTAGTACTTTGCCAGTAAGGCAAAGTTTTTTTGATATTGGACAATGACCCTGGCATTCCAGAACCTCTTGAGTTCAACACCAAAGGCACTGAAGTAGTCGACTTGTCCTCAGTCACGAAGTCTCTAATTCAGCCTAAAGATCAAGATCATAAGGATGTTTAAGGCTCATTACACTTGGTATTTATGGAAACGATTTTCAACACTGTGTGACAGAATCCTGATAGAATATCATGAAAGCCTGGAAGGATTACATCATTAAAGATGTTATTGTTGTTATAGAAAAAGTTGTGAAAGCCATGAGGCCTGAAACAGTGAATTCCTGCTAAAGAAAACTGTGTCTATATGTTGAGCATGACTTCACAGGATTTATGACAGAACCAATCAAAGAAATCATGGAAAAGATTGTGAATGTGGCAAAAATGGTGAGAGAGTGAAGGGTTTCAAAATAAGGGTTTTGGAGAAGTCTAAGAGTTCATAGCACAACAGAGTAATTAGAACACATTTGATGGAGATGAGTGCTTCTGAATCAATGCCAGATGATGAGGAAGAAGACATAGAAGCAGCACCAAAAAACAAATTGACATTAGACAATCTGGCGGAAGAGTTCCAATTATTCAAGACTGCTTTGACTTCTTTTATGACATGGACCCTTCAATAATATGGGTGCTAAAACTAAAGCAGTCAGTAGAGAAAGGATTGGTACTGTATAGAAACGTTTTTAGAGAAATAAAAAAGCAAAACAGCAGACAGAAATTACTATGTGTTTCCATAAAGTTGCATCAAGTGTACCTGCCTCTCCATCCTCCCTATCCACCACTTCCGCCTTTTCTGCCTTTGCCCTCCTCTTCCACTTCTTCATCCTACTTAACGTGAAGACCAAGAGGAAGCCTTTGTGATTATATATTTCCACTCAGTGAATAGTAAATATATTTTCTCTTAGGATTTTCTTAATAGCATTTTCTTTTCTCTAGCTTACTTTAAGAATTGTTAAGATAAAAAGTGTAGCCGAGTTACATTTTTGAGGAGTCAGAAGTTATACATGGATTTCCAAATGCATGGGGTATTGGCATGCCTAACCACCACGTTGTTCAAGGGTCAGCTTTCTTTGTAATTGCCAATATTCAGTTGTTTCTGATCTTCAAAAATTGGCTTCATATGGTTTAGAAAAGTATCTGGGAGAGAAAGTGCTGGTTAATAGAACTGTTTCCCCAAGTGATTATATGTTTACCCTCCCGCTGGTGAGATGAGTGTTTCTTTGGCTCTCCATCTTTGTCAACATTTGATACTATCATGTTTTTATACTTCTGCTAATATGATACATGTGGAGCTATCTCATTGTTATTTTAATTTTTATTTCACTTAATTACTACTGAGGTTTAGTATCTTTTCATTTGTTTGTGGACCATTGTGTTTCTTTTCCTGTGAAATTCCTGTTTTTGCTCAGTTTTCTGTTGCAGTGTTTAGGGAGCTGACTCTTACTGAAATATGAATTGGTTAGTAGAGCTTAATAAATATTTATTGAGCCAATTCTTAGCTTTAGATTAGCTTATATAAAGATGAGTAAGATAGATGGACTCTTACCTCAATTTGTATTTAGTAAAGGTTAAACTTAATTTGAAGCTCCATAGTTCTATTTCTTTCCTCCATTCAAATATAGATTAGCTGTATTAATTATTTATAACTTTGCCTTTCTGATTCAGTGTACTCATTTGGAAGATAATCAGCTTTGACTAGTTAATATCTAGTTTCCCTTTTACCAGTCTATGTAATTATTCTAATATTTCTTCTTGTTGGTTTTTCAAACTTAGAAATATGTTACTTTTATTACAGTGGTAAATATAAATAATTGTGTTTTTCCTTTTCATCAAAAAAGTTGGATTTTGCTTCTGTAAGGTGTAATTTGTCACTTCTCCAGAGACCCCTCTCTTAGATGGATTTCCCAGACAGATATTACTACCTTTGATTTTAAAAATTCTTAAAATGCTATTAAACCTATATACTCAATCCTAATGTATATGAATTATTCTTCCTCAGAGTGAAGATACACAACAGCAAATCATCAGGGAGACTTTCCATTTGGTATCTAAGAGAGATGAAAATGTTTGTAATTTCCTAGAAGGAGGATTGTAAGTAAAGCATTTCATAGATGTTTCTAAGTTTTGACTATATGATTAAAATATCTACTGTTTAATCAGTTTATGGTAACAGTTTCCTAATTCTGATTAATTGGATTAGGTGAATTAATTGCCACCTGTATCAGCTATAAATCTAACTTAAATAATTATTTTTTAAAGGTATGCAATCTTTTTTCCTCTTAAAAATTTTGGAAGGGCATTTTATGTAAATATCATATATGGTAAAAATTCAAACATTACAGGGAAGTATAAAATGTAAAATAACAATCTCTCAACCTTAGTCCTTCTACCCAATTTCTTGTGTATCCTTCTAGAAAATTGTTTGTTTTGACTGACATATAAAGTATATGTGTTGACTAACATACAGCCTTAAAATTTTTATTTGTGAGATCACACTGTATGCTTATTTGCATGTTGCTGGTTTTACCTTACTATCTTCAAAATCTTTGCATATAAACACATCTAGGGCAAGTTTATTCTTTTTAATGACTACAGAGTATTCCTTTGTGTGAATGTTCATAAAAATTAGATTACATTCTTTATTTTACTGTTACAAGACTGAAGTCTGTTTTTCAAATGTACCTAATTCAGCTAATCAGTTTTTCTATTTTTAAAATGAATAAGAGTTACTTATAATTAGCTTGCCAAACATTGTAATTAAATACTTTTAAACTAATAACTTCCATGAAAACAGTTTGTTCTGAAACATAAATCAGTCAGAGAAACCTAGACTTTTCTTTATTTTAGTGTGTATGATGGATGAGAAATAGTCTGGATAACAGGGAATCCATGGTCACAAGTTACTTTTTATCATGTGGAACACTTACTTGGGTTTCCTAAAAGGTTATATATTGCTGTCCTTATGTGTAATACACACTTACAAATTTTGCTGTTAACTCAAGGCTTCTAATTTAGTAATTGAGACAAGTATACCTGCTTCTATTTTTGTATTTTACTGGTACTTATTTAACGTTAGTTGTCCTGGACATTACTGTCACTTCCTTTCATCCTGGCCTCTTGATTTCTTATCTCCTAGAAAACTTACCACCCAGCACAGTGTACTGCATATAGATGTAAGAACCTGAATAATCTAACTAGGGTGCTATTTGAATTAGAAATTGTGGCTTGAAATTGTGATTGTTCTTTTCTAACCTCACAAAAAGTAGAAAGCAAATACTGCTTTCTAGGCTGGACACCTAGTTTTATCCTAGTTTTGTCAATAACAAGCTTATTTCCTTGGACTGATCACTTAAATTCTTGGGCCTCAGTTTTCTCCTCTATAAAATGAGTTATTTCTTAAACCTATGGTTTTATATGATACATTACATTCTGTGTATGAATTTTTATTAATATTATAGCTTAAAGATAAAATTATATTTTTAAAGGCAAAATATGTACTTGCCACATTAATATTTTTGCCTGCTGTTAATAGCATTAATGGTCTTTCTGAAACTTAGATTCTTCAGAAGTTTGCTTTCCTTTTAAAGTAAAGCAAAAGTTTAAGGTAATCACTAAATCGCTGATTCAGAATGAAGTGAAGCCTCCTGTTTGTGTTCTTTTTGCCTCTTTCAGGGAACAGTTGCAGTCATGGTCTGTAAATACACTCAGAATCTTTAAATTGTGTCTAGGTATTTTAAAATTAAGTATCTTCTCTAGAAGAGTATTTAGCATAGTAGGAATATTTTATTTTTGTCAAAGATCATTTCTATTTTTACTGTTAGAGGACATGGAAGTAGTATATACCTTGAGAAGTTTTTTCTGCAGAACTTGTAAGTTTAGTATTACTTTTACTGAGTAAGAAATAGATGCTGGCACTATTTCTTACTCAATAAAAGTACACCTAGCACTTTGGGAGGCCTAGGTGTGCAGATCTCCTGAACTCAGGAGTTTGAGACATGGCTGGGCAACATGGTGAAACCCTGTCTCTACTAAAAATACAAAAATTAGCCAGGTGTGGTGGTGTACACCTGTAATTCCAGCTACTTTGGTGGCTGAGGCAGGAGAATCACTTGAAGTCAGGAGGCAGAGGCTGCAGTGAACTCAGATAGTGCCACTCCATTCCAGCCTGGGTAACAGAGTGAAACGCCATCTCAAAAAAAGAGAAATAGATGCTGTTTTCCTGTATTCTGTTGAAATGGATGTTTATTTACTTTTGGTTACATATAGCCTTGATTGTAAATTATGTAAGTGTTTAGGGGTCTTTTAAGAAGGTGAATTCATTATTATAAACTTAACTATTAAATAGCTAAACTATATTTTAAAAAATATAAGATATTTGGAATGATTCCTAAATTATTATTTTTAAAATACTGAAATTTCAATCATAAATAAGAGTATTTCATGAAAGAATTTAGTATCTTAGCTCAGTTTTCCTGCATTTATATTTCAAAACAATGTAATTTTGGAAGAGAACTTGATGGCAAATCCGTCTAAAACTTAAGAAATGTCATTCTTTTTTTTCTAGTTGATAATCAGTCTTAAGCTGTGTAATTTACTGTGATGTATGGAGTTAAATTTAGTAAGCACTTGAAAATGGCCCATGATCTAATTTCTGCCTACTTCTCTGACTTCATCATTTACTAATCTTTTCTTATCTACCGGCCTTTTTTCTCTTCCCTGACCATACATACTTTGTTCTTGATGAAATCCCTTTTAATTTCTTACTACCTTAGCTTGAAATGCTCTTCTGTAAATTTTTTCCAAGTCAACTCTTTATCATTAGATCTCAGCTTAAATGTCACTCTTGCTTAGTATTCAGCCTAAAGTAGGGAACCCATCAATATATCATCATTGTATTTTGATTCTCTATGTAACACTTGCCACTATCTGATAGCGTTCTGAAGTGTTTGTTTGTTGCTCCTTCCCCACTACCAGTGCCTGGCACATAGCAGTTACTCAGAGAAGAAATTAATGAATGAACAAACTGAAATTAAGCACTGGCTTCTTTTACTTGACATTTCTGAAAAAAACAGCCATCTTAATTTACCTAGTCTCTGAAAAAGTTCACTTAAATGCTATGCCATTGAATGTCACCTTTCGTTTGAGAAGTGATTTTTAAACAAATTGTCAGTCTGCTCAAGCTAATGAAAATGTTTTGCATTTTGTTTCCAATAACATTACAATTTTTTGTCATTTAGATTAATTGGAGGATCCGACAACAAACTGATTTATAGACATTATGCAACGTTATATTTTGTCTTCTGTGTGGATTCTTCAGAAAGTGAACTTGGCATTTTAGATCTAATTCAAGTAAGTTAACACTTGCTTCTTATTATCTTAAATAACAGTTTGGCATTTAAATTTTTAAAAACTTATGTGTTCTAAATTTTCTGAAATGATGTTAGTAAGAAATAAAACGTTTCATAATAGATATTGGGAGGGTAAAAGGCGAGCAAAGGATGTAGAAACAAGCAAACATTTGATCTGATTAAAACTATCATAACTAATTTCATCATTACTTTTTATCTTATTCATGTAAGTTACAGCAAGGAGCTGAAGACTCAGGTCTCTTAATTCATGTATACAAAACTAACCCTAAAACCCAGCTCTCACTGTCTCCTGAAAATCTTTCATAATGTTCCTGGAACTCAAGGTCAGTCATCAGCAGATTTCTTTTTATCTTCAGCCTCTTCTGTTAATGTTACTTCACATTTTGTTCTAAATTAAATCTTGCTTCCCTGATGACACTACCTGCAACCCTTTCAAGTAGAGGCCATTTTCTCCTGCTTCATTATATGTTTGAGCCTGGAGGTGTATTCTTAGCCTCACGTTGCATTTTCCAGACCATTCTCTCTTCTCAAACACCTCTAAATTTTCTCTCATGTTACTAGACTATACCACCTTCTGTCCATTTAGTTATAATCATCACACATTTCCATCTGGCATTCATTGGAGATTTTGTTTAGAATTGTCAAGGGTCTGAGATTTGCTCTACTTGCAAGCTAAGAAGTTAACCTGCTGTAGTTTCGTGGATGCTGGCAGACGACAGGAGACTTTTGGGCCAGAGACAAAGGATCTTATTACTAACAGCAAAAAAAAACATTAGCTAGAATAACAGCATTTGCTTGCACTAATTCTCTAATTCCCGAGAGGTGATATGAAGAAGGCCAGATGATACCTGCACACACAGTGGATTAAATGACAGATGAGGAACCCCAAGCTTAAGGAACTGGAATCTTTTATAATGGATACTAAGCATGTCTGCCCTCGTTTGGGAGGAAGAGACTGTCTCTTCTAAGAGTGTAAAGAAACCTATCCTTTTCTGTGGAAGAAGACACTCTGTTTTCCAGGGCTGTTTGATACACTAGCATGGTTAAAAAGCCCAGAACAAAGACAGTCACTGCCTTTGCTCACAATGTGTACAGAAACACAAGATCCCTGGAGAATTGTCTCCTAATAGATTTTGGTTCTTGGTTCACTGGCATTCATTCCAGTACCGCTTGTTTTGTAATTTTTGGTGATTTCATTGTTCACATGTATAATTCTTCCAATATCCTGGTGTCTTCAAATCTGAAACTCCTCTCTTCCAGTAAATTTTGCCCTCCACTCCATCTCACTATGGACCCGTTTCTAGATTTTGTCTTTGTCTAAACCGTAACCCCTCCATAATCTCAATTTCACATTTTTGAAGTGTTTTAGGCCCATTGGAACCCTCAGTTTTAAAAATCTATAATTTTTATACTGCCCCTGATTTTACTGATGTCTTACTTTCCTTATCCAATTTAAATTTTATAGTTAGTCATGATGGTGATATAGCTTTGTGTGCACTTAACTCCTTGCCCATACCCGTACATCTGAATATACCTAGAGGAAAAAATTAAGTAACCATATTTACCAGTCTCACTTTAAATTTATGATTCCTTAGCTCAGCTTCCTTTAGGCTACCCAAGAATCATTTGCTATTTCCCTGGTCTATTTACTCTCCCATACTTCTAGATGACTATTCATATAGTCTCCTCTCTCCTAAAACCTCTAGCACTTCTGGCACCTTGCTTCCCAGTGCACAGAGAATATTGGTTTTTGAAATTAGCAAGAAGGAGTCATGGTTTGAGCTCTAGTTGGTGTTATAGAATAGACAAGACATTAACCCCAGCAGACAACTTAGGTAATAAATTCTTAGCGCTGTGGCTAAGGCTTTAAAAATAAAAACACTGTGGCCAATTGTAGTTCACATCTGTAATCCTAGCACTTTGGGAGGCTTAGCTGGGCAGATCACTTGAGCCCAGGAGTTTGAGACCAGCCTGAGCAATATGGCAAAACCCCATCTCTACAAAAATTAGCCAGGCATGCTGTCACGCATCTGTAGTCCCAGCCACTCTGGAGGCTGAAGTGGGAGCTAGGGAGGATGGCTTGTAATAAGCCAAGATTGTGCCACTGCACTCCAGCCCAGTAACAGAGTGAGACTCTACTAATAAAATAAAAAAGGAGATCAATGATAAATGGAGCTATTCATATGCCACATTACTCTTAAATCCGTAATTCATAAACTGGGTTTTTGGGAGGAGCTAGGTATCAGAGTTACATGAAACCACTAAGTAATCATGGTATATATTCCTGGTATATGCTTTTTCTTTGTTTTGAAAATTGGTGGCAGTGAGGAAATGAAAGTAAATATGTGTGTATTGTGAGGTAGAATACAAATTTTCATAATATTTAATGCCTTAAGTGGAGACTTGAAAGAAATTTTGAGCCTAAGGTAAAGGTACCCCAAGATCACTTGGGTATATGTTCACTTTCCTCCTGGGGCCTACTTGAGAAACACTGCTAGGTTTTGTTTTATTTTCTCAAGGCTTTTCTAGAAAAGAAAAAGAGACCAAATTTTACTTTTGATAACATTTAAGGGTTGATCAGGACTATGTATTGCATTGCCTTGTAACTCCGTTTATTACTACATTTCTTAGTTTATCTGACCTAGGGGAGTAGTTAATTCATTTTATCATTATGTCAAGGGAGCATTATATTTTTACAGAAAAAAAAGTTAATAAAGAACTGTGCTTTCTATTTCTCTCTCAGTTACCCATGACTGAAGAGAGTGTACACAGGCACACTATGTTCCAAAACACTGTTTTTATTTACCTGAGCCTAGCCACTAGAATTATGGGAAGAAAAACAGGAGAAGGTATACCATTTCAAATTTAGTCTCTTATTGAAGAGAAATACTGCAATTAAGAAAGACCAAAACAAATGCGTCTTTTCCTAGAAGTAAATCTGAAGTATTTTACACTCGTGTCCTGAGATTAAGTTGTCACCATTGATTATTATTTTGATGCTATGGTTGATCTTATGAGAAAATAGTTCTATCTCCAAAGGAGATTAAATAGGGAGTTTTCAGAGAACAAGCATGCTATTAGTATATCATATCTGAAGTAAATTCTGTCATGTACTCATGGAAAGTGTAAACTATCTTTTGTGTTTTGCAAAATTTTTTAGCCATGCTTTACACTTGATCATTTGTTTTGGTATTAGATAAGATACAGAAGAGAAGATTTCAGGAGGACTTTGTCATTTTCTGTTACTAAAGTACGCTAGAGCTGTTTTTACAATACCCCTGAGTTACCACATACTGAAGTATTATGTCACAAAAAAGAAGAGTTCTGTAATTCACCTTACAGGTACTATGTCTGTTCCTACCAGGAACATGTTAGAAGTTCTGTGGTTGTGATCTTTCCCCTTCCATTACCACAGTTCATTAAATACTGAAGAGGGAGTGTACTGAGCATACGTGAGTTGGTCACTTTAAACACATTGGTTGAATAGACAAAGGTGGAAGTGAGTAGCTTGTTTCTGCTTCTGTTTCATCAAATAGCTATTCAGAGAGAACTGATTTTCTTAATTTGTTCATCCTCTAGTTTTGAGAAAGACAATTTTAATGTCAAAAGTAAAAGTGAAAAATTATAAACCAAGGGAGTTTACATCAAAACCTCTTGGTCTTGCGTATTTTTTAGAGAACAGATCAAGAAAACTTGACATTTTACTATTAAACATATGCTTATAATTTTGATATTTTAAATATTAAAATGATACCATTCGTATGATAACTGGAAGCATATATTTTAATGCAGAGAGTTAGTGTCTCTAAGGTATGCATATGTTGTTCCAAATATGATTTTGTATCTTGTATAAAATCTGGGAGAAGACATTATTAGTAAATTCAGTATGGCATTTACACCAGTATTCCACCAGTACTGAATTTACATCAGTATTCCACAGAATTTACACTAGCTACCCAGATGAATTATCAGTTTTATGTTTTCTTTTGTTTCTTTCTAAAAATTCCTTGTAAGTTTAGAAAAAAGGGATGGACATATTTTGTTCTTGAATATACCATTTTAGTGTGATACTAAGTGATATATATGCCATATATGCTAGAGTTAATAGCTAGCTTTTTAAGGAGTCCTTTCTGTTGTAACATATTGTCAGTGGAAGTGTTAAAATATTTACAGGATGAGAATAGAAGTTTATTAAATATTAATGTTGGGTTGAGTTATTTATAAGCAGTCATATTGTCCTTAATTAGTTTGTTATGCCAAGCTGATAATGGGGACATATAAATTCACTGGGTAATTCCAAATTTCTGTTATAGGTTTCTGTACCACATGTAACAGTGATCAGAGCATCAGTCTTACTCAGTTGTAGCTAGTTAAGAAAACAACAAAATTGAGAACTAAGAGCTAAACTTTTCTTTAGGTTTAGAAAGATACATTCTGACTGTGATGTTAGAATCTGTATTTAAACTGGAACTCCATATATAACATTTCTTATTATTACAGTACTGTTAGACTAGCTTTTGTGGAATTACTTTATTTGTGGTTGCTAATGCTAATTTAGTATGGTATTGAGCAAGTTATTTATTCTTTATAGAACTTAATTTTTTTATTTATGAAGTGTGCTTGTTTCAACATGTTGCCTACAGAAATGAGGTTGTTAGAAAACTTTGTGAATTAAAGCTATCTATTATCTTGTAGGGGTTAAAACCATTCAGGCTCTGCCATATTCTAGCTATGTAATTTTGGGCAAGTTATTTAACCTTGTTGACCGTAATTTTCCTCATCTGCAAAATAGGGATAATGATTATGCCAACTGACAGAGTAGATATGAGCATTAAAAAAAGTATTTCATGTGAAACCCATGACTAAATGAATAACATGTCAGTGGTTTTTAGCTAACACTATCATTAAGGCATGTATTTATAAGAAAGGCATATAAAATATTATTTTGTTACTCCACAAACTGAATTAAATAAATGTTTTCTTTTTAATCTTTCTGACTTTCTCATTGTTAGAAGCATTTGTCAGTCTTTTTTCCTGTGTATTGTTTGATGGCTTAGAATGCATTTTGTATGACACATTTATGTGATAAGAAATAGTCTTCATTGGGGAAAGTTATAGGCCAAGAATACTTAAGTGAAGAAAAGTCTCTGATCTTCCCAGTGCCACATAGCAAATTAAGGTGAGGTAGGTGCTGCTGATCAACTGAGCATGCAGTGGTGTGCTGATGAAAGCCCACCCAATTATTCTTCTCTCCTATCATGATGGTAGGCTTGAAAGCACACTTGTCGGTAGGGGTGACAGATGTACTGTGTAAGCCTTGGGCTTTGTAGGTTTGGGTACCACCTGTTTTTTAAAATTGCCTGGAAAAACCAACTGTCCAGAACTTGGGAATTGTGGAAATTTGCAACTCACCTGTTGGAGATGAACTAACTCCTGGTCCTAAAGGAAGATGAGTTTCCGGTGTAGTTCCTCCTGCTGGAGCAAGAGGGATCCCTGGCCTAGCGAGTTTATTTTCCAGGCCCTCAAGTGAATGCCCAGGATCATTTTAAGAAAATTCTGCCTCCTACATTACACTGTCAGGTTATTCAGAACTTTCTGTTTTTAATAAGATTTGTTTCTCATATATTTTTGGGCAATACTAATTTTTTTTTTTAACAATTGCTTTAGATTATTAGAGTCGTGCAGGATTTCTAAAATTATTTTCCTGTGTTACTTGCATGCTTGAGAAGTCTAATTTCAAGCAATTGCAAATATAATTCATAGTTATTTACATTGCTATTTATTTATGTTAAATCCTGGTATTAATTTGATGATACTTGCTTTTCTAATTTCCATGTTTCACTGATGTCTTAGCAGTCCTTTTAGGAGGCATCATGGTGTCAAGTTTTTAAGAGTCAGGTAGTACGGATTTGAATCTTGGCTCTGTCACCTAACAGTTACATAACTTTAGGCAATTACTTAGCCTCATCTGTCCCCAGTTTTTTGTTTTTTGTTTTTCTTTTTGTAAGTGCTGATATTCATGCTCATCTCACCTGCATTGTTTTAAGAATTGGAGCTAATTTATATAAACAACCAGCAAGTGGCCTAGAATACAGTAGACACTTTTCTTAGTTACTTCACAGTAGTGAAGTAAGTAGTTAGAACTCAAGTATGTAAAGTCAGAATTTTGGAGCTGTAAGTAACTTAAAAAAATATTTTCTTCCCTTCAGTGTATGTTTAAAAGAAAAACTCAGCTTATGTTGGTTTTTTTCCTTGATTTAAGATAAATTCATCGTGTCCTAATATAGAAATGGTTGGTTTTCAGGAAGGAATTGGACATGGTGGAGAGACTCCTCAAATTTAACATTAATTACAGTACAGTTACTAACTCAAGAAATTAACATTGATACACTATTACATAATCTGTAGACCTTGTTTTACAGTTTTCCAATTGTCCCATTTATAATGTTTTTTTCTCATTCCAGATAAATTCACACATTCCATTTAGTTTTCATGCCCCCTTAATCTCTGTTACTGTGTAACAGTTCTTTACCTTTGTCTTTCATTCATGTCTTTCATATCCTGATCCTTTTGACGAGTACTAGCCAATTATTTTGATATTCTCCTATTTGGGTTTGTTTGATAGTTCTTAATGATTTAGATTATGCATTTTTGGCAAGAATACCACAGAAATGATGTTATGACCATAGTGCCATATAAAGAGGTATATGATATCCCTTTGTTCCATTAGTCATGATATTTGTGCTGATCACTTGGTTGAGGTGGAGTCCAGATTTACATGCACCGTAAAGTTTCTTTCCCATTTGTGCTAGTATTTTGTGAGAAATATTTGAAACTATGTAAATATACTTTTTCTTATTATATATTTGTTCATTAATCTTAATATCTATAGATAATTCTTGCCTGAAAGAATTATTAATATTGATGGTATTTACCAAATGGTGTTTTTTTTTCTATCATACCTTCAATATTTATTAGTTAAAAGTCTCCTGTGAGGAAAAGCTTTGAGATATATATGTATATATATCTATATATGTATATATATAGATATATATACACATACATATATAGATATATATATGTACATACATACATATATATATACACACGCATATATATATATATAAATTTTTTTTAGTACTTTAAGTTTTAGGATACATGTGCAGAACGTGCAGGTTTTTTACATAGATATACACATGCCATGGTGATTTGCTGCACCCATAAACCCATCATCTACATTAGGTATTTCTCCTAATGCTATCCCTCCCCTAGCCCCCACCCTATGACAAGCCCCGGTGTGTGATGTTCCCCTCCCTGTCTTCATGTGTTCTCATTGTTCAGATCTCACTTATGAATGAGAACATGTGGTGTTTGGTTTTCTGTTCCTGTGTTAATTTGCTAAGAATGATGGTTTCCAGCTTCATCTATGTTCCTGCAAAGGACGTGAACTCATCTTTTCTTATGGCTGCATAGTGTATTCCATGGTGCATATGTGCCACATTTTATCCAGTCTCTCATTGATGGATATTTGAATTGGTTCCAAGTCTTTGCTATTGTGAACATATGTGTGCATGTGTCTTTATAGTAGAATGATTTATAATCCTTTGGGTATATACCCTGTAATGGGATTGCTGGGTCAAATGGTATTTGTGGTTCTAGATCCTTGAGGAATCTCCACACTGTCTTTCATAATGGTTGAACTAATTTACACTCCCACTAACAGTGTAAAAGTGTTCATATTTCTCCACATTCTCTCCAGCATCTCTGGTTTCCTGACTTTTTAATGATTGCCATTCTAACTGGCCTGCTATGGTATCTCATTTTGTTTTGATTTGCATTTCTCTAATGACCAGTGATGATGGGCTTTTTTTCATATGTTTATTGACTGCGTAAATGTCTTCCTTTGAGAAGTGTCTGCTCATATCCTTCACCCACTTCTTTATGGGGTTACTTTTTTTTGTAAATTTGTTTAAGTTCCTTGTAGATTCTGGTAGCCCTTTTTCAGATGGATAGACTGCAAAAATTTTTTCCCATTCTGTTGGTTGCCTGTTCACTCTAATGATAGTTTCTTTTGCTGTGCAGAAGCTCTTTTTTAGTTAGATCCTGTTTGTCAATTTTGGCTTTTGTTGCCATTGCTTTTGGTGTTATAGTCATGAAGTCTTTGCCCATCCTTATGTCCTTAATTGTATTGCCTAGGTTTTCTTTTAGGATTTTTATGATTTAGGTCTTATGTTTAAGTCTTTAATCCATCTTGAGTTAATTTTTGTATAAGGTATAAGGAAGGGGTCCAGTTTCAGTTTTCTGCATGTGACTAGCCAGTTTTCCCAACACCATTTATTAAATAGGGAATCTTTTCCCCATTGTTTGTTTTTGTCAGGTTTGTCAAAGATCAGATGGTAGTAGGTGTGTGGCATTATTTCTGAGGCCTCTGTTCTGTTCTATTGGTGTATATCTCTGTTTTGATACCAGTACCATGCTGTTTTGATTACAATAGCCTTGTAGTGTAAAGTCAGGTAGCCTGATGCCTCCTACTTTGTTCATTTTGCTTAAGATTATCTTGGCTATATAGGCTCTTTTTTGGTTCCATATGAAGTTTAAAGTAGTTTTCCTAATCCTGTGAAGAAAGTCAGTGATAGCTTGATGGGGATAGCATTGAATTGGTAAATTACTTTGGGCAGTATGGCCATTTTCATGATATTGATTCTTCCAGCCATGAGTATGGAATATTTTTCCATTTGTTTATGTCCTTTCCTATTTCTTTGAGCAGTGGTTTGTAGTTCTCTTTGAAGACGCCCTTCACATCCCTTTTAAGTTGTATTCCTACATATTTTACTCTTTGTAGCAGTTGTGAATGGGAGTTCACTCATGATTTGGCTGTTTGTCTATTATTGGTGTATAGGAATGCTTGTGATTTTTGCACATTCATTTTGTATCCTGAGAATTTCCTAAAGTTGCTCATAAGCTTAAGGAGATTTTTGGGCTGAGACCAGGATTTCCATTTTTTTTTTTTTTTTTTTCTGTCCCCCAGGCTGGAGTGCAGTGGTGCAATCTCAGCTTACTGCAACCTCTGCCTCCCAAGTTCAAGCAATTCTCCTGCCTCAGCCTCCTGAGTAGCTGGGACTACAGGCACACACCACCACACCCAGCTAATTTTTGTATTTTTAGTAGAGAGGGTTTGACCTTGTTGGACAGAATAGTCTCAAACTCCTGACCTCATAGTCCACCCACCTCGGCCTCCCAAAGTGCTGGGATTACAGGCAACAATGGGGTTTTCTAAATATACAATTCTGTCATCTGCAAACAGAGACAATTTGACTTCCTCTCTTCCTAATTAAATACCCTTTATTTCTTTCTCTTGCCTGATTGCCCTGGCCAGAACTTCTGATACTACATTGAATAGGAAGGATGAGAGAGGGTATCCATGTCTGGTGCCAATTTCAAAGGGAGTGCTTCCAGCTTTTGTCCATTCCATATGATATTGGCTGTGGGTTGATCATAAATAGCTCTGATTATTTTGAGATGTGTTCTATCAGTACCTAGTTTATTGAGTGTTTTTAGTATGAAGGAGTGTTTAACTTTATCAGAGGTCTTTTCTGCAGCTTTTGAGATAATCGTGTGGTTTTTGTCATTGGTTCTGTTTATGTGATGGATTACATTTATTGATTTGCGTATATTAAACCAGCCTTGCATCCCAGGGATGAAGCCAACTTGATTATGGTGGATAAGCTTTTTGATGTGTTGCTGGATTTTGTTCGCCAGTACTTTATTGAAGATTTTTTCCATAAATGTTCATCAGGGATATTGGCCTGAAATTTTCTTTTCTTTTTTTTGTTGTGTCTCTGTGAGGTTTTGGTATCAGGATGATTCTGACCTCAAAAAATGAATTAAGGAGGAGTCTCTCTTTTTCTGTTGTTTGGTATAGTTTCAGAAGAAATGGTACTAGCTCTTCTTCGTATCTCTGGTAGAACTTGGCTGTTAATCCTTCTGGCCCTGGGGTTATTTTGGTTGGTAGGGTATTAATTACTGCCTCAATTTCAGAACTCGTTATTTATCTGTTCAGGGATTCAGCTTCTTCCTAGTTTAGACTTGGGAGGGTGTATGTGTCCAGGAATTTATTCATTTCTTTTAGATTTTCTAGTTTATTTGCATAGAGCTGTTTGTAATATTCTCTGATGGTAGTGTGTATTTCTATGGGATCAGTGGTGATATCCCCGTTATCATTTTTTATTGTCTATTTGATTCTTTCCCCTTTTCTTCTTTATTAGTCTGGCTAGTGGTCTATTTTGTTAATCTTTTCAAAAAACCAGCCCCCAGATTCATTGATTTTGTTGAAGGGGTGTTTGTGTGTGTGTGTGTGTGTGTGTGTGTGTGTGTGTGTTTCTGTTCTGTCTCCTTCAGTTCTGCTCTGATCTTAGTTATTTCTTGTCTTCTGCTAGGTTTTGAATTGGTTTGCTCTTGCTTCTCTAGTTCTTTTAATTGTGATGTTAGGGTGTTGATTTTAGATCTTTCTCACTATCTTCTCTGGGGACTTAGTGCTATAAATTTACCTCTAAACACTGCTTTAGCTGTGCCACAGAGATTCTGGTATGTTGTCTTTGTTCTCATTGGTTTCAAAGATCTTATTTCTGCTTTAATTTTATTATTTACCCAGTAGTCATTCAGGAGCAGGTTGTTCAGTTTCCATGTAGTTGTGAGGTTTTGAGTAAATTTCTTAATCCTGAGTTCTAATTTGATGGCACTGTGGTCTGAGAGAATGTTTGTCGTAATTTCTGTGCTTTTGCATTTGCTGAGGAGTGTTTTACTTCCAATTATGTGGTCATTTTAGAATAAGTGCAGTGTGGTGCTGAGAAGAATGTATATTCTGTTGATTTGGCATGGAGAGTTCTATAGATATCTACTAGGTCTGCTTGGTCGAGAGCTGAGTTCAAGTCCTGAATATCTTTGTTAAATTTCTGTCTCATTGATCTGTCTAATATTGACAGTGTGGTGTTAAAGTCTCCCACTATTATTGTTTGGGTATCTAAGTCTCTTTGTAGATCTCTAAGAACTTGCTTTATGAATCTTGGTGCTCCCGTATTTGCATATATATTTAGCATAGTTAGCTTTTCTTGGTCCATTGATCCTTTTATCATTATGTAATGCCCTTCTTTGCCTTTTTTGATCTATGTTGTTTTAAAGTCTGTTTTTTTTGTTTTGTTTTTTATCAGAGACTAGGATTGCAAGCCCTACTTTTTTTTTTTTTTTTTTTTTTGCTTTCGATTTGCTTGGTAAATATTCCTGCATCCCATTATTTTGAACCTGTAACCTGTACATGTCTTTGCACATAAGATGGGTCTCTTGAATACAGCACACCAATGGGTCTTGACTCTTTATCCAGTTTGCCAGTCTATGTCTTTTAATTGGGACATTTAGCCCATTTACATTTTCGAGAAACCAGTTCCTGGATTATATGAAATTGATCTTGTGTGAATCTATGTGTGAATTTGATCTTGTCTTTAGGATGCTAGCTGTTTATTTTGTTCATTAGTTGATGTGGTTTCTTGATAGTGTCAATGGTCGTTACAATTTGGTATGTTTTTGCAGTGGCTGGTACTGGTTTTTCCTTTCCATGTTTAGTGCTTCCTTCAGGTTCTCTTGTGAGGCAGGCCTGGTGGTGACAAAATTTCTCAGCATTTGCTTGTCTGTAAAGGATTTTACTTCTCCTTCGCTCAGGAAGCTTAGTTTGGCTGGATATGAAATTCTGGGTTGAAAATTCTTTTCTTTAAGAATGTTGAATATTGGCCCCCTTTCTCTTCTGGCTTGTAGAGTTTCTGCAGAGAGATCCGCTATTAGTCTGATGGACTTCCCTTTCTGAGTAACCTGACTCTTCTCTCTGGCTGCCCTTAATATTTTTTCATTCATTTCAACCTCAGTGAATCTGACGATTACATGGAGTTGCTTTTCTCAAGTAGTATCTTTGTGGTGTTCTCTGTATTTCCTGAATTGGAATGTTGGTGTTTCGTGCCAGTTGGAGAAGTCCTCCTGGATGATATCCTGAAGAATGTTTTCCAAATTTATTCCTCTGAGCTAGACCACTTGCTTTCTGGCTTCAACCCCTTTTCCCGGGGAGTGAATGGTTCAGTCTCGCTGGTGTTCCAGGCTTCACTGGGGTATGAAAAAACACTCCCACAGCTAGCTTCGTGTCTGCCCAAACAGCTTCCCAGTTTGGGCAGACACTGAGCTAGCTGTGGGAGTTGAAACTCACAGCCCTGGTGGTGTAGGCACCCAAGGGAATTTCATGGTTTACAGGTTGCAAAGACCATGGGAAAAGCTTAGTATCTGGGCCAGAGTGCACCGTTCCTCCTGGCAGAGTCCCTCAGGGCTTCCCTTGGCTAGGGTAGGGAGTTCCCTAACCTCTTACACGTCCCGGGTGAAGAGATGCCCCACCCTGCTTCTGCTCACCCTCCATGGGCTGCACCCACTGTCTAACCAGTCCCAGTGAGATGAGCCATGTTCCTCAGTTGGAAATGCGGAAATCACCCACCTTCTACATAGATCTCGCTGGGAGCTGCAGACCAGAGCTGTTCATTTTCAGCCATGTTGCCAGCCACCTCTTTTATAATATTTGCATTCATTTTAAGTCACTGCTCAAAATATCAATTGTACCATACTCAACTATAGGTAGAAGAATGTATTTCAAGGCCAAATGTCGTTGTAAAAATCAGCTTTTGCTCGGGAGTTTAAAGATAGCTTTGACACTTTATGTCAATATAAGCTTTAAAAAATGTTCTCATGAGTAGTTTTGTACACAGAAATAAATTATTCAGATGTTACTTTCATTTTTAGAATTAATACTTGACTTATTAACCCTATAAATTTAGAAAGCCGGTTCTTTTTCAGACATCTGAATTCAACGTACAAATCAAATTAAGTCATTTAAATGGAGGGACTGAAACATAGTTAAATTTCTTCTAGTATAAGCTTTGCAGAATGCCGTGGTAATGGTAACTCATGTTTGTAGGAACCATGTTATCACTTTGCATGGTTCAGTCGTTGCTGAGATCTATTAACGTGGTATCATAAAACACAAGGAATGCCTTTATTTTAAACTGAATTTATACATTTAATATATTTTATTTTTATGCTCATATTTTGGCAAACTTTCTCAAATTCTTAAATATCTGATAAATTAATTTTTAAAAGTTCAAGTATTGTCGTGACCATTACGTTATCTTAAATATTCTGATACATTAATCAGTGTAGGCAAATTTTCCTTTATCTTTCAGCTTAAAAAGGGTGGTTCATGAGGTTAGGAGTTTGAGACAAGCCTGGCCAACATGGTAAAACCCTGTATCTACTTTTTTTTTTTTTTTTGAGATCTAGTTTTTCTTTTATTGACCAGGCTGGAGTGCAAAGGTGTGATCTCGGCTCACTTTAACCTCCACCTCCTGGATTCATCTGATTCTCCTGCCTCAGGCTCCTGAGTAGCCAGGATTATAGGCATGTGCCACCATGCCTGGCTAATTTTGTTTTTTAGTAGAGACAGGGTTTCTCCATGTTGGTCAGGCTGGTCTCGAACTCCTGACCTCAGATGATCTGCCCACCTTGGCCTCCCAAAGTACTGGGATTACAGGCATGAGCCACCACAGCCGGCCCGTCTCTACTAAAGATAAAAAAAATTAGCCAGGTATGGTGGCGCATGCCTGTAATCCCAGCTACTCAGGAGGCTGAGGCAGGTGAATCGCTGGGACCCAGGAGGCAAGATCGTGCCGTTGCACTCCATCCTGGGTGGGAGGGTGAGACTCTTGTTTCAAAAAAAAAAATCCCATTCCAATTGGATGTTCAGGCATACGTTGAAATTTAGATTTATAACAGTCTAGCCTGTTAAGTATTCTTATGATACCACATTTTTTAAAGGCTTAAGTATTTAAATATCAGCTATACAGATTATTTCTAAACTGAACATGAAAATGTTAAATTATAGGTTCACATTGTAATTTCTGTTACTTTAAATTTTTCCGAGTTAAAAATCACTTAACTAGTAAGGCAGTCATTTTTTTTCCCTCTAGTTTCTGAGGTTATATGTCAACTTAAGAGACCCTGGCCTCATCCTGAGATTGATTCTTTGCTAATGCACTGATAGAAACACTGATACAGACATTCTATCACATAGAAAAATGGTTGATCTCAAAGTTCTTCCTAGGTTGAAATCATAGCCATGTGACTTAATAATATTAACTTAAATAATATCACTTCCTTTTACTTCTATAAGTCTGCACTAACATTATGGCCAACATCATTTACTGCTTTAGTTGTATTTCCATTTCTTCTGCTTTCCTGAGCTATTTCATTGTCTTCCTCCTGCTTCCAAAGACACATTAATGACTTTCCATTTATATTAGTCAGTGTTCTCCAGAGCAACTAAACCAATAGAATATATGTGTATATAAAAGAGAGTTTATTAGGGAGAATTGGCTCACGCAATCACAAGGCAAAGTCCCACAATAGGTTCTCTGCAAGCTGGGGAAGAAAGAAGCTGGTAGTGGCTCAGTTCGAGTCCCAAAGCCTCAAAAACAGGGAAGCCAACAGTGCAGCCTTCACTGTGGCCATAGGCCTGGGAGTCCCCTGGCAAACCACTGGTGTAAATCCAAGAGTCCAAAGGCCGAAGAACCTGAAGTCCGATGTTTAAGGGCAGGAGGAACAGATGGAAGCAATAAGCATGGGAAAAAGATAAAAGCCAGAAGACTTAGCAAGCAAGGTTATTTCACCTTCTTTTGCCTGCTTCGTTCTAGCCATGCTGGCATCCAGTTGGATGCTTCCCACTCACGTTGAGGACGGGTCTTCCTCTCTCATTCCAGTGATTCAAATGTCAGTCCCCTCTGACGGCACCCTCACAGACACACCCAGAAACAATACTTTACCAGCTATCTAGGTATCCTTCAATCCAATCAAGTTGACACCTAATATTAACCATCACAGTGTTGAGTCCTTTTATTAATTTCTTTTATTCTCCTTGAATTTTATCATTTGATTTAGGTGGATGAAATACTTTAAAGAATGTTACGAAAAGCCTGTGTTTGTAGTTAGTTATTTTTCTATTTCTTCACTTAAAGGAAGTTATGAATGGGATTTTAACTCTTAACAGTAGATTTTTTTGGGGTGCTGTAAGTATGAACAGTTTAGATTTTTGCTTCATACTTTTCTGTATTTTTCACATTTTCTAAATAATCACTTCTCACTACATTAAAAATAATATATTATTTGTTGTTATGTGACTTCTGGAATTGAACTCTTTGGATTTGAATCAGGACTGTACTATTAAGTGTTAGTAGTTAACTTTTAGCTTTAGATTACTCTTCTGTAAATGGTTGATGATAAAAATACTTGCCTTATGGGATTACTGCAAAGGCTCAAGTAAAATAACCTACTTAAAGCACTCAATACAGTGGTAATCCCACAGTAGTATGTAGAGTTGACTCTTGAACAACACAGGTTTGAACCGTGTGGGTCAACTTGTACATGGTTTTTTAAAAGAAAGGTTACATTGAGTGTACCTGCTTCTTATGCCTCCCATTCCATCTCATTCACTTCTTCCACCTCTGCCATCTGAGACAGCAAAACCAACCTGTCTTCCTTCGTTTACTCAATGTGAAGACAAAGATAAAGATCTTTATGATGATCCATTTCCACTAAATGAATGGTAAATATATATTCTCTTCCTTATGATTTTCTTAATAACATTTTTTTCTCCAGCTTGTTTTATTGTAAGGTTACAGTATATAATACATATAACAAAAAGTGTGTACTAATCTACTGTTTATTGGTAAGGCTTCTGGTCAACCACAGGCCATTGGTAGGTAGGATTTTAGTGAGTCAGAAGTTGTACACAGATTTTCAACTGTGTGGAGAGTCAGCATACCAACCCCCTTGTTGTTCAAAGATCAGCTGTACCAAGTAAATGCTGTTATTATCATTAACTTTCTATAAATCACACAAAAAGAATCATTAATGTAAACTCTTTCAGAATTATTATGACATGGTATAGAAGATGGATGGTCGTTTCTTCAACTCTTAATTTCTCTATATTGACGTTATGAGTTCATTATGTATTAAGTGCATGGTACATAGTAAATGCACAATAAGTGACTGTTTTTGCTAACATTGTCATCATTGGCACGTGAATGTCCAGGTGAGGTTTAGTAGAAATCCAGTCCAGAATCCAGTCATATGTTGAGTCAAGTGCTATTTACATATCTTAAACACCATACTTTAAAGATTCTTAATAGTACATGCAGTAGTACATATTGTAGAGTGTACCTAGGCTACATTCATAATTGTTCTTCAAAGGTAATTGATCTGATTTTAAGTTCAGTTTGCCTTCCCTAGCTCTGTTGGTACATTCAATATTTGTAATGATATTTTTTAGTTTTTGGCTTGAGTTAAACCAAGATGTTTCTCTCTAGAACATCTTGCTGGTGACAAAAAAATTTTTTTTGTTTTGCCATATTCGTATCCTTAAATTTATGCCTCCTATTGTTGCACTAAAGACTTTTCCTGTTTTATGTCAGTGTAACCCTTTTTTCATCTATTATTGTAGATTCAAAACAGCAGGATCTGTTCCTCCTGAATTTTAGCAGAAGTTTCTAAACCCAGAAAGAATTTTTCTTTTTTTTTTTTTTTAACTTAGAAACTCGAAAGAGGGTCTGCCAAATAAGTGGTATTGTTTAAGGGTAATTTGTGGTATTTTTATTTTATCTTGTGCACATTTTTATTTCTCCATGTGTTTGGTATTATAATACTAACTTATGTGTATTGAGTGTTTTATTTTGTGAGACATTGTTTTAAGCCCTTTATATTGAATCATTTAACCACTAAAACAGCTCTGTGATACAGGTACCATTAGTAAGATAAGAAACTGAGGCTTAGAGTTAAATAACTTGCCCTGGATCTCAGAGTTAGAGGCAAAGCTAGAATTTGAGTATACACATGCTAAAGTTTGTGCTCTTGAGTACTAAATACTAAGCTGCCATGTAATAGATTTCTGTTACTCTTTGTGACCTGGATGTATATATAGGTTACTCTTTGTGGCTTGAATGTAAAGATAAAGAAAGCAGAAGAATGTTTTATAAATAGAATAGCATAGGAAAGGAGGACTCTATATTTGGAGGAGGCATTTTTTGGAATCTATTTTTTAAATTTATTTTTTGACTACTAGGTAATTAAAATGTAGAGCAATTTAAAATATGATTATTTTGTAAATTAGAACTAAGTTTTCTCCCACCAGCTTTTGAATTACTTGAGGCCAGAGTTTAGGTCCTTGGTTTTATATCCCTGGCACCTGAGTAGCTACTGAGTAGTAGCTAGATAGCTGTTATATTGAAATTGGCTTTAAACTTTATATCATTTTAAAATTAAAGCACAAGAGGGTGCTATCTACCATGTCACTTCCAGGTCTTAGCTCCTTTTATCTTTCTCCTTGTGAAATAATGCAACAGCAATTTTTTTCTTTTGTTTTGTTTTGGTTAGAACCATCAAGATGCTAATTTTTACCCCTTAGTTTCTTCATTTCAGTTTGTAGATTATTTGTTTTGTGTTCCCTTGTCCATGTAACAGATCATCAGTGTGTATGGACCTTAGGGCTCTAGATTTGTAATTGTGCTAAATAATTTTTGCTAAATCAAAAGAAAATAATTGGAAAGTCTTTTGAAGAAGGTCTTTGATTTTTTTTTAACCGAACATAGTATGAGTGGTTTAAATTTTAAGAATTTTTTTTCCTAAATTAAGAACATGCAGTTATAATGACATGTTGCTGCAGGGTACTTTTTTTTTGTAGTATCCACATATTTTTACATGTGGAATTGTTCTGGATTAAATGTGGACAGCATTTTTCCTCTCTAAGTTAACAAATCACAATGTCTTGGTAGTTGCAGCATGTTGTTATCTTCATTTTATATTAGTATTTATCAGTAGAATTATAAATTTCTATTTCTATTTCTATTTTCTATTTCAATTTTTTATTATCACGTATTTTGAACAACCAGGTAAATAATTCTGGCTGCCATTTATTAGATGGGTTTTGGGAACTGTGCTGGACACTCTATCTAATTTGTTTAACTCAATTAAAAATTGATAATCCAGAAAAGTAGGTAATTTTATCTCTATCTTATAGTTGTGAGATTTAAAGAAGTTAAATGATACCTACAGCCACGGAGCAGGGATTTGAAGCCATGTATGTCTTCCTGGTTTCAAAGCATGTGTCATCAACACAGTACTGTACTGTCTCAATAGGCAACCCTTATTTTTTACCACTCCGTGGTTCACCAGAGGCACACTTAATGCTATCATGAATTTTTTTTTTTCTCAATGTAATCTGCACATTTAGTAGGTTCTGCTGATCTTTATAAGTACAGGTAAGTGAAGGGGAACTCTATTTAGACAGCATTTGTACCAGAATTGTCTTCTAATGTTTAAAAAGGATGACTGCAGTATTTAGGTAATCGCAGTGGAACTAGAAAAATTAGGAAAGAAAAAAATAAAAGCATACTGGAAATTTTATTCTGATTAGTAAGTCTAATAATGATTTAAAATCAAGGAAGGCCACTCCACACCATATACAAAAATCAATTTTATATAAATTTGGTCCAAACATAAAAAGTAAAACAATAAAGCTTTTGTTTTCTTCTGAGTAAAAGTATTTTCTGACCTTACTGAAGGCAAAGATTCCTTAAAGTGGACATAAACCAATGTTAACTGTAAAGGAAAAAACTGAGAAATTGTATTTTGGAATGGAAAATCTCTGTTCTTCCAAGGACACTGTTAGGAGAATGAAAAGGCAAGCTGCAGAACTGGAAAAGATATTTGTAATACATATGAAAAAAGACTGTAGCTAGAATATATAAATAATTCTTATACATCAATAAGAAAATATAGACCGCTGTAATCCCACCTACTCGGGTATCTGAGGTGGAGGGATTACTTGAGCCTAGGAGTTTAAGACCAGCTTGGGTAGTATAGTGAGACCTTGTCTTAAAAAAAGAATAATAATAAGACAAACCCAATAGAAAATGAGCAGAAATCTTGAACAGACATTATGAAAATAGATATCTAAATGGGTAATACAGATGAAATGATATACAGTCTTAGAGAAGAGCAGATTAAATCACCATATACCACCACACACCCTTGGTATGGTTAAAGTTAAAAGGTGGGTAATATAAGGTGGTGACAAGGATACAGAACTACAGAAACTCTCATACACTGCTATTTATTTTATTTTATTTTTTAAAGGGCAGAGGTTTTAGGGAGCGAAATCTAATGTTGTCTGTCACTTTGTGACTTAGGGTAGAAGTGGATCCAACAGAGGAAGCTCTAAGGTCACAACTGAAAGTGACATCTCCATTCTTTATACTTTACACTTTACTTGTTCCTCTTGGAGCCTTTTACTACATTTATCCCTAAGGTATAGCTAGTTTTACATGTTTGTTGTTACTGTTTTTTATTTTTAATTTATTGTACTTTAGATTCTGGGGTACATGTGCAGATCATGCAAGATTGTTGCATAGGTATATTCATGGCAAGGTGGATTGTTGCCACCATCCCCCCATCACCTGTACCTGACATTTCTCCCCACGTTATCCCTCCCCGCCTCCCACCCACTATCCCTCCCGTTGCCCCTCCCCATGGACCCCAGTGTGTAATACTCCCCTTTTTGTGTCCAAGTGCTCTTATTGTTCAACATCCGCCTATGAGTGAGAGCATGCGGTGTTTGATTTTCTGTTCTTGTGTCAGTTTGCTGAAAATGATGGTTTCCAGATTCATCCATGTCCCTACAAAGGACACAAACTCATCATTTTTTATGACTGCATAATATTCCATGGTGTATATGTGCCACATTTTCTTTGTCCAGTCTATCACTGATGGGCATTTGGGTTGGTTCCAGTTCTTTGCTATTGTAAACAGTCCTGCGATGAACATGTGTGTGCATGTGTCTTTATAATACAACAATTTATAGTCCTTTGGGTATATACCCAGTAATGGGATTGCTGGGTCAAATGGAATTTCTATTTCTAGGTCCTTGAGGAATTGCCACATTGTCTTCCACAATGGTTGAACTAATTTACACTGCCACTAACAGTGTAAAAGTGATCCCACTTCTCCACATCCTCTCCAGCATCTGTTGTCTCCAGACTTTTTAATGATAACCATTCTAACTGGCATGAGAGGGTATTTCAATGTGGTTTTCTTTTGCATTTCTTTAATGACCAGTGATGATGAGCATTTTTTCCTATGTTTGTTGGCTTCATGTATGTCTTCTTTTGAAAAGTGTTTGTTCATATCCTTCGCCTACTTTTGGATGGGTTTGTTTGTTTGTTTCTTGTAAATCTGTTTCAGTTCTTTGTAGATTCTGGATATTAACCCTTTGTCAGATGGGTAGATCGCAAAAATTTTTTCCCCTTTTGTTGGTTGCCGGTTCTCTCTAGTGATTGTTTCTTTGGCTGTACAGAAGCTCTGGAGTTCAGTTAGATCCCATTTGTCTGTTTTGGCTTTTGTCGCCATTGCTTTTGGTATTTTAGTCACGAAGTCCTTCACTACGCCTATGTCCTGAATGGTTTTGCCTAGGTTTTCTTCTATAGTTTTTATAGTGTTAGGTCTTACGTTTAAGTCCTTAATCCATCTGGAGTTAATTTTAGTGTAAGGTGTCAGGAAGGGGTCCAGTTTCTGCTTTCTGCACATGGCTAGCCAGTTTTCCCAACACCATTTATTAAACAGGGAATCCTTTCCCCATTGCTAGTTTTTGTGAGGTTTGTCAAAGATCAGATGGTTGTGGATGTGTGATGTTGCTCCAGAGGCCTCTGTTCTGTTCCGTTTGTCTATGTCTCTGTTTTGATACCAGTACCATGCTGTTTTGATTATTCTTGCCTTGTAGTATAGCTTGAAGTTCGGCAGCGTGATGCCGCCAGCTTTGTTACTTTTGCTTAGGATTATCTTGGCTCTTTTTTGGTTTCATATGAAGTTTAAAGTGGTTTTTTCCAGTTCTATGAAGAAGGTCATTGGTAGTTTGATGGGGATAGCATTAAATCTATAAATTACTTTGGGCAGTATGGCCATTTTCACATATTGATTCTTCCTAACCATGAGCATGGAATGTTTTTCCATCTGTTTGTGTCTTCTCTTATTTCCTTGAGCATCGGTTTGTAGTTCTCCTTGAAGAGGTACTTTACCTCTTTTGTTAATTATATTCCTAGGTATTTTATTCTGCTTGTAGCAATTATGAATGGGAGTTCACTCTTGATTTGGTTCTCTGTTTGTCTGTTATTGGTATATAGGAATGCTTGTGATTTCTGCACATTGATTTTGTATCCTGAGACTTTGCTCAAATTGCTTATCAGCTTAAGGAGAGTTTGGGCTGAGACGATGGGGTCTTCTAAATACTGTATATAGTCATGTCGTCTGCAAATAGAGACAGTTTGACTTCCTCCTTTCCTAATTGAATACTCTTTATTTCTTTTTCTTGCCTGATTTCTCTGGCTAGAACTTCCAATACTATACTGAGTAAGAGTTGAGAGAGAGGGCATCCTTGTCTAGTGCCAGATTTCAAAGGGAATGCTTCCAGTTTTTGCCCATTCAGTATGATATTGGCAGTGGATTTGTTGTAAATAGCTTTTATTGTTTTGAGATATATTCCATCAATACCTAGTTTATTGAGAGTTTTTAGCATAAAGGACTGTTGAATTTTGTCGAAAGCGTTTTCTGCATCTATTGAGATAATCGTATCTTTTTTTGTCTTTGGTTCTATTTATGTGGTGGATTATGGACTTGTGTATGTTGAACCAGCCTTGCATCGCTGGGATGAAGCCTACTTGATCATGATGGATAAGCTTTATGACATGCTGTTGCAATCAGTTTGCCAGAATTCTATTGAAGATTTTTGCATCTGTGTTCATCATGGATATTGGCCTGAAGTTTACTTTTTGGTTGAGTCTCTGCCCGGTTTTGGTATCAGGATCATGTTGGTCTTGTAATATGAGTTGGGGAGGGTTTCCTCTTTTTATATTGTTTGGAATAGTTTCAGAATGATTGGTACCAGCTGCTCTTTGTATGTCTGGTAAAATTCAGCTGTGAACCTGCCTGGACCTGTACTTTTTTTGGTTGGTAGGCTATTAATTGCTGCCTCAACTTCAGCCCTTGTTATTGGTCTACTCAGGGTTGCAACTTCTTCCTGGTTTAGTTTTGGTAGGGTGCAAGTGTCCATGAATTTATCCATTTCTTCAAGATTTACTTATTTATGTGCATTGAGTTGTTTGTAGTAATCTCTGATGATAGTTTGTTATTTCTGTAGGATCAGTGGTGATATCCCCTTTATTGTTTTTTATTGTATCTATTTGATTCTTCTCTCTTTTCTTTTTCATTAATCTGGCTCTCTATCTATTTTGTTGATGTTTTAAAAAAGCCAGATCCTGGATTTATTGATTTTTTTGCAGGGTTTTTGGTGTCTCTGTCGCCTTCGGTTCTTCTCTGATCTTAGTTAATTCTTGTCTTCTGCTGGCTTTTGAGTTTTTTTGATCTTGCTCCTCTAGCTCTTTCAATTTTGATGATAGGGTGTCAATTTTAGATCTTTCCTTGCTTTTCACGTGTGCATTTATTGCTATAAATTTCCCCCTAGACACTGCTTTAAATGTTTCCCAGATTCTGGTACATTGTATCCTAATTCTCATTGGTTTTGAAGAACATCTTTATTTCTGCCTTCATTTCGTTGTTTATCTAGTCAACATTCAGAAGCCAGTTGTTCAGTTTCCATGAAGTTGTGCAGTTTTGAGTTAGTTTCTTAATCCTGACATCTAAATTGATTGCAGTGTAGTCTGAGAGACTGTTTGTTATGATTTCTGTTTTTTTTGCATTTGCGGAGGAATGATTTACTTCCAATTATGTAATCAATTTTAGAGTAAGTGTGATGTGGTGCTGAGAAGAATGTATATTCTGTGGCTGTGGGGTGGAGAGTTCTGTAGATGTCTATTAGGTCTGCTTGTTTCTGTTCTGCGTTCGAGTCCTATATATCCTTGTTGATTTTTTGTCCCGTTGATCTGTCTAATGTTGACAGTGGAGTGTTAAAGTCTCCCACTATTATTGCATGAAAGTCTAAGTCTCTTTGTAGGTTGTTTAGAACTTGCTTTATGTATCAGGGCACTCCTGTATTGGGTGCATATATATTTAGGATAGTTAGCTCTTCTCGTTGTGTTGATCCTTTCACAATTATGTAGTGTCCTTCTTTGTCTCTTCTGATCTTTGTTGGTTTAAAGTCAATTTTATCTGAGTCTAAAATTGCAACCCCTGCTTTTTTTTGCTCTCCATTTGCTTGGTAGATCTTCCTCCATCCCGTTGTTTTGAGTGTATGTGTGTCTTTGCATGTGAGAATGGTCTCCTGAATACAGCACACTGATGGTGACTTTTTACCCAGTTTGCCAGTCTGTGTCTTTTAATTGTGGCATTTGGGCCATTTACATTTAGCGTTAATATTGTTATGTGTGAATTTGATCCTGCCATTTTGTTACTGGTTGTTTGTTTTGCCTGTTGGTTGACACAGTTTCCTCATTGTGTCGCTGGTCTTTACCATTTGGTTTGTTTTTGCAGTGGCTGGTATTGGATGGTTTTTTCTGTGTTTAGTGCTTCCTTCAGGATCTTTTGTAGGGCTGGTCTGATGGTGACGAAATCTCTCAGTAATTGCTTGTTCGTAAAGGATTTTATTTCTCCTTCACTTATGCAGCTTAGTTTGGCCGGGTATGAGAGATTCTGGGTTGAAAATTCTTTTCTTTAAAGATGTTGAATATTTGTCCCCACTCTCTTCTGGCTTGTAGGGTTTCTGCCAAGAGATCCACTGTGAGTCTGATGGGCTTTCCTTTGTCGGTGACTCGGACTTTCTCTCTGGCTGCCCTTAGCATTTTTTCCTTCATTTCAACCCTGGCGAATCTGACGATTATGTGCTCTTCCTGAGGAGTATCTCTGTGGTGTTCTTTGTATTTCCTGTATTTGAATGTTGGCCTGCTTCGCTAGGTTGGGTAAGTTCTCCTGGATAATATTTTGAAGAGTGTTTTCCAGCTTGGATTCATTTTCCCCATCCTCTTCAGGCACACCAATCAAGCATAAATTAGGTCTTTTCACATAATCTCATATTTCTTGGAGGCTTTGTTCATTTCTTTTTCACTCTCTTTTTCTCTTTTCTTGCCTTCTCTTTTTATATTGTTGAGTTGATCTTCAATCTCTAATATCCTTTCTTCTGCTTGATCAATTTGGCTATTGAAACTTGAGTATGCTCCATGAAGTTCTCATGCTGTTTTTCAGCTCCATCATCATTTATGTTCTTCTCTAGACTGGTTAGTCTAGTTAGCATTTCATCTAATCTTCTTTTTTTTTCAAGATTCCTAGTCTCTTTGCATTGGGTTGAAACATGTTCTTTTAGCTCAGAGAAGTTGGTTATTACCCATCTTCCGAAACCTGCTTCTGTCAGCTCATCAGATTCGTTTTCTGACCTGCTTTGTGGCCATGCTGGTGAGTCGTTGTGATCTCTCTGGGGAGGAGAGGTGTTCTGGACTTTGATGTTTTTGTCCTTTTTTGCTGGTTGCTTCCCATCTTCTCTGAGTGGATGTCCTTTCTGTTAAAGTTGGGGTTATTTCTCCTGTGTGAGGTTTTTTGTTTTTTGTTTTTTAAACGCAGGTGTCAGTGTGCCACTTGAGACAGTCTGTCCGTTGTGTGCCTGTGGAGGTGCTGCTGGATTGCCTTGGTCTTAGCCCAGGCTGCTGTTTATTCTTCACCTGGTTTTCATACTGCTGGGGTTAACCCTGCCTTCCCAATGGCAGTCTCTTTCACTCTGCCAAGCCCGCTGTTCCGTGGTGGAGGATGTGTTAACTGCAACACTCTCCCGGGAGAAGGACTCTGGTTGCTGGATCTTGTGGGGGAGGGGCCTGGCTGGTCATATTCCCCTCCCTGCTTTCAACTCTCCCTTCTGTGGGATGGGCAGTTCCTTTTTGCAGGCTTTCTCAGTATTAGTCCAAATCTCCGCCCTGGTCTGTGCTAACAAGGCACTCATCTGGCTGGGGCTGCTGGCCTGGGCTGTAGCCCAGGTCTGTGACTCCCGGTGGTTCTCAGCAAGGCAGCATTTCCCTGGTCTGTGTGCTGCCGAAGTCTTGGAGTCATACACTGCTATTTAGAGTCTAAGTGTGTATAATCGTTTTGAAAGTCAATTTGGCATTATATACTAAAGCTTAACATGTGCTACTCTTTGACTTAGCAGTTCTACTCTGAGTATACAATCAGTAGATATGTGTATATATGTTCACTAAAAGATGTGTAAGAAGTGTTCTTAACAGTACTAATTGTAATGGCCCCCACACTGGAAACAACCCAAATTTATGTCACCAGTAGAATGGACACACTGTGATATTCTAATTCAATGGCATACTTTACAACTAAGAATGATTAGCTGTTGTATTATGTAATAACCTGAATAAATCTCACAAAAAAAAACCAATGAATTTAAGAAGCCACTCACAATAGAGCATATATTGTATATGGTTCAGACATAGATAAATGTATTCATATTGTTACAAAGTAGAGTATTGGGTACCTGTGATGGTTGATAGTGACTGACAGACTATGAGAAGGCTTCTATAATGCTAGTAATGTTATAACATGATTTGAGTGTTGATTGTACAGAAAACGTATCATGTTATATATTATGGTTTTTGTACTTTTCTATGTGTATGTTACACTTAAATAAAAATTTACTAAGCTTTGTCTTCCATAACTTTAAACAATGATTTCTATAAATAAGTATTCAAATGATTTTTACGTTAAAGGCTGTTTTCAAAGTAAGTATTTTCTTCTTTCTCAATGGAAATGTCACCAGTAACTTGAGTTGTTTCCTCAGCTCTGGTATTATCTCAGGGTGTCTAGTTTCTTTAAGAAGCTATACCTGGCCGGGTGCGGTGGCTCAAGCCTGTAATCCCAGCACTTTGGGAGGCCGAGGTGGGTGGATCACGAGGTCAAGAGATCGAGACCATCCTGGTCAACATGGTGAAACCCCGTCTCTACTAAAAATACAAAAAATTAGCTGGGCATTGTGGCGCGTGCCTGTAATCCCAGTTATTCAGGAGGCTGAGGCAGGAGAATTGCCTGAACCCAGGAGGCGGAGGTTGCGGTGAGCCGAGATCACGCCATTGCACTCCAGCCTGGGTAACAAGAGCGAAACTCTGTCTCAAAAAAAAAAAAAAGAAGCTATACCTATTAAAAAGGATCTAAAGTATAACAATGAGAAAAAGAACTTTCCCAGCTATTTCATCAGGGCTGCCCTGGTAAAAGGAAGAATTTTCCTCTTTTCACTCCTATTATTACTCGTTGCAAAACGTTAATATTTGTTAATTGCTTACTCTGTGTTGAAGCAGCATTACCCCATCCAGTCCTCATAACAAAAGTCTATTGTATCAAAAAAGAAAAATGTATCTGAATTAGAAATCAAATGAGTACAGTCATTTTGGGCACCATGTCACCAGGGCCTTGAAGAAAAATAGATAAAGTTGGGAGTTTGGGTGGATACTAAATGTTACTTATTTTTTACCTACCAAAAAATTAAACTAAAATCCCACTTGTAGACAACCTGTTGTGAAAGGAAAATACAAGATTTTTTTTTTTTGCTTCTACTCCACAGTCACTTAATACAATACATCTGACACCAGATGTGTGGTAGTTTGTGCCCCACACACCAAGCAGTTCTCCAGCTGAGTGTCTTGTAATTCAATGCTGATGCTATCTACATGGGGATAGTATCAGATCCCATGACACAGTCCCACAAGACTGCCCCCACTTCAGATGCCAGTTGCAAGTAGTAGGTTGTGACCTGTACTTCTGACTGAGTGATGGTAAATTGGGATTCTTGTGACCCCCCCTCTTCAGTTCGATTAATTTGCCAGAGCAGTTTACAGAAATCAGGGAAACATGTTTACCCACTTATTATAAAGAATATTACAAAGGATACAGATGGGCAGCCAGACAGAAGAGATACATAGGGCAAGATAATTGGGGAAAGGGTGTGGAGCTCCAGTGCCCTCTCCAGGTATACCTGTCTTCCAAGCACCTTCACATGTTCAGCTCTCCAGAGGTTCAACCCAGACATTTTGGGTTGTTATGAAAGCTTCATTATGTAGTTATGATTGATTAAACATTAACCATTGGTGATTGACTTAACACTTCAATTTCACTCCCCTACTTGGAAATTGGGGGATGAGGCTGAAAGTTCAGACCCTCTAATCACGTGGTTGGTTCCCCCTTGGCAAACAGCCCACATCCTGAGTCTACACAGGAGACCTCAGCCATCAGTTATCTCATTAGCATACAAAAAGAGGCATTACCTTGGTAACTCCAATGGTCTTAGGAGCCCTGTGACAGGAAACAGAATGAAAACCATATATATATTTAACAGTATGCCCTACTTTGATCAACTTAATAATTTGCCCTCTTCTTACAAATAAAATTATGAATAAAACGATATATGTTCTTGGTTACTACAGACCTATTATTTCTCCCAGTAACTGGTCTAACTGAAGAAATCAACAAACTATAGCCTGCAGGTCAAATCCAGCGTGCTGCCTGTTTTTGTAAATAAGCTTTTACTGGAACAGAACCATGCTCATTTGTTTATGTAATGTCTGTGGCTGTTTTGTGTTAGACTCTATGGCCCACAAAGCCTAAAATATTTACTGTCTGACCCTTTATAGAGAAAGTTTGCCAACCACTGGTCTAAGAAAGTGGTGGTTATAGTCATAGACAATTGACCCTTGAACAACATGGGTTTGAACTGCACAGGTTCACTTATATGTGAATTTTTTTCAATAAATATATTAGATAATTTTTTGGAGGTTTGTGACAATTTGAAAAGATTCATAGATGAATTGTGTAGCATAGAAATAAGGAAAATTTTGAGAAACAGGTGTGTTATAAATGTAAAAATATATGTAGATATGGTGTGGTTTGGCTGTGCTCTCACCCAAATCTCGACTTAAATTCCCGTGTGTTGTGGGAGGGCCCTAGTGGGAGGTAATTGAATCATAGGGGCAGGACTTTCCTTGCTCTTCTCGTGGTAATAGTGAATAAGTCTCACGAGATCTGTTGGTTTTTTTAAAAAAGAAATTTCCCGGCATAAGCTCACTTCTTTTGTCTGCTGTCATATGAGATATGTCTTTCACCTTCCACCATTATTGTGAGGCCTCCCTAGCTATGTGGAACTGTTAAGTCCAATAAACCTCTTTATTTTGTAAATTGCCCAATCTAGGGTGTCTTTATCAGCAGCATGAAAACGGACTAATACAGTAAATTGGTGCCAATACAGTAAATTGGTACTGGGGGTGGGGTGCTGCTGAAAACATAGTGAAAATGTGGAAGCGACTTTGGAAATGGGTAACAGGCAAAGATTGAAACAGTTTGGAGGGCTAAAAAGAAGACAGGAAAATATAGGAAAACATTGAACTCTCTAGGACTTATTTAATGGCTTTTACCAAAACACTGATAATGATACGGACAATGAAATCCAGACTGAAGTGGTCTCCGACAAACATGAGGAGCTTGTTGAGAACTGGAGGAAAGGTGACTCATGTTATATTTTAGCAAAGAGATTGGCAGCATTTTGCCCCTGCCCAAGAGATTTGTGGAACTTTGAACTTGAGAGAGATGATCTAGGGTATCTGGCAGAAGAAATTTCTAAGCAGCAAAGCATTCAAGAAGTGACTTGTGTGCTGCTGGAAGCATTGAGTTATGAAAGGGTAGCAGCATAAAAGTTTGGAAAATTTGCAGCCTGACAATGCAATAGAAATGAAAATCCCGGCCGGGCGCGGTGGCTCAAGCCTGTAATCCCAGCACTTTGGGAGGCCGAGGCGGGTGGATCACGAGGTCGAGAGATCGAGACCAACCTGGTCAACATGGTGAAACCCCGTCTCTACTAAAAATACAAAAAATTAGCTGGGCATGGTGGTGCGTGCCTATAATTCCAGCTACTCAGGAGGCTGAGGCAGGAGAATTGCCTGAACCCAGGAGGCAGAGGTTGCAGTGAGCCGAGATCGCACCATTGCACTCCAGCCTGGGTAACAAGAGCGAAACTCCGTCTCAAAAAAAAAAAAAAAAAAGAAATGAAAATCCCATTTTATGAGGAGAAATTGAAGCTGACTGTAGAGATTTGCATTTGTAACAAGAAAATGTTAATACCCAAGACGATGAGGAAAATGTCTCCAGGGCATGTCAGGGGTCTTCATGGTAGCTCCTTGCATACAGGCATGGAGGCCTACAAGGAAAAGATGGTTTCATGGGCTGAGCCAAGGACCCCCTCCACTATGTGCAGCCTTGGGACTGGTACCCTAAATCCCAGCTGCTCTTGCCATGGCTAAAAGGGGCCAGGTGCAGCTAGGGCTGTCATTTCAGAGGGTGAAAGCCCCAAGCCTTCATAGTTTTCCATGTTGTGTTAAGCCTGCAGGTACGCAGAAGTCAAGAATTGAGGTTTGGTGTGGTGGCTCATGCCTGTAATCCCAGCACTTTGGGAAGCCGAGGCAGGCAGATCACTTGAGGCCAGGAGTTCAAGACCAGCCTGAATCATGTAGTGAAACCCCATCTCTACTAAAAATATTAAAAAATTAGCTGGGTATGATGGTGTGCACTTATAGTCCCAGCTACTTGGGAAGCTGAGGCACAAGAATCACTGGAACCTGGGAGGTGGAGGTTGCAGTGAGCTGAGATCACACCACCGCAGTCCAGCCTGGGAGACAGAGCAAGACTCTGTCTCCACAAAAAAAAAGTCAAGAATTGAGGTTTGGGAACCTCCACCTCGGTGTTGGAGGATGTATGGAAATGCCTGGATGTCCAGGCAGAAGTTTGATGCAGCGGTGGGGCTCTCATGGAGAACCTCTTCTAGGGCAATGAGGAAGGGAAATGTGGGATTGGTGCCCCCACACAGAGCCATTACTGGGGCACCGCCCCTTGGAGCTGTGAAAAGAGGGCCATCTTCCCCAGACCCTAGAATGATAGATGCACTGACAGCTTGCACTGTGCACCTGGAAAAGCCACAGACACTCAACACCACCCCATGAAAGCATCCAGAAGAAAGGGTGTACCCTGCAAAGCCACAGCGTCAGAGCTGCCCGTAGTCATGGGAGCACACCTCTTGCACTAGTGTGACCTAGATGTGAAACATGGAGTAAAAAAAAAAAATCATTTTGGAGCTTTAAGACTTGACTACTGCACTGGATTTCAGACTGGCATGGGCCCTGTAGCCCCTTTGTTTTGGCCAATTTCTCCCCTTTGGAATTGCTGTGTTTACCCAGTATCTGTGCTCTCTTTGTATATGGGAAGTAACTAACTTGCTTTTGATTTTACAGTCTCATAGGTGGAAGGGATATGCCTTGTCTCAGATGAGACTTGGGACTGCAAACTTTTGAGTTAAGGCTGAAATAGCAAATAGGCATATGAAAATGTGCTCAACATCACTGATCATCAGAGAAATGTAAATCAAAACTGCAGTGAGACATCATCTCATCCCAGTTAAAATGGCTTATAGCCAAAGTCATGCAATAATAAATGCTGGCGAGGATGTGGAGAAAAGGGAACCCTTGTATACTTGGTGAGACTGTAAATTAGCACAACCACTATGGGGAGCAGTTTGGAGGTTCCTCAAAAAACTAAAAATAGAGCTACCATAGGATCTAGCTCACTGCTGGGTATATATTCAAAAGAAAAGAAATTAGTATATCAAAGAGATGTCTGTACTTCCATATTTGTTGCAGCACTGTTTAGAATTTTCAAGATTTGGAAGCAACCTAAGTGTTCATAAGCAGATGAATAGATAAAGAAAATGTGGCACATATACACAATGGAGTACTGTACTAGCAAAAATGATACCGTCGTTTGAAACAACATAGATGGATAGAACTGGAGATCGTTATGTTAAGTGAAATAGACCAGACACAGAAAAACAAACATTGTCTCACTTAATTTTGGGGTCTAAAAATTAGGACAATTGAACTCATGGACATAGAGGGTAGAAGGATAGTAACTAGAGACTTGGAAGAGTAGTGAGGGGTTGGAGAAAGGTGAAGATGGATAATGAATACAAAGAATAGAATGAATAATGATATATAGAATAAATATAGAATGAATATTTGGTAGCTCAATAGGGTGATTATAGTTAATAATCATTGAATCGTACATTCAAAAATAAGTAAAAATGTATAATTGGATTATTTGTAACACAAAAGTTAAATGCTGAGGCGATGGATACCCCATTCTCCTTGAAGTGATTATCGTGCATTGCATGCCTGTATCAAAACATCTCATGTACCCCACAAATATATATACCTACTGTGTAACCACGAACATTAAAAATTAAATTATAGCTGCACAAAATCAACTGTAGTACATACTGTACTACTATAATTTGTCATCACCACCTTGTGGTGGGATCAAATGTTTTGAGTATCTGCTTAAATCGCCCTGACTTGCTAGTAATTTCCTTGTGAAAATTACACCAAAAAGTAATCTCTCCTGGTTCTTGTGTATTTTCCATCATGTTTACTCAGAATTGTAATTCTTTAATAACACCATGGTAACTCCCATACCAGTTGCCACTAGTGGTGCTGGAAGTGCTCCCAAGAAGCAGAGAAATGTCATGACATTACCAGCAAAAGTTGAGTCGCTTGATATGTACCTTAGATTGAGATCTGCAGTTGTGGTTGTCTTCCATTTCAAGATAAGTGAATCTAGCATACAGACCATTGTAAAATAAGAAAAGGAAATTTGTGAAGTTGTACACCAGCAGTCATGAAAACATTATTTCACATTTTTTGCAAAATGTGAAATACATGTTAATTAACTATGTCATTGGTAAGGCTTCCCATCAACAATAAACTATTCGTAGTTTTGGGGAAGTCAAAGTTATACATGGATTTTCAACTGCCTGAAGGGTTGGAGTCCCTAACCCCTACATCGTTCAAGGATGAACTAAACATGTCCATTTAGCCATCTAATATTGATGCTAGGAAGGAACCTTGGAATGTGGATGTGTAGAAACCTGCCATATATAGAGCAACTATAGCAAGAAGCCTCTTGTTTAGATTTTACTCCTTTCTGCATAGGATCACCTGTGAATAGTGGGATGACTATTCACTTCAATAAACTAGGGATAGTCCTGGTTTATATCTGTTGTTCGGGCTGTTATTACATTATAATAATATTGTATACTATTATATAATTTATTATCAATTGGTGTTTCTTTTTACTTTTAATACTGCCCCATTTAGGATGATAAATTATATGGTCACTTTATCTGAAGTTACTACAGAAAGGGGTGGTGAGAATAGAAATAGGAATAGAATAGTGAGAACTATGCAAGGTAGAATTTAAGAGTTTAATTTCGAAGGTTTACTTCCAGGGTCATCAAGATCATCTCAATGTTTTACTAGGATGCACTGGACTCAAGTTGTTATACTCATGCTATGGTTTATTAAAGTGAAAGGATACAGAGTAAAATCAGCAAAGGCACATGGAATGAAGTCTGGAAGACTCCAATTGCAAGCTGTCAGGTCTCCCTTTCTATTGGAGTTACACAGGACATACTTAATTTCCCCCAAAATATATGATAATGTGTACAGAGTATTCCCAATCAGGGAAGTTTACCCTGGGGGTCAGTCACATAGGTATGTCATGCCTGCATGACTGACCTTGGCTGCTTAAGCTTCAAATCCTCAGAGAAAAAGCAGATGTTCACTATAAATCACATTATTAACATAAAGTACCTGCTCAAACTGATACAGCATGGCCCAAGACCTCCAGCGTAGAAAAACACTGTAATCAGACAACTTTCCGAAAGGTTGGAGCTTAGTTCTCAGGAGCTGGCCAGGGGATAGTCCTGAAAACAGTTCATTTATGGGAATGTATCAAGTTAGAACAACCCAAGCCTGCTGAGGCGACTGTTTTCCACACAATGTCATACAAATTATTCAATTTAGAGTTTGAATTCATGTAAATATGATTCTAAGGTCTGTGTTTTTTCCATAAGTAATTTTTAGCAGTCTTTTATGCTGATTTGATAATTAAAAATTACTGGCTACATTAGGTATAGCAGGGACTTGGACTGTGCCTCACCTTTCTTGATAGATATTTCCTAATGAGCTTTTTCCCCCCCCTCACATCAAAATAAGGAAGCTTAGTTGAGTATTTTTAAGTGCTTTTGTAAGCACTTAATGGTATTAAGACTCTCTAGTTTTAGTCATTTTCAAAAAAAGTTTATTTTGTTTCCTATACTTATATATTCAAAAGTAGTTTATCTGTAGCTAAACTTGGTAGGTTTAGGACTCTGTGTTTTTACTTTTTTTTGTTTTCATTTAATACAATTTTTAGTTTGAAAAAGATAAATGTATAATACAAAATTTTAGTTCACAATAGAATTGCCTTCCTTATAGATAATATGTTTGAATAAATTTAAACAGTTCTCAAAACCTTTTTTCTTCTTCCATAGGTATTTGTGGAAACATTAGACAAATGTTTTGAAAATGTCTGTGAACTGGATTTGATTTTCCATGTAGACAAGGTACTATTTCTATTGTCACATCTTCTAAGTTTTTTAAGAAAAACTTTAACTTAACAATTGTCATAGCAAAAATGGTTTTAATAAATAATTCTATTTTTATTCTTTTACTTATTATTCAATCATAAATTATTTTTACTATGAGCCAGGCTTTGAACTTGGTGGAAAAGATTCAGATCCTGACTTAGAGGAGTTCACGTCTAAGGGCAGAAACATGGCATTAACAAATAATAATAGTATGTACAGCATGTTAATGGGGACATAACTGAACGCTTGCCTTTGCCTAGGAGACTGTGAATGAAGGAAATTACATTTAAACTAGATTTTAAGGGATTAGTAGATGTTTCACACATAGAAAAGGAGAGGATGGCCCTACTGGCAGAGATAAAAAGTATAGGCCTTTTTATATCAGGAAATGATATTGATCAACAGGCCTAATTTAAAAGAATCATTAATGCCATGACTTTGAACTTTATTGTGAGACAATTTAATGTTTTCAAACAAGTTTTTACTGACATTACTGTTGCTTTTTTTTTTTTCCCATATTTTTTGGCAGAATGATTGTGTGTGTGTTTGTGTGTGTGTGTGTGTGTGTGTGTGTGTGTATGTTACAGACATTGGATTGGTAGGCTGGGAAAATAAACACAGGGAAATCAATTAAGAGTTTATTGCAGTAGTCCCCAAAGAAATGATTAAGACACTAGGATGAGATGATGTTTGGAAGAAGGTAGAACTGATAGGACTTGAAGGCTTGTTGAAAGCTGAAGGTGAGAGAAAGGAAGAGTGACAGATTTCTACCAGTATTGGTAGATTGTGATGTGAAACTTAGGAGGAAGAGATTCCACTTTGACTATGTGCAGATTTTTTTCTGTATTAAGTTTGTATAATCTAAGAGATTGTTTGTGAGTGCTTCAACCACTGAATAAGATAGTCTGAAAATTTTGGCAAAAAAAAATCCATTGTGATTTTTACAAATTGGTTTTATTGAGGCGTAACTTACAGGCATTAATATTCAACAGTTTTAAGCTTACAAAACTTAAGTTTTGACAAGTGTGTATAGGACATGTCACCAACATCACAGTCAAAATACAAGGAATGCATTTCATTATTTGTGAATGTCAAAAAAAATTACTTTTCTCATTAGTCAATATTCTAGATCATATGTCTCATTTACTAAGTGATTTGATTTTATAAATTCACTTTGGGCAGAGTACTTAAACATGATAGTTTTAGGAGTCTGTTTTTAGTGTTCTACTGTTTTTCTCTAATAACTATGTCTAATGCCTATTCACACGTTCAAAGACTCTTGTTATTTTTAGTCATTAGGGTTCACAGTATTCAAAATTATGTTTTGAAGACTAGGTGCAGATGCTCATGTTTATAATGCCAGCACTTTGGGAGGCTGAGGCCAGAGGATTGCTAGAGCCCAGGAGTTTGAGGCCATCATGGGCAACATGGCAAAATTTGGTCTCTACAAAAAATACAAAAATTAGCCTCCTAGCTGCTAGGGAGGCTGAAGTGGGAGGATCACCTGAGCCTGGGGAGGTTGAGGCTTTATGATTGTGCCACTGAACTTCAGCCTGCATGATACAATGAGACCCTATCTCAAAAAAAGAAATTATGTTTTGGTACATGATTAAAATTTTTAGAAAGCTGTGTTTTAAAATGACTGCTGAGAGGTCATCATAAGTTTATAGAAATACATTTACCGTCTTTTAAGAAAATTGAGGACTCTTGTGAAATGTGGTAAGAGTAAGGTTCATATATATGTATATATATATTTTTTTTTACTAGAGAAAGAAAATAAAAGCTTTTAAGGAAATTAAGCTGTACTCATCTACAACTCCCATACATGACAAAAAATATTTTTAAAACTTCTATTTCACATTAGTATGCATTCATTTTAGAAAAATCAGAAAATACAGATGAGAAAAATAAGTGAAAATCATCCCTATTCCAGAGATTGCTTACTGTTAACATTTTAGAATATGCATAGTTCTTAATTTTTGGTACAAATATGTACAGAAACAAATACATCTTTAAAACAATAAAGATGGGATCATACAACATGTATTTCTGTTTATTTTACACAACACCATATTAGTATTTTAGAAGCTGCCAAAATTACTCTCTCTCTTTGCTCTGGGCTAGATGTTTTAGTTTTTCAAAACAATGAGACAAAAGTTTTAGGATACAAAGAGTCAGAGATCAAATAGGTATTTCCTTTCTATTATCCAAAATGCTAACTTTGCTTTCAGCCCTTTGATGAGAGTAGGATTATTTTCAACTTTAAAAAATACACATATTTTTTAAAATTTCAGCTTGTAAGCAGCTCTGGGCTTTGTAACAGTAGACCTGTTCTGACTGGCTCAGTTCATACTTTCTTAAAGGCAGACACAGAGAGGTTTGCACACAACCCTCAGACTCCTTCTGGGCCACAATTGAGTAGATGAAAAAAAAGTATAGAGAATACCCCTTTTGTTATCAGTCAGGATGTAATGTATGTAAAGCTAGGTTATGCTGCAGTAGCAAATATGAAAACATTAGCCTCCTAAAACAAAAAAGAGTTATTTCCCATTCACGCAGTATGTTTTTCATATTCCACATGCTGTCATTTTGGGATCCATGATGACAAAGCTGCCACCATCCAGAACATGATTAGTTTCTATGTCAGAGAGAAAAAAAAAAAGCTTTCATTGGGTAAATTCATCTGCTTTTCAAAATATCGCAGATGATAGTTTTACCAAATATTTTGCCACTGCAAACATGGATCACTAACTTTCTATCCAATATAACAGTTTCCATGTGGCCAACTGCCCAACCTGTAAACCACTGTCAAAACATTATTGTGGTTGTTACCAGTTTCTTTTTAAAAATCTTTATGTGCTAATAGCTGTATCAATTACATAGGCTAGTTAGTCACCTTGAAGTAGTGGGACAGACCCTTCCCTGCTCACAATTGGTTTGGATGTAGAGACTAACAATGCCACAGGTGCCCCAAGAGGACAGGAAAAGGTTTATTACTCACATAACGAGGCTTTCTGGAGAAAGCAGAGAACAGCACCTGGCTTGTGTTTTATGGTAGTTAGATGGTGGGGATGGGGTGAGGATTTCTGCATGTGGGCCAGGTCTTAGGTTATCTAAACTTTCCACTATTGTAAAGGAAGAAGCACCCAGACTTTCTTAACAGCTTGCCCAGATGTGGGGCAGTAGAGGAAGGGGGACTAGTAGGACTTGAAGGCTATGAGCAGACAAGCATTAAAAATGGAGTCAGACCCTTTATCGCATACAGCTGTTATGCTGTAGTTTTTACCCCTAAAATCCTAAAATATAAATAATTCAGTTCGTTTCTTAGCTACATGTTTATTGTGGGTTTGTTGGGAGGAGCTGCTGAGTTATCTGCCCAGTTCCTGTATAGTGTGGCTCTGATTGTGCGGCCCCATATTGTTGCCCCTATTGGAAAAAAGCATCAAAATCCAGGGCAAAATGAGAAAGCTAAAGATTCTGTGCAGGGCTTAGTTGGAGGATGTATGACTTTGATAATTACAGCTATTAATATACTCTGTTGTTCTCTCTGCATCCCACCACTTGCCTCCACAAATGATTAGGATAGAGATTTGATTGGAGGTCCAAGTGCCTTTTCTACCCCTGAGGCTGGGAAAATGAAGACTTAAGAGCAGTGTGGTTTCCTCCAACTTGGTCCCTTTTGTGGATATTGACAGGCTGGTCTTAAATCACAGGCACAGAATGAGACTCCTTTTACTTTAACCAAATGAAGGAGTCTAGCCATTAATAGCATCTTGAAACCCAGACCTGAGCACAGTAAGTCAATAGAAAAAAGTACTGCCATCTGAACAAGAGAGATGAGGAGCAGATTGAACAATCAGAATATATGTTCCACGAAAAAGAACTATTGGAGAAGATAGAGTAACACTTAAAATTTTATATTTTTAAAATTATTTATTTGGTATGGGTGGCGTTTTGCTTTGTTGTCCAGGCTGGTCTTGAACCTCTGGCCTCAACTAATCCTCCTGCCTTGGCCTCCCAAAGCATTGGGATTATAGGTGTGAGCCACCACCTGGCTTCATTTGAAATTTTAAAATGATTTTAAAAATACTTAAGATTTGGAAAAGTCTTCTTGGGCTTGAAAAGTGTCAGACTGAAAAGTTTTATAAAGAAAGTGGTTGTAACTGAGGCTTAAATTAAAGTAGAAGATCAAATGCAGGAATTAATCTCAAAGCATAAGAATGAAAGGTAGAAAACAAGAAGAAAAGAGACTTTGAAGGATACATTTAACATGTATTATACAAATATTTGGAGGGTCTTATCCAGTTGGGAGAAAAAAAGAATGAAGAATAATTAAAGCATTTTAGTAGGAAAACAAGGTCTCTCAGTGGTCTAGAAAGGCTTGATATTTGTTTTATAAATAATAATAAAGTCATTTAAGAGGGAGAGAGATTAATGGGAAGTAAAAGCACAGTAGAGTCTCATATTTAAAAGGAAGAGAATAGTGTAATAAAATTAGATCAAACTAACAAATATTGGGAGAAAAGAGAAAGTATAATTAAAGGTAGAAATAATATTCAGTATGCTAAAAGTAAGTTGAATTAAATAATTCATTGAAGATAGAGATGGGTTTAAATAAAAAACACAGTTTATATAGGAATGGCCGGATAAATTCTAGAGTAATTTTCTTTATATTTACCAATTTTCATAACTGTTTGCTTTTCTTATATCCACCAAAAAAGATCATTTTTTTGTATCCTATGACATAAAAATTTTAGTATATTTGATTTGTCTTAATTTCAGATATTATTTTCTTTTCTGTTCAAGTTGCCCATCTTTGGCCAGTGGGAACTCCTTCAGATTGTCTTTTCCAAGTTCATTTGACCTGACCTACCCCCATCATAGACTTTGGTAGCTGTCTTGTGTTGTGGTCAAGCTAGATGTTCCAAACTCATTTTATTCATTTCCTGTTACAAACATGTTGGCAGCCATTCTTTTCTAGGAGTCCAGATTCCTTTTAGTTGGAGATAATATATAGTAACCACAGTCTAGAGGTGTTTGTAATTATGAAGCTGCTCGTTGTTTCTTGGCCTTCAGTGAAGAGCATTATATATATTTTCTGCACCAGCCTTCAAGTCAGCCATTTCTCCGAGGAACCCTGGCTTCTTTTAGTGGTGAATGATGTTTAGAAATGATGATTTGGGCACTGTGTTTGCTCATTGTTACTGGGGTGACATGGCTCCTGGTTCTTAGTGAACTGAGCTGAGAAATAGATGTATATAAACACAGCTGTTTCTAGATCTTGATATGTATGTTAAAAATCATTGACAAATTCTTAATACCTCATAGTCTGATACAATACTGGCTTTCTTGTTTTTAGAATTTATTCTGGCTTTCTTGTTTTTCATATTTGCAACTTGCTTTTCTGACGGAACTCAGTGAGAGTTCCCATTATAAAAATATTTGTCTAATAATAATGTCAATTCACCATTTTAAATTTTTATAATTTTGTTTGTTTGCTCTTACCAAAGTTTCATTTATCATTGTCATATGTATATTAGGTACTAGTCTCTTTTGTGATTTTCCTAACTTAATTTCTCATTCCTTCCTGCCTCTAATTCTCTATTTTCTTGCACAACTGTGAAAAATAATTTATATAGTAAGTTCTCATTTGTGTAAATTAGATATGCATATACACACTATAACAAGTGTGTGCACAGCAAGTATTCTAGGATACCTAAGATACAGCTAACTGATTAGCTTTGGATAAAGGGACCTCATAACAGATGCAGAGTGTGATAGAGACTATTACTCATACATAAGTTTCTTTATGAGCTTTTAGTCATGTGCCTATATTGTGGGTTTTTTTTTTAAATATATAAATTTTTCTTCAAAATTTGTGCATGAGGTATCCATGTTTCCAAATGAAAAATAGTAAATAATGATGTGTGTGTGTGTGTGTCTGTGTGTCTGTGTGTGTGTATGCATGTGTGTTTTGAGACAGGATCTTATATTACCTAGACTGGAGTGCAGTGATGTGATTTTGGCTCACTGTAACCTCCACTTCCTGGGCTCAGGTAGTCCTACTGCCTCAGCCTCCCAAGTAGCTGGAAGTACAGGCGTGAAGCACTATGCCTGGCTAATTTTCTGCATTGTTTTAGAGACAGGGTTTTGCAGTATTGCCCAGCCTGGTCTTGAACTCCTAAGCTCAAAGTGATCTGTCCACCGCAGCCCCCCAAAGTGTTGGGATTACAGATGTGAGCCACCATACCATTGGCCTCCAAGGATATTTTTTAAATTATGAATAAATTTGCATGAAATCTTACAAGAAATTTAAATTGAATAATATATATTTAACTTCTAAAAAGAGTTTGTTGAAAAAAATTAATTACCTTATAATACTTAGTAGTTCTAAGGTAAGCACTTACCTGAATTATTTGTTTAATTCTTAATGGTAATCCTATGAGTTGCCTATATTATTTCTGTCTCTATTTCATAAATAAGGTAACAGACTCAAAGAGCTTGAGGTAACTGAAGGGCTACAACTAATAAATGATAGAGTCAATGTTCATACTTATCTAATTTTACAGTCTCCATTTCTAACGTTACCACATTATTTTAAAAAAATTATAGCAGAGTAGATTCTTCTGTGAAATGTAATTCAGCTCTGAATTGTTGATTTTTTGATCCAGTAACATCTTATGAAAAGACATTAAGTTATATTTTTACTCCCCAACAGAAGATATCATATATTTATGAGAAGAAATCTGAGTATTACATGTGTAGAGGATTTGGGGATAAAAGCAATATTAAAGTACCCACAATTTTTAAAAAATTTACTTTTTTCCAATCTAGAACCTGTTAGAAGTACCATACTACATTGCTTCATTAAGTACCATGAGTATAAAATAACAACCTAATAATTGTTGGCTAAGAATCTGACATAAAAGGCCCATGTAGATTATATCTTAGTATTAAACTTGACATAATAATAATAATGGTAGTTAATATTTACTAGTCATTTATTTTGTTTTGAACACTGCATTGGATTACCTTGTTTATTCCTTTCAACAGTTCTATGAAGGTGGTACTATTATTTTTGTTTTATATCTCATTAAGCTCAGGCTTAAGGAGGTTATATAACTGCCTACAGCTTCACAGTAGTGATGAAAGTAGAATATGCGCCCATACTCCAAGTTGTTTTATCACTTATACTTTTAAAATAGACAAAGTGGTATTTGAAACAAAAAGTGAAATCATAAAACTTTTTTTAGTGAATTTTCTTTGAGTATATATTCTTTTTTCCCTTTAGGTTCACAATATTCTCGCAGAAATGGTGATGGGGGGAATGGTATTGGAGACAAACATGAATGAGATTGTTACACAAATTGATGCACAAAATAAGCTGGAAAAATCTGAGGTAAGAATGGAAAATGCTATAATTAAGGAAGGTTCTCAGCATGATGACAACTTACGCATGATTTGTAGCTTTCACTGTTTGTCCTTCAGTATCACCCTTTAGGTTCAGCCGTTATACTTATTCAGGTTTTAAAAAAAAAAAATGGAATATGCACACATTACTATGCTAAATATTCTGTGACTATTATCTACCAAACAGATTTCTGTATTCTTTTTTTAGCCACAATCATATAGCTGCCTTGGGTAATAAGCACAATTCCAAACCTTATTGCTTAAAAGAATTATCTGAGCAATGGAATCTAATATTTGCTTTGTAAAACTGTAGTCAGTAATTATCAAGGAAGTCTTAGAACTGATATTTTAAAGATATATAAATTTTGTGTTACAAAACTACTTCTGAAAAGAGAAAGGACAGGAAATGGGATTCTTATAAGGAAGTAATATTTCAAGTTATAAATAAATGCCTAGCATGTCTGAGTTCACATTCAAAAAAGAAATTCAGTACATTAATATTTTAATTCTAGATCTTTCCCTAAGATCACTGACTAGTTAAGTCACATATTTTAGACATTAATACATATATATTCATGGTTTTTATTGCATTCTCTAAGAGCAGTTTGTTATACTTGGCTTTCTGCTGTTAGATTCAACCTTAGATTGGATAAATAAGGAACAACCAGCACTTTAGCATTGTATAAAACCCTACTTCAGAATTTTAGTGACTCTTTGCTTAAGCACTAGGTTGAATATCAGTAGCAGGTGCTGTAGCTGAGCCACCCAGGTTCACATTATTTTAGTTGTTTATTACCCTAACAGAGGTTTAGAAAGATCAGTAGTTTTATCACTTAAGATCAGGAGTTCGAGATTAGCCTGGCCAACATGGTGAAACCCTGTCTTAAAAAAAAAAAGAAAAGAAAAAAACAGTTATCCAGGCCTATGGGGCGCCCCTGTAATCCCAGCTACTCAGGAGGCTGAGGCAAGAGAATTGCTTGAACCCTGGAGGCAGAGGTTGCAGTGAGCCAGGATCATGCACTCCAGCCTGGGCAACAGGGTAAAACTTCATCTCAAAAAAAAAAAAGATCAATAGTTTTGATATCTCATTCACCACTCAGCTTGTTTGAGGATATTTTTACATTTTTTATTTACAGCCATAACTCAGATTGGAAAAAAACACATTTTATTTATAATTATTAGTGTTAAGCTCAGATGTTTAGTTGATTTAAAGTAAATATTACTATGAAAGCATCAAGGTATTAAAAATACACTGGCATTAATATACAGCAGGCAAGTTCTGAAAAATTTATCTTGTTGGCATTTTAAAGGATCAGTTTAACTCAATTCTATGCCAATTTGAATTGAAGGAAGTGCAGGATGAAGAATAAATCTGAAATCTAGAAACAGTTGAAGCTTTCTTATAAAAACACTTGCCAGTGTACTTTTTTAAATTTAAAATAGTCTTGCATTTTTCTTTATCTCAATTTGCCATTCCTGTTGGTTTCCCAAAGGAGAAATTTATAATGGTAATGTAAACTAAGACTCTCTTAAGTAACTATATATTTTGTTTGTCCTATAGCCAATATTTAAAATATTGGTTTCTGAAAGTGGAAAATATAAATTAGGTTAATAGAGAAAATTTTGTTTTAGGATAAGGAAAAAGACTCATAATTTTATTTAGTATAACTGACTTGCAATGCATTATTTAGTATAGAAAAGATTACTATAAACCCTGAGCTATTGCTTCTAAAGTTTTAAAATGTGTGTCATTTGTTAAACATTGCTTTGCAAAACTGTATGGTTATAGATTTTAAATGCCAAGGGACAAACAGTGATGCAATCCTTTAATAACTGGTATAATGAATAGAGTATCTAGTAATTTGTAAACTCTGTATAATCATCTATAAAAAATATTGACCACTTCTCTGGAATTTTCACCTTTCCAGGTACTTAACTCCTTTTCATTGCTGGTGGTTCTTCTTTTTATTTTGCTACTTAACACATTTATGCCTAGTGTTCCATTATTGGAACACTAAGCTTGTAGGAATTATTTATAGCCTATCGCTCAAGTTCATTGCCAAGGTCTGATTTTTCACCAAAAACTTGCAACCTCTGGCATAAATGGATTAATGTGCTATATTGACCAAAAAAAATGATTGCATAATGGATATTTGCTTTCTGATTCTCAAATAAAACTTTGTTAATGAGACAATTTTTCTTCTCTATAAAGAACAGTAAAATGTAGAATTTACATTTCAATGGAAATAGTTATAAGAATACTATAACTTAAAATCCATTCACAGAAATAATGCTATTTAAAATGGTTTAGAATACTGGTGATGACTTTCTATTATTCATTCCCTGATCATCTTGCATCATACATAATTAGTTGTTATCTGATACCAAATCAGTTTTTCTTTTTTTGTCTTTTACAAGAAAGTATGTTTTAAATCTGATTGGAGATAAACCACAAAATTACACATTTTTTCTACATGTAAACCGCTAATATTTTAGTTATGAAATCAGATTTCAAGTCAAAGTAAGCCCTTTTAGTCCTGATCATCTTTCTAAAACAGTACTGAAAATTATGTTGACTAATTTTTCAGTAACTTTTGTATATTTTAAGTACGTTTGAAAGGCTACTAGCTTTATTCCAGACACATTGAAATGTCAAAAGCTTTCATATGTTTCATCTCCATGTTCCTTTAATTGGTTAAATTTACCAGAGAGACTACTCTGCAGAATAATCCAAAATTACTTGAAAGCAAAGTATAAACTTTTACTAATCTTCTTACTAAATTTCAGTTAAAATGTACTATATAAGCACAAACTTAAAGAAAAACTTGTTTGGCTGGGCGCAGTGGTTCATGCCTGTAATCCCAGCACTTTGGGAGGCCAAAGCAGGCAGATCATCCAAGGTCAGAATTCAAGACCAGCCTGGCAAACATGGTGAAACCCTGTCTCTACTAAAAATACAAAAATATTAGCCAGGCGTGGTGCCACTTGCCTGTAATCTTAGTTACTCTGGAGGCTGAGGCAGGAGAATTGCCAGAATCCAAGAGGTGGAGGTTGCGGTGATCCAAGATTGTGCCACTGCACTCTAGCCTGGGTGACAGAGCGAGACTCCGTCTCAAAAACAAACACACACAAAAAAGACTTGTTTAAAATCAAGAATGTCTTGATTGATTAAATAAGTGATTATCAGTATTTTTAAAAATCATATGAGAAATATTTTAGGAACATCATTTATCTTTGAAATCAGTCTGGGTATAGTTAAGACACAGCTTTTTAAATATAACCTTTGTCAGAAATCAAAGCTTTTATTATGTTGATATAAAGTTAGTACATTTCTGGTAATGGAAAAAAGTGAACCAGTTTAATTCCCAATAACTAGACAGGTAGAAGCAAAGCTCTCTCAGATCCTTAAAGAGAGAAGCAAAGATATACTCTGAATGTATTTTCATCTATTCTGTTTTGATAGAAAAATGGTTTACTATAACATTGGAATATTGGGAGAGGAGGGTTTAAGCTGGGAGGTTGATGGGACTGGGCGTGAAGTGTAAGAGGGACTCAGGAACCTGCCTAAGAATAAAAGGACTCCCTGGGGGTGGAGGTCGAGGGGTGGGGTTGGGGAGATTTGTTAGCTTTTATGTATTTCATATTATTCTTAAGACGGATAAATGGGTCTGAATTTAGTGACTACTTTTTGAAAGTCAGTCCTCTTTTTTTTCCCCGAACATCCTGATCTTTCTAGCTCTTTCCATTCTTCTCTCTTACAGACCTTTATCTTTCAGTCTCCCAGACAGGACAGGTAGACAAGGTATTGCTGACTTTGAGAAAAATGTACTATAACAAAGGGAAAGCAAAATGATGTCAAAGGCAATTAATTATTTAGGCCAGACTCAAAAATTCTTTGTGTTAGTAAACCCATATAGTCCCTGTAGCCTATTTTCCATTCTAGTTTCTACTTGTAGTTTCTTCATCTTTTATTGGACTTAGTGTATTTTACTAGTATATCATTGATGTCATGTTTGTTCTGTTTTGTCTGCCTGCATTGTAAAAGGAAAGTTTAAATTTATTTTAAACATTGTCATCTAACTGACAAATTGCATTTATAGAAATGACAATTTAATTTGTATATAAAAACGTAAAATTTATTTTGAGCATCATATGGCAGAACCAATCTTAATTTAACTCTCACAGATTTGTTTTTCTCCATCTCTAAATTAGGATTCTAACATAAAATTGCCTGCTGGGTTTTGGAAGCTGTGAATTTAAAAACCAAAAGCTGAATCTTTAGAGTTTTGCATACAAAATGGGAAGCAGCAAGGGCTTAGAATAGTGACTGTTAAATAGTACTTTTTCCCCTCAAATGGTTTTCAGTTCCAAAGTCTTAACAATTGCTTTTACAGTTTTGACCTGCAGGTGCATATTAACAGTGGCCAACAGAAAGTAAGTTTAGAAATCTTGTAAAACTTGACTTAAATGCTTGAAAAACTGAATTAAATATATTGACCAAAATACAGTGAGTGTTCACTGTAGGAAACCTTCTGACTTCCAAACATGTTATAATCAAAATCAATAAAAATATGTTAATGTTTTAGTTAGTATTGAACAAAAACCCTGAATATTTTTGCAAAGTGTACTAGCAAATATTTGAAATGTTTTTAATAGACCTCTGGTTTTACAAAACTAATTTTTCTTCTGATATTTGCTGTACATTTTTTCACACCATAAATTAACTGTGTGAATTGCTTTTCTAAAAGTTCCATGTACTTAGTGATAAGCAACTCTTTTGTATAAAACCATGTCAGGAAAAGAAATGTTTGTATCTCTGATTGAAAATTTCGAAATAAAAGTAATTTATTGAGAGGAAAAAAAATGTATAAACTTACTAGAAAAACATCACTAAGAATTGATTATTGTCATAATATCACAAAGCATTGCCTTTTAGCCACTAAATTTTAACTATATTCTCTGGATGTGTTTGAGAAGTAGCAACATATGGGTGGCTTTATAGTATCTTACTTTGAGATTGTGGGCTATATCACAAAACTGGGGTATCATTTTTGGTCCCTCTACTTATGTTATTTTGTCCCTCATATAGAGAATACATAGTAGTCTCATTCGCAGCATTGGTCAAAATTATTGCCAGTTTCTGTGTTACAGTCTATAACTTATGTTAAACTGCTATTTTCCAGCAAAGAACCACTAATCACTTAGGTCTGTTAACTTTCATTACTAAAACTGGTAATTGACCTTTAAAAAAAAAAATCAGGTTTCTGTTTCCAAAGAGTAGAGAATAAGAAAAGTGGCTATAAGATACAGATGTTGGAGGCTCAGCTCATGGGTTGGTTCTGCCTCTCTACATTGATATACACATTTGTTTTGTACTTCTACAAAACTATGGTGAGAATCCTTGAGGTCACTTGTAATGGTCAAAACTAGTAATAATAAATCCATGAAAGTCATTGGTCTGCTCTCTTTTTTTTCATGCAGGCAAATCCCGTGTTTGAAATTAAAGGTATAATTGAAGATAATCTGTACAAAATAATAATTTGGAAGGTTTTTGAATGTTTGAACATTCTAATTTTGTTAAAACTGTAAAATGCCATAGCTCTTCCTCATCAGAGAATTGTTATGAGCATATCTAAATCTGTTTATAATTGCAGTATTAAAGCACTGCCATTAAAGCAAAGAACAAGCTTATTATATAGCCCCAGATTAAAAGTTATTCTACCTCATATTGAGAAATTTTTAAAACTGTTGACATTTTCTTTTTTGCTCAAAAACATGCTTTCAAAATCTGCCATTATTTTGTTAATGATTTTGAGTCTGAAACCATTTAATATTGTGTTTATTAATGTTGGTGTTCTTTCACTTTGCTGTTAGGTCAAAATTATGAATGTGCATATAGCAACTTCCAGCAGGAAGGGTGGGTAAAGGTTTTAATATGTACAAATTGTTCCAACTACCATCTTATTATGCTGTAAACTTGAAAAAATATATTTTAAGATGGTAGGATGGTATTTTATGTCTTAGATGAAATAAATAACAAGATTACTACTTTCCTTTTCCCTCAAGAAAGTTGATCGTTTATTGCATGAGGAAAAGGGAGCTATCAGGGTCTTTGAAATATATTTTAGTAATGCTGCTTTTTCAGTTTTGCTTGCACATATTTTGTTTATTTTTGGGTCTGGCAATTTAAAAACAAAACCAAAAACAAATCATATCCATCCATTACTATCTTTGTGATTCTTCAAGTGCTTGAAATTTCCAGGAGTATGTCTGTATAAGTCTTCTATCTGTTTGGCCTCATTTTGGTATACCTGCAGACTTCATTTTGTTTTCTTTCTCTTAATTCTGTTAATTTATTTAATCTCATGGGAGAGAAAACATGATCATTCTTTTATATACTGTACTTCATTCTTTCATCCAATTCATACTCTTAACAGCTTTGGATTCACATATTTGTTTTTATTGGTGTAGTCGCTGCAGTTTACCTGCCATGGTTGTGCTCAAGTATAACATAGATGGAAACAAGTTATTTCTCCAGTAGAATTTCATTCTTTATTTCTGCTATGTGTCAACTATATAGTCTTAAATCTTTAAGAACTATGTTATTCTGTCAGAAATACCTTATTTTTACATTTAAAAATGTATTTACAGTAATCCCCCTATCTGTGGGGGATACATCCTAAAACCCCCAGTGGATGCCTGAAACTGTAGATACCACTGAACCTTATATATGCTATGTTTTTTCCTATACATATATACATACAATAAAATTTAATTTATAAAATAGGTACAGTAAGAGTTTAACAACTAATAAATAGAACAGTTAGAGCAGTATAATGTAATACAAGTTGTGTGAGGCCAGGTATGCTGGTTCACACCTATGATCCCAATACTTTAAGGGGCCAAGGCAGGAAAATCACTTGAGGCCAGGAGTTTGAGCCAGTCTGGGCAACACAGTGAGACCCCATCTCTACAAAAAGATATTTATATTTTTTACATTAGCTGGGCCACGTGTGACACACTTGTAGTTCTAGCTATTCAGGAGACAGGTGAGAAGATCACTTGAGCCTAGGAGTTCAAGGCTGCAGTGAGCCATGGTCACATCACTCACTCCAGCCTCAGGGACAGAGTGAGACCCTGTCTCTTAAAAAAAAAAAAAAAAAAGATTATGTGGATGTGGCCTCCCTCTATCACAATACTGTACTGTACCCACCTATTTTCAGACCACATTTCATATTTGACCATGGGTAAATGAAACCATGGAAAGCAAAACCGCAAATAAGGGGGACTGCTATACTGCTAACAAGTCAGGTAGACTTAATTTCTGTAAGTTTTAGCATTGAAAAGTTAAGTGTTAGTAGTAAAAGTTATTTTGTTGCTTTGAGTGTATCTTACTGGAAAAAAGAAATCTTAACCAAGATGAAAATTGCTTCATACCTCTGTGTCAGTAAACTAATTTTCTAATGAAAATTTACTTTACATTTTATGTTTTAATAAAAAATGTTTCAGACATTGTTTTCATGAAAGTCTGAAAATTAAATTTGTTTTATAGCCATTCTGGTGTTGACTGAGTGACATAAAGTCTTTTTTTAGCTCTAAATTTTTATATATAAACACTGCTAGCTAGTTTAAGCATCTACTTATTGATCAATAGTCCTTATCATATTTTCTTCACATTTTATATTTTGAATAATATAATTTCTTTTTAAAATGTTAGTTTAATTAAAACTTAAAGTACATATTACAATTTTAAATTTTCCTACCATTTCTCTTTATGTCATACTACACAAAAGTACTGAACATGCTTGAGAAATAATTTGATTCTCCTAATTCATTTGCGTGTTCTAAATAGTTCCCATCCTTTGCATGTCTATGGCTTGCTGCTTATGTTTAGAAGAATTGTAGTTTGTTGTACTTAGAAACTCCTTTTGATTTTACATACTAAGCACAAATATGCTGTTTAAATCAATTGCTATATTGATTTTATGTGTTCTCGTTAGCAGCCAACAGTCGACACCAAAGATACAACTCGGTCTAATGAAAGGAAAAGTTTTTTAACCCTTTTCTTTTTTTTTTTTTGCTTTAGTTTAGCTGTTCATAGTACAGGATATTATGGAAAAGAGAGCTTTATTAACATTTAATACTAAAAAATTATGTTTACTAAATATAGGTGTAAACCGTAGTGTCCAATACACAGCTATACACACACAGACACATACAGTTTCTCTTACAATAATAAAATCATTTAATAATTCATGCCTTTTAAAATATTTATAATCAAATATTTTGTCAATACTTTTCTATAGTCAATTAATCATTTGTCTTTTTTATAGAAATTTTGAAGTAAAGATAGTGGCAAATTGATCTTTTAACTAGAAAAATTACAGAATCCTCCAATCTAAAAAATGATACTATCTCCAGAATGTCTGCAATTTTGTAAAGTTTTCTTCCTTAGCAGATAACACTTCCTGGTAAAAGAAAGCCAAAAGATGGTAAATCTCTTTGAATTGGATTCTTCTTTGATCCTAACACAGCTTAAATTTTGGTAGCTAGACTTTTAACTTGAAATGATCAAATTAAAGACCCTTTTGAATATGATACATGCTACCTTAATTATTATTTAGTGGTATCTCCAACATCTTTTAGAGTAGCAGCAGAGATGGGGGGATAAAAACTTTATTGCTTCAGGTAGGTATAAGTATAGAGGTCAATCACATTTTTAGTTGTACACCAAGAATGACTAATATCCATTAAATTATAAAAATTAAATTCTCCAGCCCTACTTAGTATTAATTGGGTAGGGAGTTCTTCATTTGTATCACCCTTATCGTTGCCTGTGTAGAATATACTTACTATTAATACTATTCTAATTTTTCTATTATTTCCAATTCTGAATTGATAATCCATGGATTTTATTTCATTGCTTAACAATGTTTGTATCCTTTATTTAGCAAATAGTTTACACTGGCCTATTTTGTATCAGTCAAGATTTTTCTCAGGTAACAGCTTTATTATTATTTTTATTTTAGTTAACAAAGGTAGGATTACATAAGAAAAGAAAACTAAAGTTATGAAAAGGGACCTTAAAGCTAGTGTTTCTAATTTTATGGACATTGCCTTATATATAATCTAATCAAAGTGGAAGATTTGTTTTTGTTGCTTGTCCATTTTTATACAAAATGATGCCCCAAAACTCAGTGTCTTTGTTGGCTTTGTTTTATTATATAGCCTAAATAAAAATTAATGAAATCTAATTGGTATATAAATTAAACCTTAAATATGAAGGCTGTTAATGTAGGTGAGAAAAATGATATATATGCAATTTTCTTTTATTTTTAAGCATATTTTCTTTTAAAATTATTTCACAAATTATAAATGTTCCTACTAACAAGAAGGCCAAATATTATGTACTAGTGGTACTTACTGAAAATTTTAGAATTCATTTATTTATATTTACTACCTCTTGCATTTATGCTTTTCTTTCTCTAAATTTGTGCACTGTAAGCTGAGTATATGTTGCTGAATCTACGCTGTACGATAAAACATTTTTAATCATTATATTTTTATTAATGCATCAAAGGGCTGGAATGATCCTCTTTGTGTAGTTTCATCTTTAGGCATAACTATCTTTGGATTGAGGCTTTACTTAAAAGCCTATTTTTTGAATGTTCTAGAACTTTCTTAGAAAAGTTTAAAAGAGCCCTCACAATTTTAAAAACTAATTTTATTGTTTTAAATTGTTTTAAGGGTTTATCCCTAAGTAAAGAAATTAAACAAGCATGATCTATTACTTGAAATTTTTATTTCACAGCACATATTGATAATAAATGCCATTTTAAACGCAAAAGAAAATCTATCATCGTTTCAAGAGATCTTTATTAAGGAAACTAATGTAAATCATGCTTCATGCTATATGTCAGTTAAATCAAGATATAGGTGAAGATTTAGGGTTTATCATGTGAATATTGTGTGGTAGTGCACATTAATTTGTATTTAAATATTTACATTGTTACCATTGCATGTATTCACTGTATTTTCTAATGTGTCACTGTTTTCTCTTTATAAATTAGTATTTCAAAGTAACCATTCCATACCAATTCAAACTACCATCTGGTCTCTAAGCTTGTTATATGAAAATCTTTTATCATTGTCTTCCATTGTAAGTGTTTTATGATGAGCTACACCTGAGTTGTACATTTTCTTTTTCTTTTATTTGCTTCTATATACAGGCTGGCTTAGCGGGAGCTCCAGCCCGTGCTGTATCAGCTGTAAAGAATATGAATCTTCCTGAGATCCCAAGAAATATTAACATTGGTGACATCAGTATAAAAGTGCCAAACCTGCCCTCTTTTAAATAAAAATTTTTAAAGGCTACTCCCAGGTAAAATCCAGGGGGAAAAGTCATCTAAGTTTACCATGCAGTTGTTTACCAAAAATAGAGGAGGAGAGTCTTTAACTTTTGCTCTTGGATTTAAGTCAAGGTACTGTACAGAAGTTGTGTAAAATCGTTATGAAAGTTCAATGTTGCTTTTCTTGCTCAGTGATTTTAAAGAAATTGAGTAGTTCCTATGTGATTTTTTTTTTCTTTTCTAAACTGCATTCCTGTGTCCACCTACGGCATGCCTCTATGTATTGGCTACTACAGTGTTTTAAAAAGTGTTTCAGGTATTTCTTTAATTATGTACAACCTAAAATGTTGGTGTTTTGTATGGATCACAAGTGCAGCATTCCTTAATTTCTTCTGCTATTTGTCACACAATTGTTATTTAAAGAACCAAGTATGTATTGCATGAAAACATTATGACTTTTTTCTCTTAGTTTAAATAAACTCCAAGGTAACTGGACTTCTAAAGCACCTTTCTGTTTGCCTGATATCTACTTTAGCAATAATTTTTTTTACAACCCTCTGACCCAACAAAGTAAATAAAAGTATATTTTATCACTGTTAAGCAGGTGTAAATGTCGATTTATTTTATACTCATGTTTTTAATATTCAGGAACTCAGTATAATTATTCTAAAACTCAGTTATTTCACAAATGAAGAGCAGTCTATCTCATAACATTGTGCAAGATGAGATCTGGAGTAACAGGTGACAATCTTTCTAAAATGTATATTGAGGCTAGGCGTGGTGGCTCACACCTGTAATCCCAGCACTTTGAGAGGACAAGGTGGGCGGATCACCTGAGGTCAGAGTTTGAGACCAGCCTGACCAACATGGAGAAACCTCGTCTCTACTAAAAATACAAAATTAGCCAGGCGTTGTAGTGCATGCCTATAGTCCCAGCTACTCAGGAAGCTGACGCAGGAGAATCGTTTGAACCCAGGAGGTGGAGGTCGCTGTCAGCTGAGATCATGCCATTGTGCTCCAGCCTGGGCAAAAAGAGTAAAACTCCATCTCAAAAAAAAAAAAAAAAAAAAAATGTATATTGAGAAAATGTAAAGTCCTTTTTATACAAATAGCTTTAAGCTTTGCCTTCTGTACTTTTTTGTGGGGGAGGTTCTCACTCTGTCACTCAGGCTGGAGTGCATTAGCATGATCTCAGTTCACTGCAGCCTCTACCTCCCAGGCTCTAGCAATTCTTCCACCTTAGCCTTCTGAGTAGCTGGGACTACAGGCACATGCCACCATGCCCAGCTAATTTTTGTATTTTTTGTAGAGATGGGATTTCGCCTTGTTGCCCAGACTGATCTCGAATTCCTAAGCTTAAAGCAATCTACCCACCTCAGCCTCCTAAAGTGCTGGGACTGTGGGCATGAGCCACCACGCCTGGCCAACTGTACTTATTTTTTAAAATGTATGAGAGGGAAGAAACAGGACAGAAGGTTGGGGATAGAATCTAGTCTTGTCTGAATGTACGTTGTTTTGGAACCATGTAAATATTTTACATACTTAGTAAAATATAATTTAAATTTTGAAAATGTACCCTCTAAAAATTGAAAGCAGAGCAAATGTATTGAACTATGTAATGAGTTATGGCATAATGATCCAGAGGGGAACTATTTCACATAACTCTAAAACACTTGACAATACACCATTAAAGACCTGCCCTCTACACCCATGAAAAGTAAGTTGTTTTCAGTAATCATAGTGTTGGTGATATTTTTTCTTCTGAGGCTGGGTATGTGAAATGTGCGATAAGCTGAGGAGAAAGTGTGTTGGCACCTGTAGTGGATGCTCTGATGCACATCTGTCAAGACTGAAGCACTCAATTCTTCAGCTGCTGGTAGTGAGCGCTCAGCTGAGTTGCTCTCCGAGAACTGCCACCAGCTGGAGAGAACTGCTTCACCCGAAGCCATGGCTCCTCACCAAGGACGTCCTGCATCCAAGTGCTAAAGCTTGACCCCTCTGGCTAAGGCAGAACAGCTCTGAAAGACCATTCCAGCAGCTCCAGTGCTACCCATGGGATCAGCTGAGGCCTTTGTTGTGACTGTACTGCTATTTAACTCCACCTCTGCCCTGTTCTACTTCCTTCAGACTCACAGACTTTGATCCTGTGGCATACGATAGTAAATGAGCACACAAATCCACCTCAATCTGTTTTTCGGGGAAACTCATCAAAGCGGTTATTGCCAAGAATGGTCTGAAGAAGCAGATTCTAAAATGACATTTTGGAGCTGGATCGGCATTGGCAGGCTGGCAATGGAGGACTGTGTTACTGGTGGCAGTAAAACCATTTGCATGCTGTCGCAATGTAATTGTGGAAAATTTCACTGGTGAAGAACTGGGATGGGATACTGGGAATGCCCTGATAGGAACAATGTTTCAGAATTTGAGAAGTCCAAGGGAAGTAGTAATTTATAAAGAGCATGGAATTGGATGCTTCTCTGGGCAATCACTGTAAAGAGAAATGCTGACGGCAATTAATCACCAATTAAGGCTATGTATGAAGGCTACAGGGGCTCCTTGGCAGCATATGAAAACTCTCATCTCATGCAGCTGGAAGACAGGAAAGGCTGAGGAGCAGGCCCAGGGCTTAAGTTTGGCTGCAGAACTTTGCCAAAACAAACCTGGAGGAGCTGAAAGAGTATATGTGGGCCTGGATCCTGAGGGTTCTGGGTCAAGGGGGAAGGAACATAAAGTTGAATGAGAGATTATTTGTATTTAAGTACTTTCCAATGACAAAAGATGTAACACTGTGGGAAGACAGTGCTAACCTGTGGCTAGGGTAATTTTGGGAAGCTTGGGGAAAGCTGGAGCCACTTAGCTTGGCCCAGCTAAGTGAACTATAACTAGAAATACCAAGGCAGCCAAGGAATCAAAAGGCTCAGAGTATGTGTGCTAGAGTGAATATACTGTGTAAGGCAGCAAGGCCCAGAGGTGACTCTGTTTACCAAAGCAATAAAGAATGTGCTGTTTAAAGGGGCATCAGCATCATTCAACTCAGAACTGGCTGTCCTCTGGAGGCCTGGTCTGAAGGTAGGAAGTGTTACAGAACTGGGTGCCTTGATACTAATAGCGATGGTGGGGTCCTGAAATAACAGGGGTCAGATTGTGTGCTCTTCACTGCCAGGAGCAAAGTGGGTAAGTTATCTTAATGAATTGCAGGGTCACGGTGTCAGCCAAGGGTTATAGTCTGCAGTTTGATATACAAATGTTTAATGAAACACGGCTTCAGTAGATGTAAGATAGATGGGCAGCCAGTGAGGGCATTGCCTAATCTGTGCAACCAAAAGAAATCAAGAACAGATCATCAGGAGGCTGAGAGCAGCCACTGCAATAAAAAGTCATGAACCCTTATCCAGTTTCTGGTTCTGAGCCAGTTCTCAGATCCAGAACTCACTGATTGACAGAAACGCTGAATCTCCAGGAGGAAGGACCCTGTAATGCCACTGCAAATGCGTAAGCTAATTATTTTCCCAGTGCTTCCCCCAAAGGAACTTACTTGGTAATTGTGCACTGGGAAATGGAAAACCCAACGTATTGGGAATTATTGGGCATAGTTTCGAAGTTGCCATTGATTCCCAGGGACCAACCCTAGTTTGGTCTTTTAATTAAACCAAATAATCTCTGTAAGCCTGTTTTCTCATCTGTAAGTTGGAATGCCAGTGTTACTTACCTGATAGAATTATCGTGATGATTATATGATCTGTTCCATATAGAGTGCTTAGCACAGTGCCAAATACAAAGAAGTTCAGCATTTCATAAAACGGTGGCTTTTTTTTTTTTTTCCAACTTACGTGGCTTTGTTTCACAGGAAGACCATGCAAATACAGAAGGATCGAGTCACTGGTTAGTAAATAGTTTTTCACTTTCAAGTGTTTGTTCCTTGGAACGTGCTCATCTGGAACCTTCTCTTTCTGACATGGTTCTTAACTATTCAAGCTCCCAAATTTTGGTGTGCTAAGACCTTTCCTCACCACCACTCCAGTCTTCCTTAGGGTTGGGATGAGACTGCATATTGCAACACAGAAACTAAGATCAGAGTATTTTCCACAGTAAAGCTATTTTAGTTTGAAGGGGCAGAGGTTCTAATTATCATGTTTAAAACTCCCTTTGTAGTTTATCTTCCACTTCCTGGAGTTTATTTTTATAGGTTCTTTCATGTCTCAATGAAACTAGAAGAGATACTATACACAAACCTAAAAACCTTTATTCTGGAATTATTAGCAATACATGTTACATTTGTTTTTCAAAGACCTCTCTCCCCAATATGGAGGCTAACCTAGATTATTTTCATATTTCATCCTTTGACACTAACCACCCAACCCCACCCCAATGAGCTGGCCCTGTGAATGTGGCCTGGGCCTCCCAGAGAAAGTTGTACCATGTTGGTTTTAATTAGATATCATTTCCCAAACGTGGTATATTTTATGCTAGTTATTTGTAGAAGAAACAGAAGCTGGTTACTGACTGTTCCTTCTACCTTTAAGCTGCTTTCTAGTGTCCTACAATGGACCATATACGAGTAGAAACACTGAGAAAATTATTTTTTGAGTGAAAAGAGCTCTTAAATAGCTTTATAATATAGAAATCATTTTATTTTCAGTTTTCACTGGACCAGTATTACCTGTGCCCTGTTCAAATGATCTTTAAACGTACTTTAAATATGATTGCAGTAAAATCTACTAAAGTGGATTTTTAGATGACAGAAATTAGCTACCCTGCAATTCTGGAGATTTGAAACAATTTGCAGTTGGGGTTGTTTATTTGACTGAGAGTGGCAACCTGGAATAGGCCACTGTGTGCCAAGATGATCTTTTGCACCTATCCATAATCACCACTTAAGTTTCACTGTATAATAAACTTTTTTTAATGCAGGCATCACTTATCACAATCCTAATTCATAAGAGCTTGTGATGTTTTATACCAGTTAGGAAAGGCATAGTTTTGGAGCACAGGAAGGACACAGCTGGGGAAGGATTTCAGAAGAGATTGAACTACTGCTGGACACAGCTAACTGAGAGAAGACCGAGCCAGAGAGGGGTCTCCCACCTCTGCACTGCTGACATTTAGGGCTGGATAATTCATCCAGTTGTGGGGGTTCTCCTGTGCATTGCAGGATGATTAGTAGTAGCATCCCTGGTTTCTACTGACTAGATGCCAATAACAGCCCCCCACAAGTTGTAACAGCAAAAATATCTTCAGACACTGCCCAATATCCTCTGGGCTGCAAAGCCACCCTCAGTTGAGAACATCTGAAAGAGAGAATTAAGAGTTTTAGGGAAACACTTGGTATATAGTCTGTACTTTGTTAGAGCCATAATGGCAGGGCACCAACTATGAGCTTCTAAGAGGCATTTATCATATGAGGTGGAGAGGCTGACATTTAAAGCCCCTTGCAGTTGGATCCCAGTCTATACTTCTCAGGGTCTACTGTCTTCCTTGAATGCCAGTATTAGATACTCATTCAGGGATTTTGAAATCTATTTAGTGGGTCCTAACCCACTATTCCAATATTTCATTTTTTAAAAAATGAAATAATGGAATAGAATAAAATAATACAGAAAATATCCATACATTGTGTGGAATAATACTGATTTGCAAAACTTTTTAGCCTGTGTGTGTGCACAACTGTGTTTATTCATATTGTTACCAGAAAGGGATCCCAATCCAGACACCAAGAGAGGGTTCTTGGATCTTGTGCAAGAATGAATTCAGGGCAAGTCTGTAGTACAAAGTGAAAACAAGTTTATTAAGAAGTAAAGGAATAGTAGAATGGCTACTCCATAGACAGAGCATTCCCAAGGGCTGCTGGTTGCCCATTTTATGGTTATTAGGGGTGGATTATTCATACCTCCCCTTTTTAGACCATATTGGGTAACTTCCTGATGTTGCCATGGCATTTGTAAGCTGTCATGGTGCTGGTGCGGGTATAGCAATCAGGATGACCAGAGATCACTCTAGTAGCCATTTTGGTTTTGGTGGGTCTTGGCCAACTCCTTTACTACAACCTGTTTCATCAGTAAGGTCTCTATGACCTGTATTTGTGCTGACCTCCTATCTCATCCTATGACTTAGAATGCCTTTACCATCTGGGAATGCAGTCCAGTAGGTTTCAGCCTCATTTTAACCAGCTCCTACTTAAGGTGGAGTTACTCTGGTTCACATGCCTCTGACAATAATGGATATTGACATAAAATGTATTCCTTATCAAAAGTTGCAGTCAAAAAAGTTTGAGAATCCCTGTTCTATTTTAATATATCCCCTGGACATACACGTCTCTCCTAATGCCTAATGTATCAGTGTCCTATTGCTGTAACATATTACAGTTTAGCAGCTTGAAACCAGACAAGTTTATTTTCTCGCAGGAGGTCAGAAATCTAAAATCAGTTTCACTGCACTAAAGACAAAATGAAGGGCTGATTCCTGGAGGCTCCAGTGGAGAATGTTTTCCTTATCTTTTCCAGTTACTAGAGCTGTATTCCTTACATTCACTGGCTTATGGCCCCTTTCTCCATCTTCTAAAACAGGAGTATAGTATCTTCAAATCTCTCTCTGCTTCTCTTCATATTACCTTCTTTTTCTCTGATCTTCTGCCTCCCTCTTACAGGGACCCTTGTGATTACATAAAACCCCCCCAGGGTAACCCAGGGTAATCTCCCCATCCAAATATCCTTAGCTGAATCACTTTTGCCAAGTACCTTTTAGCATTAAGGAACACTTACGAGTTCCAAGAATTAAGACATGAACATCTTGACACCTAGTATGTGCTCTACTTGTGTAAGAAGCCCGTTGTTCTATGTACCTACTCATATCAATCCCTCAATTAAACTTTCATCTCACTTTCCATAATTGGACGTGTCGAATAAGAAAGGTCTATATGTTTCTAATCTGTAAGATGAGGCTAGGCTAAATCGTTGGTGTTCAAGCTTCTTTTCTGAAGCTCTTGAAAATGTTCACACACAATTTTACTTGATATGACAATATGTGAATAAGATGAAAGCTGAACAGAATGGAGCCATCCCACTTGGATCTGTAGCTGTTAGAGCTAGAGATACCTGAGAAATTTTCACATTGAACTCCTCCCTTTGCTATGCAGAAAGTGAGGCCTAGAGAAGTGAAATAACTTGGGGTATTGGCTCTGCTGTTAATTGGTGGTGTCATTGTCATCAGATTGCATATACTCTCTGAGCCTCAATTTTGTTAGCTATGAAAATGAGCATTGAAAGGCTTTGTAAAGAAGTGGCATGCAAGAGAGATTTTAAGACGCACTTAAATTGGTAGGAAGGAATAGGGTATTATGATACATAGGATTTTTAAGATAGTCCCCCAAATCCCTGCATCCTGGTGTACAAACCCTGAATAATCCCCTCCCCTTTGTGTGGGCAAGATGTGGGAATATGATGCAACTTTACTTCTGTGACTGGATTACATTATGTGGCAAAGTTAAAGTGATTTTTGTAGATGTAATTAAGGTTCCTACTCAGCTGACTTTGAATTAACAAAGAGGAATATTTTCCTGGGTGGATCTGGTCTAATCACACAATATTTTGAAAAGAGGGTATGGTCCAGGCATTTGTGGCAGGAAGAAATTTGAAGCAAGAGAGACATGCTTATGCTAACCTCAGAGAAGCAAATATCTATGTTGTAGCATGGGCCACATGGCAGGAAACAGCAGCCTGAGATAGCTGAGGAGCTGAGAGAGATGCTCAGCCGACAGCCAGCAAGAAAACAGAGACTTTGGTCCTATAGCTGCAAGGAACTGAATTCTGCCAACAACCAGTGAGCTTAGAAGAGGGTCATGAGCCTCAGATGAGATTGCAGCCCTGGCCAACATTGGTTGCAACTTGGTGAGACCTTGAACAGAGGATGGATTCCAGACCCGTGGAAACTTTGAGGTAATAATGGGAATTGTTTTAAGCCCCTAAGTTCACAGCAATTTGTTACTAATATCAGCATTCAAGGGATTCACCAGAGCCAAATCCAAACTATGCAGATATAGTATATGAATATGAACATTAAGTGATTTTATCCAACAACATGGAGGAATCTCATATGCATTTTTCCTAACTGAAATAAACCAGACCCCAAAGGCTGCATACTGTATGAGTCCTTTTAGATGACATTCTGGGGAAGATAAAACTGTAGGGATGAAGAACAGGGGTTATCAAAGGTTGGAAATAGGGGAAGGAGTTGACTACAAAGGGCAGCAGGCACAAACTAAGTTAAGTGACCTGCTCTGTGTTATGACTATATGTTCTGTATTATAATCACATACAGGCTTATTAGAAATGACATGCTGCTGTGACCAGTGTCACAGCTGCATATGGGGATCAGGAACATTCATGTGGCATGCATGCAAGTTCAGACTGACTGTGTTCCACTGATGGTCAAGGAGTCACCGGCATCACACACAGTTATCCAGTGTTCCTTAAGATAATATGACCCAATAGGGTAAATAAACAGGAAAAATGGTGTTAGTCATTCCTAACAGCTTAGTCAGTTATTCTTTTGAGAAGGGAAGAGTAAAGTATGGCATCTGAAATCTGTGAGCCAAGGTCAAGTTTATACAATGCTTAGCCACAAGGCTTATCTCTGAATGGCCTGTAAAGCGATAGTGCTTACTCTCCAAGAGTAGACGCCCGTGCCTTTTGACCTAACACTTGCATGCTTGCTTTTATTCACCCCAAGTAAAAAATTCCAAAGAATTCCGTCTTCTGTTAAATTTAAATTTAAAAATTTATTCTCCAAACCTTAAAATGTTCTCCTAAAGCTTGTCTGCTTTGTAGATCCCTCCATTACTTTTTAGTACCACTAAATATAGTAGAACAAAGTTCTTAATGTGAAACTTCAAAGTTTATTTATGCCATGATGATACAAGTACTTACTATTAAGACATTTCCTTTTTATTCAATAAACTTCTGACTTATAAACAAAGGATTTATTGCTCAATAAAGATCACATTACAAATAAAAATGAAATGATTTATTGTATTCTGTGGGCTGCACCTACAAAGATGAAAGTATCCTCAATAGAGGATTTATTAATTTATAAAGAATGTACACTATCCATGAGAGTTCCCTGTATATTAACAGTCAGCCAGGAATATTAAAAATCCAGGGATTTAATTTCCATTTGCAGAGTGGGGAGGATGCTGCTATTCCTATCTCTGGTTTGATGATCATCAAAGTTTTCAATGCAGGAATTCCAGAATTTGCAACCGAATAGAAACAATTTTGTCGTAACCTTTCCCCCTAATTTAATCCACTTTCATCAAGTGAATATAAAAAATAACTGAAAAGCTAAATCACCATACTTGTTTTGGGGCTGGTCATATATTAGATCACCTGGCATTAGGTGAGCAAGAGTACAGGAGCTGGAATGAATTGGCTTATATAAGGAAGTAAAAGGCTTTCAGGAGTGGAAGGCTGTAGAAAGGGAGTGGTGGGTGTGATGTATGAAAAGCAAACTAGACCTTGAAAATCAGACTGAGGAGTTGAGTCCCTGAAAGCTTTTAAGCACATTGACAATTTTTTTGATAAATGCACATTCAACCATTGTTTGAAATATCTAGCTTCATCAATTTGGAAAGGAAATACTTAAGAAATAATTATGTGTTATTTATTGAATAAGGATTTTTAGTACACTATTCTCAAGACTCACTCAAAAATCTAACAGTCATGGGAGAGAAACAAAAAGATCCTCCCACCCCTGCAAACAAAAAACAAAGCAAAAAAACTCTCCATCTTCAGTAAAATAAAGAAAAGGTCTTAAGTCCAGACCACAAACTTAAAGCATACTTGAAATATTGTGAAAACAAAGGGAGGGAGAAAAGTGAAAATTAAACCTATCTTCTAAGATCTTTACCTGGAAACATTTTGCTGCAAGGAAATGTTATGTTGTAGAAAGCTTTATCTAAAAAAAAAAAAATCTCTTAATGTGTTCATACCTAAGGATGTAGATGGCCCAGGGGAGAAGCAGGGAATGTCCTTTGAGACAATTTAGGAACCACAGGACGCCAGTCCATGCGGCTGAAGGAGAGCTGTGCTGATGTGCCACCCTCACCCACATCAAGCCTCCTTGTCTGGGGAGATCACATTAATCCACATTTGAAGACCTCCTCTTCAGACACCAGCACACAGAGCCTGGGATTTAAAGCTTGGGGTGCCACATTGCCTCTGGAATGCTGACAACTAAAAATTTTAAAAAGACATGCTTCCAGAGGAAATAAGTGATTATTGAAATAATCTGAAATGAAGAAGACAACCACCCTAGTTCACTCTCTTACCCCTCATCACACTGTTTTTTTTTGACCCCAGTTGACAATATAAGCAGTGATTTTAAATTAATAACATGGTACATATACATATCACTATAAAAGGGAGCGAGAGAGGAAAAGAGCAAAACGCACTCAAAGACATAGTAATTAACTAAGTCCTGTAGAGTTTCAAAGAAATGTTAGATAGCATGATTTCTCTAAAAAGAGAACTCAAAGAACAGACATGAGGATTTAAAGAACATAAGAGAAGGAAATGAGACCTGGAATACTCAAAAAGAAATAAAAGAAAAAATAATTATACCTTAGAAGAGATGCAGGAAGGAAGGGAGGAATGGAAGAAAGAAAGATTAGTGAAAAAAATTAGCTTAAAAAATATCACACAATGAGACAGAAAAAACAAAGGACATAAAAATTGATTCTAAAGAATGTGATTATGGAAGACAGATAAAGGAACTTCAACAGTCCCACAATTAGTATTTCTAAAGTACAGAACTGAATAAATATAACCCCAAATATATTTAAGAATATGATTTTTTTATCTTTGAAATGTTTTTTATTTTTTTGTTATTACTTTAAGTTCTGGGGTACATGTGCAGAACACGCAGATTCATTATATAGGTATACATGTGCCATGGTGATTGGCTGCATCCATCACCCCATCATCTACATTAGGTTTTTCTCCTAATGCTGTCTGTCCCCTATGCCCCCACCCACTACTATCCCTCCCCTAGCCCCCCACTCCACAACAGGCCCCAGTGTGTGATGTTCCCCTCCGTGTGTCCATGTGTTCTCACTGTTCAACTCCCACTTATGAGTGAGAACATGCGGTGTTTGGGTTTCTCTTCTTGTGTTAGTGTGCTAAGAACAGTGGTTTCCAGCTTCATTCATGTCTCTGCAAAGGACATGAACTCATCCTTTTTTATGGCTGTATGGCTGCATAGTATTCCATGGTGTATATGTGCCACATTTTCTTTATCCAGTTTATCATTGAGGGGCATTTGGGTTGGTTCCAAGTCTTTGCTATTGTGAAAAGTGCTGCAATAAACGTGTGTGCATGTGTCTTTATAATAGAATGATTTATAATCCTTTGAGTATATATCCAGTAATGGGATTGCTGGGTCAAATGATATTTCTGGTTCTAGATCCTTGAAGAATCGCAACACTGTCTTCAACAATGGTTGAATTAATTTACACTCCCACCAATAGCGTAAAAGTGTTCCTGTTTCTCCACATCATCTCCAGCATCTGTAGTTTCCTGATTTCCTGGCTGTTTTATGATTGCCATTCTAACTGGTGTGAGATAGTATCTCATTGTGGTTTTGATTTGCATTTCTCTAATGAGCAGTGATGATGAGCTTTTTTCCCCTATGTTTGCTAGCAGCATAAATGTCTTCTTTTGAGAAGTGTCTGTTCATATCCTTTGCCCATTTTTTAATGGGGTTGTTTGTTTATTTCCTGTAAATTTATTTAAGTTCTTTGTAAATTCTAGATATTAGCCCTTTGTTAGATGGGTAGATTGCAAACATTTTCTCCCATTCTGTAGGTTGCCTGCTCACTCTGATGATAGTTTCTTTTGCTGTGCAGAAGCTCTTTAGTTTAATTAGATCCCATTTGTCAATTTTGGCTTTTGTTGCCATTACTTTTGTGGTTTAGTCATGAAGTCTTTGACCATTTCTATCTCCTGAATGGTATTGCCTAGGTTTTCTTATAGGGATTTTATGATCTTACATTTAAATCTTTAATCTATCTTGAGTTAATTTTTGTTTAAGGTGTAAGGAAAGGATTCAGTTTCAGCTTTCTGCATATGGCTAGCCAGTTTTCCCAACGCCATTCATTAAATAGGGAATCTCTTTCCCATTGCTTGTCGTTGTCAGGTTTGTCAAAGGTCAGATGGTTGTAGGTGTGTGGTGTTATTTCTGAGGCCTTTGTTCTGTCCCATTGGTGTATATATATGTTTTGGTACCAGTACCATGCTGTTTGGATTACTGTAGCCTTGTAGTATAGTTTGAAGTCAGGTAGTGTGATGCCTCCAGCTTGGTTTTTTGTTTTTGTTTTTGTTTTTCTTAGAATCATCTTGGCTATGTGGCTCCTTTTTGATTCCATATGAAATTTAAAGTGGTTTTTTTCCAGTTCTGTGAAGAAAGTCAGTGGTAGCTTGATGGGGATAGCATTGAATATGTAGATTACTTTGGGCAATGTCGCCATTTCCATGATATTGAGTCTTCCTAATCATGAACATGGAATGTTTTTCCATTTGTTTGTGTCCTCTCTTATTTCCTTGAGCAGTAGTTTGTAGTTCTGCTTGAAGAGGTCCATCACATCCCTTGTAAGTTGAATTCAGAGGTATTTAATTCTCTTTGTAGCAATTGTGAATGGGAGTTTGCTCATGATTTGACTCTCTGTCTGTTATTGGTGTATAGGAATGTTTGTGGGTTTTGCACATTATTTTGTATCCTGAGACTTTGCTGAAGTTGCTTATCAGCTTACGGAGATTTTGGGCTGAGATGATGGGGTCTTCTAAATACACAATCTTGTCATCTGCAAATAGAGACAATTTGACTTCCTCTTTTCCTATTTGAATACCCTTTATTCTTTATTTTGCCTGATTGCCCTGGCCAGAACTTTCAATACTGTGTTGAATGGAAGTGGTGAGAGAGGGCATCCTTGTCTTGTGCCAGTTTTCAAAGGGAATGCTTCCAGTTTTTGCCCATTCAGTATTATGTTGGCTGTGGGTTTGTCATAATTAGCTCTTATTATTTTGATATACATTTCATCAATACCTAGTTTATTGAGAGTCTTAACATGAAGGGCTTTTAGTCAAAGGCCTTCTCTGCATCTATTGAGATGATGATGTGATTTTTGTCATTGGTTCTGTTTATGTGATGGATTACGTTTATTGATTTGCATATGTTGAACCAGCCTTGCATCCCAAGGATGAAGCCAACTTGATTGTGATGGATATGCTTTTTGATATGCTGTTGTGTTCAGTTTGCCAGTATTTTCTGAGGATTTTCACACCAATGTTCATCAGGGATATTGGCCTGAAATTTTCTCTTTTGGTTGTGTCACTGCCAGGTTTTGATATCATGATGATGTTGGCCTCATAAAATGAGTTAGGAATGATTCCCTTTTTTTGTATTGTTTGGCATAGTTTCAGAAGGAATGGTACCAGCTCCTCCTGTACCTCTGGTAGAATTTGGCTGTGAAACCACCTGGTCCTGGCTTTTTTTTGGTGAGTAGCCTATTAATTACTGCCTCAATTTCAGAACTTATTATTGGTCTATTCAGGGATTTGACTTCTTCATGTTTAGTCTTGGGAGGGTGTAAATGTCCAGGAATTTATCCATTTCTTCTAGATTTTCTGATTTATTTTCATAGAGGTGATTACAATATTCTCTGATGGTAGTTTGTATTTCTGTGGAGTTGGTGATATCACCTTTATCATTTTTTATTGCATCTATTTGATTCTTCTCTTCTCTCTTTTCTTATTAGTCTGACTAGTGATTTATCTATTTTGATGATCTTTTAAAAAAAAAAAAAACAGCTCCTGAATTCATTGATTTTTTTTAAGGGTTTTTCATGTCTCTATCTCCTTCAGCTTTGCTCCGATTTTGTCATTTCTTGTCTTCTGCTGACTTTTGAATTTGTTCTTGCTTCTCTATTTTTTTAAATTGTGGTTTTTAGGGTGTAAATTTTAGATCTTTCCTGCTTTCTCTTGTGGTCATTGAGTGCTATAAATTTCCCTGTACACACGGCTTTAAATGTGTCCCAGAGATTCTGGTATGTTGTGTCTTCATTCTCATTGGTTTCAAAGATTATCTTTATTTATGCCTTCATTTTGTTATTTATCTAGTAGTCATTCAGGAGCAGGTTGTTTAGTTTCCATTTAGTTGTGTGGTTTTGAGTAAATTTCTTAATTCTAAGTTCTAATTTGATGGCACTGTGGTCTGAGAAACTGTTTGTTATGATTTCCGTTCTTTTGCATTTGCTGAGGAGTGTTTTACTTCAAATTATGTGGCCAATTTTAGAATAAGTGCTATGTGGTGCTAAGAATGTACATTCTGTGGATTTGGGGTGGAAAGTTCTATAGATATCTACTAGGTCTGCTTGGTCCAGAGCTGAGTTCAAGTCCTGGATATCCTTGTTAATTTTCTGTTTCATTAATCTGTCTAACATTAACAGTGCAGTGTTATAGTTTCCCACCATTATTGTGTGGGAGTCCTAAGTCTCTTTGTAGGTCTCTAAGAACTTGCCTTATGTATCTGGGTGCTCCTTTATTGGGTGAATATATATTTAGAGTGCATATAAGTTAGCTCTTCTTGTTCCATTGATCCGTTTACCATTATGTTCAGTCCTTCTTTGTGTGTGTGTGTGTGTGTGTGTGTTTTATCTTTGTTGGTTTAAAGTCTGTTTTATAAGAGACTAGGATTGCAGATTGCAACCCCTATCTTTTTTTTTTTTTTCTTTCCATTTGCTTGGTAAATCTTCCTCCATTTCTTTATTTTGAGCCTATGTGTGTCTTTGCATGTGAGATGAGTCTCCTGAATACAGCACACCAATGGGACTTGACTCTATCCAGTTTGCCAGTCTGTGTCTTTTAATTGGGATATTTAGCCCATTTACATTTAAGGCTGATATTGTTATATGTGAATTTGATTCTGCCCTTATGATCCTAGCTGCTGTTTTGCCCATTAGTTGATGTAGTTTCTTCATAGTGTTGATGGTCTTTACAATTTGGTATGTTTTTGCAGTGGCTGATACCAGTTTTTCCTTTCCATGTTTAGTGCTTCCTTTAGGAGCTCTTGTAAGGCAGGCTTCATGGTGACAAAATCTCTCAGCATTTGCTTGTCCATAAGAGATTTTATCTCTCCTTTGCTTATAAGCTTAGTTTGGCTGGATGAAATTCTGGATTGAAAATGTCTTTTCTTTAAGAATGTTGAATATTGGCCCCACTCTCTTCTGGCTTGTAGGGTTTCTACCAAGAGATCCACTGTTAGTCTACTAGGATCTTTGTGAGTAACCTGACCTTCCTCTCTGGCTGCCCTTAGCATTTTTTCTTTCCTTTCAACCTTGGTGAATCTGACAATTATTTATCTTAGGGTTGCTCTTCTTGAGGAATATCTTTGTGGTGTTCTTTGTATTTCCTGAATTTGAATGTTGGCCTGCCTTGCTAGGTTAGGGAAGTTCTCCTGGATAATATCTTGAGGAGTGTTTTCCAACTTCGTTTTATTCTCCTCATCACTTTCAGGTACATGGATCAAACATAGATTTGGTCTTTTCCTGTAATCCTATATTTCTTGGAGGCTTTGTTCATTTCTTTTCACTCTTTTTTCTCTAATATTGTCTTCCCACTTTTTTCATTGAGTTGATCTTCAATATCTGATATTTTTTCTTCCACTTGATCAATTCAACTACTGAAACTCATGTATGCTTTATGAAGTTCTTGTGCTGTGTTTTTCAGCTCCATCAGGTCATTTATGTTTTTCTCTAAACTGGGTAATCTAGTTAGCATTTCATTTTGCCAAGGTTCATAGCTTCCTTGCATTGGGTTAGAGCATGCTCCTTTAGCTTGGATAAGTTTGTTATTACCCACTTCCTGAAGCCTGCTTCTGTCAGTTCGTCAAACTCATTCTCCATCCAGTTTTGTTCCCTTGCTGGTGAGGAGTTGTGTAGAGGAGAAGAGGCATTCTGGTTTTTGTAATTTTCAGCCTTTTTGCACTGGTTTCTTCCCTTCTTCATGGATTTTTCTACCTTTGGTCTTTGAAATTGGTGACCTTTGGATGGGGTCTCTGAGTGGATGTCATTTTTGTTGATGTTGTAACTGTTTCTTTTTGTTTGTTAGTTTTCCTTCTGACAGGCCCTTCTGCTGCAGATTTGCTGGAGTTTGCTGGAGGTCCACTCCAGACCCTGCTTTCTAGGGAATCACCAGCAGAGGCTTCAGAACAGCAAAGATTGCTCCCTGTTCCTTCCTCTGGTAGCTTCATCCCAGAAGGGTACCCACCAGATGCCAGCCAGAGCTCTCCTGTATAAGGAGGTGTCTGTCTGCCCCTACTGAGAGGTGTCTCCCAGTCAGGATACACGCAGGTTAGGAAGCCACTTGAAGAGGCAGTCTATCCCTTATCAGAGCTCGAACACTGTACTGGGAGATCCACTGCTCTCTTCAGAAAAGCAGGGACGTTTAGGTCTGCTCAAGCTATACCCACAACCACCCCTTTTCCCAGGTGCTTTGTCCCAGGACAGTGAAACCTTTATTTATGACCTGATGGGCTGCTGCCTTTTTTCAGAGATGCCCTGCCTAGCACGGAGGGCATCTAGTGAGACATTCTGCCTGCAGCTGCTGAGCTGTGGTGGGCTCTGCCCAGTTCATACTTCCTGGCAGCTTTGCTTACACTGTGAGGTTGAAACTACCTATTGGAGCCTTGGCAATGGTGGATGCCCCTCCCCCCACCAAGCTCAAAGTCCCAGGTCAAGCTCAGACTGCTGTGCTGGCTGCAAGAGTTTCAAGCTAGTGGATCTTAACTTGCTGTCATAGGGGTGTGATGCACCAAGCCAGAACATTTGGCTCCCTGGCTTTAGCCCCCTTTCCAGGGGAATGAACATTTCTGTCTTGCTGGCATTCCAGGTACCACTAGGGTATAGGAAGAAAAAAGAACTGCTGCAGCTAGCTTGCTGTCTGCTCAAACGGCTGCCCAGTTTTGTGTTAGAAACCCAGGGCCCTGGTGGTTGTATAGGTACCAGAGGACATCTCCTGGTTTGTGGGTTGTGAAGACTGTGGTGAAAGTGTAGTATCTGGGCTGGAGTGCAGGGAACCATCCCTAATGGCTTCCCTTGGCTAGGAGAGGGAGTTCCCCAGCCCCTTGTGCTTACTGGGTGGGGCAACACACCACCCGCTTTGGCTAACCCTCCATGAGCTGCACCCACTGTCCAACCAGCCCCAATGAGATGAACCACGTACCTCAGTTGGAAATGTGGAAATCACCCACCTTCTGCATTGATCTTGCTGGGAGCTGCATACCGGAGCTGTTCCTATTCAGCCATCTTGCCAGCATCCCAAGAATATGATTTTTAAAATAAACTTTGTAGATGTAAACAAAGTATTGAATCTGCAGGCTGAAAGGGCACATGAGATGCTTGAAAAAAATGTGTATTTCCATATTTACGCAAATTCACTCCAATATATGGCTGGTGACGTTGCTAAATTTCAAAAATAGAAAAATTGATAGGAAAAGTGTGTTATGTAAAAAAGGGGAAAATCAGGCTTTCTTTATACTTCTCCATAGTTGCATCTACAAAATATGTGGTAATGGATTACGATTGGAGACATCTGTGTGAACTCATGTTTAGTTGAATGTAGATACAGCTAGATACATATAGAAATACTTATACATATGCTTATTGTGATACTATGATTATATATAATCATAACATATCATATATTATGTGTGCATATATATATAATTGTCATACATATATGAAATAGTCTTTTGTCCACAGTTCCTGGCTTATAACTCCTATAGCCTTTGTTACACTTGTTATAGTCTCTTGTTATAATCTTGGGGCACTTCAGGCCTCAGGAGCAAGCCTCAGGAAACAGAATCTCTCTCTCTGTGACCTCCTGTCCTCCTCTTGCCTGCGCAAGGCAGGACTCTACTCTGATTGTGGATCAAGAGGCCCTCGTTCCAGAGAGGCTTCTGCCCTGTACTCTAGAGGAAGGAATGCTGCACAGAGAGGCTAGGAAGAATTTGTACAAGGTCAGGCCTCCCTGGCTTTCCCCGTCCAGGTATGAGCTCACGTATGAGATCATATCCTTTTTGTTGAATCACCTTTCTACATGGTTGTTAATCTTGCTATAATGAAGGCTCCATAGAAACCCTAAAGGATAGGGTTTGGGGAGCTTCCAGAGAATCTGAACACTTGGAGGCCAATAGAAGGGTGAAGAACTCATCCACGTGATGGGAGGGTGGTGCACCCCAACTCTACAGGAGGTACAAAACCTCCTGCATTCAAGGCCCTTCCAGACCTCGCTCTATGTATCTCTTCCTCTAGCTGTTTATTTGTATCCTTATAATATCCTTTGTAATAAACCAGTAAACCTACATGTTTCCCTGAGTTCTGTGAGCCAGCCTAGCAAATTAGTCAAACCCAGAAGGGGTCATGGGAACCCTAACTTGAATCCAGTTGGTCAGATGTTCTAGGGGCCTCAGACTTGCACCTCAAAGGGAAGGACAGGGTGGTATTGGGAGTGAGTCCTCAACCTGTGGGATCTGATGTTATCTATGTGTAGACAGTGTGAGAACTGAATTGCAGGATACCCAGCTGGTGTCCACTGCTTGGTATGTGAGGGAACCCCCCACACATTTGTTTACAGACGTCGTCTTCTCTGTTGATGATTGTTGTGGTAATGTGAGAACAGAGGAAGAACATGGTTTGAGAATTTTCCCTATACACGTATATACACTAGTTAGTATATACACATTTCTTTGCTTTGCCACTGAGCGAGTCTAGAAGAACCAAAACAAAAAAAAAGTGCTACCCCATAGGGCAGTGAAGACACCCATCACACAGATCTTATATTTAAATACCATTCTACAGTAAAGGGAAACAGGGCTCCCTGGAGAAATGGCTGATACTAGAGTGGGGCAGGGCTGAGTCTGCAGCATCCTGTGGTGCCAGAAAGTAAGGAAAGTAAGGAGATGCTCAAATAACAAAGCAATGGGTGTGTCACCTGAACTCAGAAGCCAACAAAAGGAGCTCCCCATGGCCAAAGCTGAAACAATTTGAGCAACAAAATAAATAACAGTATTGGATTATAACCCAAAGAATAAAGTACATCCTTGAGTCCATAGTGGAAAAAATAAATACATTGAGTGAATAAATAAATACATAAATAAGAATAGGCAAATCTGAACAAAAGCACTTCAAGCAAAGTATGCACTATCCCCTCACGTAGGTAAAGCATAATAACATCCTGCCCCTTACGTACAGGCTGCACACAGTGACTCCCATCCAACGAGTGCAATATAGAATGGGGGGGCAAAGAGTGGAGAAACCTGACAAATACTGCCTCGGCCCTGTGATCAAGCCCAGCACTGGTGGTAAGTTGTGTTCACGGCATGTACCCTTGATATGATGTGATGAGAATGACGCTTTACTTCTGTTCTCTTCCTTGTGCGAACCCATAACCTCAATGTAATTATGAGAATAACATCAGACAAATTGAGGGCCAGCCTACAAAGTACCCTGACTTGCACTCCTCAAAACTGTCAAGGTCATCAAACACAGGGAAAGTCTGAGAAACCACAGCCCAGAAAAGTCCAAGGCACGATGCTTCGTATGCTGTGGTATCCTGGATAGAATCCTGAATCAGAAAAAGAAGAGCAGGTGAAAAGAAATTCAAATAAAATGTTGACTTTAGTTTATTATAGTATATCGATATTTATTCATTAGTTTTAACTGACAGATATACTAATGTGACACATTAACAACAGCAGAAACTGTGAGGTTCCCTTATGCCCTTGGTACTATCTCTGTAACTTTTCTGTAAATGTAAAACTATTTAAAAATTAGAAAATATTTTAAAACAAAATTTTTTCAACCCGGAACACATAGATGGCATGAGTTTCTTTCCTTCCTTCTTTTCTTTTATTTCTATCCATTCATACTTCCATCCATGTCTTCTTTCATCCATTCTTCTCTCTGTGTATACATGGAGAAATGTCTATAACAGCATCCACCACATTTAAGGACCGCTGCACCTAAATGGCAGATTTTGTAGTGGTTTTCTGAACTGTTTGACTTATTTTTAAGATCATGCTACTTCTATTAAAGTATTAGGTCACTATACTTTTTAAATGAAGAAGTTGGAGAGAGAGATGTTAATCATTAAGAATTTATATTTCCTAATAATATGCTAGTTGTAACAGAAATAACACTATTTCGTTTTAAAAAGATAGGCAGGATATTTGATCTAAGACAAGGTTTGCTGAATGATCATAATTCGTCAGTACATTTGATTGCAGTTAATTACATAATCAAAACCCAAAAACATTCAACCTGAGAGGGCTGATTTTAAAAAAGAAAAAAATGAAAACAAGAAACCTTGTGTTTAATTTTTTTTTCCTGTGGGAACACATACACACACAGTGTCTTAATTGTGTGATTTTGCTATTAAGGTACATCACGTATTTTATAGTCAGCCCCCACAGGAAAGAGAAATGCTCAATTAATCCTATTCATATACAGGAGAGCTCAGTTTCTATTTAAGAATTAAATATATCTAAAAGCAAACAATACACTACTCACTTCACAACAGAGCTCTGCCTAATGTCAGAGGTAGTTCTGACTTGATACGAACAGTTGTTTCAGGATAATATAATTGCAATAAGGAGTTTGTTATGATCAAATGGAAAGAAGACAAATCTTAAGAAGAGTCACTGCCTTTTCTCCCTATCCCTCTGTGGAAAACCAGAAAGTGTCACCCTAAAATATGAAGGATTGAACTGAAGGCAATGAAGAATAAGAATCAGGAAAGCTCTTTGCCTTTCCTCTATTTTCCTAAAACCAGGACACAAACTCACAAAGACAAAAGGAATCCTGCCTGCTTCTCTACCAGGGAGAATAAAGGTTAACCATTGAAGACAGCTTTAGACCCTTATGAACCTGAGCATGGACAAGCATTACTAACTGGCCTTTATCTGCCATCTATTTGCCTTCCACACTTGCCATCCCTAGAGACTCAAAATCCTTTCACTTTGTCCTGTTAGTACTTAAAAATGGACTATTCTTTGTTGACGATGCTATTTAGCTGGAATTCAAAGCCACCTTTTTGAAAACTACTCGTTCCCTGGGTGTCTCCCATGTATATATGAAATATATATAAAGGGCTGGGCGCGGTGGCTCACGCCTGTAATCCCAGCACTTCGGGATGCCGAGGCGGGAGGATCACGAAGTCAAGAGATCGAGACCATCCTGGTCAACTTGGTGAAACCCCGTCTCTACTAAAAATACAAAACATTAGCTGGGCATGGTGGCGCGTGCCTGTAATCCCAGCTACTCAGGAGGCTGAGGCAGGAGAATTGCCTGAACCCAGGAGGCAGAGGTTGCGGTGAGCTGAGATCGCGCCATTGCACTCCAGCCTGGGTAACAAGAGTGAAACTCCGTCTCAAAAAAAAAAAAAAAAAGAAAAGAAAAGAAAAGAAATATATATACAAATAAATTTCTGCTTTTTTTCTCTTTTAAATCTACCTTTTGTTACAGGGAGCTGTTCCAACTAAGAACCTATGAGTGTTGAAGAAAAATTTGTTTTTCTTCTCCTACACCTTAAAACAGCAAAGGTGACCAGATCTCTCAACTTTTAAACGTTTAGGTTAACTGGAGGCAGATTTTTAAAACTGCAGAATTTTAGTACTGGTAGAAATAACCAAGATCAATCCAAGAGTCTAAGCCCTTCATGTTGCAGATGAGGAACAAAGGATTTTCATGCTCACTTTTGTTTTTGTTTTTATTTTTTGAGACAGTCTCCCTCTGTCACCCAGGCTGGAGCGCAGTGGAGCAATCTTGGCTCACTCCAACCTCTGCCTCCTGGGCTCATGGAATTCTTTTGCCTCAGCTACCTCAAGAGCTGGGATTATAGTCGTGTACCACCATACCTGGCTAATCTTTGTATTTTTAGTAGAGATGTGGTTTCACCACGTTGGCCAGGCTGATTTCGAACTCCTGGCCTCAAGAGATCTTCCCGCCAAAGCCTCCCAAAGTGCTGGGATTACAGGCGTGAGCCACTGCACCCATTCTTCGTGCTGAGTTTTAAGGAAACCTGATAGACCCAATTCTGCTGGCAAAATAGATAAATTGAGGTAGATGTTCATTTTTACAAAATGATTCAATGCAATATTTCTTTAAATATGTCCCCCATATGTTTTAAAAGTATTATTCAATTTGTAAAATGGAATTCACACACGACTTTCAGGAATTCACCTATATTTAGCAAATACACATTTCTGTAATGTCTCCTGTGTACAAAGCTCTGTGTTAGGCACCACAGGGATTGCAGGACTCCAGCTCCACTGTGAAGTAATACATGACTTTGAAGAAAACTTTATTTGTCCTAAAAACTGACAGTGCTCTCAAAACAAGATGTAATGGTTTTCAGAAATCACCAAGTCCAGGGACAAGCAACAAAACCGTTGTTTGAGTCTCACTGCGTTTCCTAGCGCCTTCGTTGTCCTCCACATTTTCCTCCCCTTCAATGCTTTCCTTGTGCACCAGGCCAAAAGCCTGCAAACGTCTGAGTAAGAGGTCACATACGCAAATTTCCAAGGAAAAAAAAAACCAACCCAAATAGAAATGAACTAGAAAGGAGACAAATACTAAAATTTTTCTAACTCCTTTACTCTTCAACTGGCCTTCATTTTGGATTTCTGTTGTATGGTGGGCATGTATCTTAATGTTTTCATTAACCCAGATGACTGGTTTGTAATTTTCAGAAAATCACACATTCTGGGATTCAGTGTGATTCTGCTGTTGATCTTCTTGAAAGGAGTGTTTTAAGATTTTACTAGCAGGGGGAATGTGAAAGCCAGTGTAACTATCAGGGCACTCTTTTGAAGGTTTCACCTTACTAGAAGTTATTTACCTATAGACAATCATAGAGTGTGAAAGTTCTTGGGGAGTTTATAAAACTAATAGATCAACTCCAGGACTAGGGATAAAAATCAAAAGGAAACACAATTTAATTCTTAATTTACAGAAGCAAAGCAGCTGTGTGCAAGTCAAGGTGTGATTATTTGTAAAGGATCAATAATTAGGGTAGAAATGATAAAGTGTTACTCATCACACCATCGTTACCACTAAGGCACTGTTACGGTAGTGGAAGGATCCAGGCAGATCCTATAGGAGCTTCATGAGATGAAATTCAAGTGTGCTAAATAATAGTAGATTGATCAGAATTTATCTGATTGTTCTTGATTCTCTTCCCTGCCTCCTGAAGCTACTGCTTCCAGCTCACAGAATCTGTGGTGGCAGCATTTTGCTTTTTGAGGTGTATCCAAGGTCAAGGTTTGAAGTAGTTAGAAAATCTGACAAGAAGAAAAACAGAACCCAGTAATGAAAGCAATGTATGAATAGGAAGAAAAGTCAAGTAGAATTTACATTTCTAAAGATGCTATGCTTCTGGCCAGGGGAAATCGTACATTTTGCCAGTTGGCTTCATGGTGTCCCACTCTGGGCTCAGACACAGATGGAATAAATGTTGGAGCTTCTTCCTAGAATTGTATGGCCAGACTCTTATCCCTTAGGATTGTCTAAGTTAATCCTTGAAGAGATCAGACCTTCCTGGCCTCTAAATTCATGGATGTTCTTATCCAGAGGTAACAATGCTGAGGCTGTGCTCGGCTCCTATGAGAGTAACAAGTGCACCGTGTTCTTGGCCATCCCTGTTTCCTAACACATCCCTTAGCCGATACTGCCGCTCCTGGGAAGACCTGTTGTTGCTTATGTTTCAGCTTCACCCTTTCCCTCCCTCTTCCTTTCAGTCAGACATGCCTTTCTCAGCACACTGAGAATTCCCCTTGACTTCTGCTGGAAAGAGTCAGTACACAGCCAACATTTGTGGGCCTGGCCCAATTGCACATGTCCTGAGCAAACTAGAAATCTCCGTAGGTTTGATGGGAAGTTAATGAAACATGAACTGACCACTCTAACATTTCACAACCAGGGAAGTCTTACAGAAATAAAATGGAAAATGAATTAAAATATCAAGATTGAGACTTAAAAAAAATGTGAGAAGAGCATTGACATCCCATGTGGGAAGCATAGGCGTCTGTTCCAGTTGTTTCAGGAAGAGTCAGCTCACAGCTGAGAGATGCTTACAGCTGAGTGTTCTGAGCAACTTGCACACTGGGGCAGGGGGAGGAAGAGCAGAAGGAGAAGATGTGAACTGTCAGCCCAAGCGTTTCATGGACATTCATCTCATAGCAGAGTTCCTGAGCTGATAGGAATCTTTAATTCCAGTTGAGTCATCTGAGCTCATAGTTAAAATAATAATGATAATATTAATAGCAACTATTGGGAACGTGCCAGACTCCTCAATGGTAACCGAGCAGCCCCAGGCCTCTGGAAAGATTGGCGAAATCTGACACATTTGAGATTTCAAGAAGAAACCGTGGTTGACATTTCATTTGTTGTGCTGTCTTAAACTTAGTTTGCCTGAGGTGAGTTATTTGCTTTACTATTCTTGTTACGCTTTATACTGATCATTCTTGGGGACACAAAGAATAGTGTAAAAAATTAAAATGCAGCTTGTAACTGTGGCCCTGCTGAGCTGTTCTTATAAAAACAGGAACTTTGTGTAAAAGACAAGCCACATAGCCTGACTGCTGGAGAAAGATAATAGCACGTAATAAGCTTCTCGTTGCAGAGAGCCTATAAACAGATGTGTAATGGAGAGGCTTATTACCCAGATGCCTTTCCCAGGAAAGGCATATTGATTATGGCCCTGGAAAGGGAATGCGACCCTTATGGTGAGCTGATAGACAACACATGAGGGCCGTCTGCTGTGAGGAGAAACCTCTGTGGTGGAGATAAGGATGTAAAAGTCCTTCTTCTCCCACTGCTCCTCCAGCCTGCATGGAGGCCCCTCCTCTTGGAGCTTTGTGGTCAGGCTGGTTGTCCTGTGTCAGATCCTGTTCCCCCTGCAGCTGTGAGCCCAATGCTTTTCTTGCTGATAATCATAAGTTTATGTTTAACCTCTATTCTTGCTAAGGTATATGATTTCTATGCTGACACACAGAAAGTAACCTTTACATTGTTCTGCTTTTACAATACCACGTTGTGATTTTTGTGCACCAGTGTGATCGTCACTACAATGTTGTGTAACCTCACTCACCCTCCCCTATGGAAAGAGCCTAATAAAAAACTGAGGTTTTAAGGGGAATTTTAGACATCCACAGAGCAGCTTTACGTGGTGTCTCCCAAGGGCCCAGTTTTAATTTAAAAAAAAAAAAAAAAAAAAACACACAAAAACTCTTTGTCTTTTTTTCTTTTACACTGACCACTCGATCACTTTGAGAGATCTTGAATCCACGTTGCTATATTGGGATCTGGTTTCCCATTAGCAACCTATATAAATCATATTGGTTCATATAATTCAAATGGAATCATAAATTTCAATTTCTTTATATAATTTTTTTTTCAAGTGATTCAATCTTTTCTTTCTGATTAGACTGAAAATTCCGGGAGATCAGACACAGTCTTAGACTTCTGTGTCCTCTATCAGTGCCTCACCAGCTAAGCACCTACCAGTAGGTACACAATACGGAATGCTGCTTGAGTTACAAAACAAAATAATAGCCAATAAAAACCTTCTCCTCCAACCCCCTATTAAAGATGGAATCGTTAACTCACTAGAAAAGATATTTCCCTCTCCCCTTCTTTCACTTTTCTGGAAGTGAGAGACTATGATCCCATGATTTTTCAGTTAGGCCTGATAACAGCTTATATGCAATGGCACTGCCAAGCTGATTGGTCAAATGCTGAAATACCTTCATACTCTTTGGTAACTAGGCACTTCCACCAGATGTTCCACTCATACTCTTTGGTAACTAGGCACTTCCGCTCCAGATGTTCTCCCTTTGCCTCTCTGACTCCACCCCTGGGACTCCTAGATATCCTCACCATCTGTATTGGTTTCCTAAGGCTGCTGTAACAAAGTACCACAAACTAGCGGGGGGGCTTCAAAAACAGAAACTCGGCCGGGCGCGGTGGCTCAAGCCTGTAATCCCAGCACTTTGGGAGGCCGAGGTGGGTGGATCACGAGGTCGAGAGATCAAGACCATCCTGGTCAACAAGGTGAAACCCCGTCTCTACTAAAAATACAAAAAAATTAGCTGGGCATGGTGGCTCATGCCTGTAATCCCAGCTACTCAGGAGGCTGAGGCAGGAGAATTGCCTGAACCCAGGAGGCGGAGGTTGCAGTGAGCCGAGATCGCGCCATTGCACTCCAGCCTGGGTAACAAGAGCGAAACTCCGTCTCAAAAAAAAAAAAAAAAAAAAAAAAAAACAGAAACTCGCTGTCTTACAGTTCTGGAGACTAGCTGGAAGGCCCAGATCATGATGTCAGCTGGATCATGTTCCCTCTAAAGGTACTTAGAGATGGATCTGTTCCAGGCCTCTCTCCTAGTTTCTGGTGGTTTGCTGGCAGTCATTGGGGGCACCAAGGCCTTCATCTCTGCCTTCATGTTAATATGGCATTCTTCTGTGTGCAGGTGTATGTCCAAATCCCTCCCTTTTTTTTTTAATAAGGACACCAGTTATATTGGATTAAAGTCCCACCCTATTTCAGCATGACCTCCTCTTAACTGATTATATCTACAATGACCCTATTTCCAAATAAGGTCATATTGTGAGGTGCTGGGGGTTAGGACTTCAACGTGCGTATGTTGAGAAGATAAAAATCGACCCATAGAACCATCTAATAACAAAAAGTCAACACCTGGACCACAGGAGGTTCTTTGGATTCACTCCGGTCCCTCATCTGTTCTGACTTGTCAGCAAACATAATGTAGTAATTAGTAAATATTTTGAATATCACCTTGCTCCAAAGAATTATGTTCAGTGCTGATAGACTGACTTCCCAAGAGGAAGGTAGAAAATGCTTTGCTCTACTTTTGGATAATATCAGGAATGCTACAGATTAGAAAATTCATAGTTCCCAACCAGCTACATGCCTAGAATTCCACTTTTTTATTTTGTATTTTATCAACTAGTGAATCAGGAGGCAGAAAATGGTAACCCTCCTCAGGGTCTAAGGAAAACCAAACCCTCAGAAGCAAACAGCATCATGCTGAAGGAGATTCTCAGAGGCCAGAAACTACTGACATTCATCTAGGGAAGTCTCTGAACTCTTGATCTGTTGGGATGAGCCAAGATAGAATGAAAGTATCCGTAATGGCAGAAAGAAGACCCATGGGGACTGAAGAGCTAGCTGCTCTGTAGTGCAAAGGCGACCTCATCAACTCTTTTAATCTTGAGCAAACTAGGGATCTCAACTGTAGAGCCACATTTAGCATTCCCACTTCCTGTCATGCAAATTCAGGGGATATCAAGTAGGACAAGTTTCCTTAATGTACATTCTCCTATTAATCAAGGGTCACTCCCACTGTGACTATATTTACAACTAATGGCCACAAACTGTGGCACAGATCATTTTTCATCTTTTCTACCAGAACAGAATAGTAGTTCTTGTATTTGAATATTGCTTTGCAACTTTAAAATGCACTAGGGTTGAATTTATGCTGCATATACCTGGTGGACAAATGTCATCTGTTTGTGGGGACAGGGTGCAGGGTGTAAGAGAGGAGTCCTCAGGCTGTATCTTTTGCCTGGGCATTTTTAGTCAAGGACTTTAGCAGTCCTTAAGGCCAGGAGTTTTCCATTGTTTCTACATTTTTTTCTTCTTTTCTTTTTAAAAAGCTGTTTTGAATAAAAAATGTTATGCTTTACAGCAAACAAATCTGAAAACTTCTGAAATGCAATGACACCCTCATCCTCACAGATGACAGCTTTGCAGTTCTAAGAGTTGTAGGCCTTAGCAGGATGCTTACAGCCATCTCTCTTTGGGAGTGATGAGCTAGATCCAAGTGGCCTTTCAGCCCAGTGCTCTGGTTTCTACATCACTCTGTTTCTTTGCATTTAACTCAAATGGAGCTATTCTGCCTCTTGTTTTATTTCTTTCACCTGTTTGGAAAAGATGTCCTTTCAAAGAAAGGGCGCTGTTCACAGAAAGGAGCTCTGGCTGCAGAAGGGAAAGAGGACATGGTAAAGGAGAAATGGAAGTTCAAACATCTGGACAGCTGGCTCAGCCTATGACTCAGCACCATGGCAACCTAACATTTGACAAGCTCTCTTGATCTTTTAGTATTTCCTCTGAGCCTCATGCTGAATTCTTTGGGGAGACTCCTGTTTCTGTAATGTTGAAAGATTGAGGGGAATGAGAAGGAGAGAAGGAGGCAATAGAGCTTAAGGCTTCCGTAGCTTTAGGTGGTCCTGAGAGACCCTGTCCACTATAGCTGGGTGCAGTGTAGTCTGAGCTACTTGTGAGGTTAAGGTGCAAAGATTGCTTGAACCCAGGAGTTCGAGACTCATTTGGGCGGCATAGTGAAATCCTTACCTCTAAAAAAATAAAAATCCTGCCCACTGTCCCTTGGGTCCCAGGTCACCCCTAGATTATGGGCTCCTCACCTTCTGGCTGAGGTTAGCAGTAGGTTCTAACCAACTCCTACGTGTTCTGAAGGCTCATGGTGTCTGGTAGTGTTCTGGGAATGTAACAGCCAGGGATACCAAAGGGCTGATCCTGCTCTATTTTGCAAACGGGGCAATAGTTATATTTCAAAAATAGCTCCCTCAGGATGTCCCCTTAAAATGGAACTGCTTTCAATGTCTTAAAGAGGGAAAAACATATACAATCTTCAGCAAGTGACTCAGCTTCATCATATAGTTAGGTGCAAAGCAATTGCTGTATTCTGTGAGTGACACTTAACAATAACCCCTATTGCAAGAGGCTCCATTGGTGCATCACATTGGTCTGGTAATAATCTATCTGGAATTGTAAACTATACCACTTGGTGTAATAGACTTTAGTTTTCATTTGGCCTGGTTCCACTGTGGCCCCAGGGAATTCCTCATAAAGGCACATCTGAAAGTGCTCTGGGAGGTGTCTGGAGGCTGGGTATTGACTGAACAATGAGAGCAATGTTTCTGCGTTGGATACCAGATACCAGATGATGGTTACGGATGTGGAAATGTTTCTTGCTCTCTATATTCTGAGTTCCCCACCCTAAAAGAAGAAACACAAACATACTTAATAGCTCCAGTATTCTGATTTGGGGGAAAAATGATATAAGTATTTCCTCTACTCTTAGCTTCTTGGTTGGAGTGAGAGGAAAGGGAACAGGGCAAATTTGCATGCATTAAAGCTCTAATTACAAAGCGGAGTGGGAAGGAACAAGATCAGAATCTATATTTTTGCTTTTGATAGGTGAGGGATTGGGGCAGGGAGTTTCTTTCCACACAGCAAAAGTCTTGAGGTCCTGGGGTCAGCCGTAATATTTGCACATTACTGGCTGTTTTGCTGCATGGCAAATTTTGCCCTGAGACATTTTGCCCTAACCTAAGAAACAAAGGATCTTAGGCTGAGTTCCCCCAAAGAGCAGAGCCTAAGGAGGAGCTTATGTCCTAGCGCTTTATTAAAGAGTGCAGGGCGGGCGGTGGCTCACGCCTGTAATCCCAGCACTTCGGGAGGCTGAGGTGGGCAGATCACAAGATCAGGAGATCGAGACCATCCTGGCTAACATGGTGAAACCCCATCTCTACTAAAAATACAAAAATTAACTGGGCTTGGTGGCTTATGCCTGTAGTCCCAGATACTCAGGAGGCTGAGACAGGAGATTCCCTTGAACCTGAGGAGGTAGAGGTTGCAGTGAGCTGAGATTATGGTACTGCACTCCAGCCTGGGTGACAGAGCTAGACTCTGTCTCAAAAAAAAAAAAAAAACCAATCTCAGGAAAGGAATGTGGAAGAGAGGAGTGAGATGGAGAACAGGTGATCAGGAGGATCAACGTGAAAGTGCATCACCAGCTGCGAGGCTGGTGGCAAACACAACTGATAGCTCAATCTCATGGGACTGTCTTCTGAGAGAAGGGTAGAAGAATTTATCTTCTGCCTCCTGTTGGTCAACGAGTTCTAAATTAACGGACCAGCTCCTTCACTTCCCCAGTCTGAGTTGTACACATGTAGGCAGTGACTGCTTCCATGCCTCATCAGCACTGAGGAAGCTGGAACCCAAGGCAAGAGGACTGAGTTGTAAGCAGAAAGCAAGGGCTTTCAGGTTGCTGGAGCCGCCATGAGAGCCAGTCATTGCAGTGAAGATGGAAGGGAATAAGTGGGACAAGGGATTGAGACAGACGAAGCTGAGAGCATCTGAGCTGGCACAAAGAGGGACTTAATGAACAAGCTGTTATGCTTCCTTTTTTTCTCTGAAAGTGAAAATATGTTACCCTTATTAAAACATTAATATGTTTGTTGCAGAAGATCCAGAGGATGAGGAAAGATTTTAAGAAAGTGAAACACAGACTATACTCCAGAGATAAGCATTGATTCAATTCATATGCATCGAATCTTCTTATTTTAACATATTTAAATGCTGCTTTTTCAAATAACATCATATGGATATATTCCATAGAAATAAATATAGCTTTTCAATATAACTATAATGGCTACATATACTGTACTGTATGACTGCATGTTACTTGATCTTCCATTAATGTGCATGTGAGTTATTTTCATTGTTTTGATATTAAAACAATGATATGTGATGTGCATGAACCTTCTCTTGAGGGCTCTGACATTAATGCCTCTCTGCTTTGACACCCCCCATTCATGAGTGTTTCCACTACAATTTACACATTCCAGAGTAGGAAATTGGATTGCATTAGTTTGGGCTGAGTGTCAACACTGGATCAATTGGGTTTGATGAAAGGGTTCCACTGTGCATCAAAGCTATTCCCACAGTAAAAGGAATCCATGTGACTGGAAAGCCTATCCATGAGGTATCTGCTCAGCTGGTTGCAGCCCTTGAGGTCAATTATTACTGTCTCAATCTCCAGCACTTAACACAGTGTCTGGCACAGAATAGATGCTCCATAAATGCTTACTTGCTGGATGGATAAATAAATGCTAGTGGCAAGCTCAGTCTCACTGCCTAACATGTAAAGGCACTCATGTCTGTGATTCTGACTTCCTTTTCAAGAGATCAGAAAATAAAAGACTTGAATGGAACAAGGAATAAAGCTGCATACCTCCCTCCTTGATTTGGACTAATCCATCAATGTGGTAGACACAGGTATGTATCATCGAGATCCCTCTTCAAGGAAGGATTTGCTGACAAGTGATGAGTAGTGCAATCAGAAACAGGCTCCAGCTGTTAGATTCTGGTTTTGCCTCAGCTGCAGAGAGTCACTTTGCCAAAGATCATGCCCATCTTGGGCACTGTGCATCTGGTGACTGAACAAGGCCATTTATTTCAGGAATATAAAGCCCTGTATATTTGTTTTGGGACAATTCTGAAGGACCACAACCGTTCTAAAGCTCCCTGCTGGGTTGACCTACATTACTGTTGACTTCTCTCTCTACCTATTCCTGCTTTAATCCCCCTCCCGGCCATCATAGGTGTTGATTGCTAATAAACATCTTGCACCCCAAACTCCATATCAGCATCTGCTTCTGAAGAACTAACCCTGCAACATTCAACTTACAATACTGCATTCCCCACATTTATCAAATACGTATAATGAATTGGAAAATTTGGGTCATTCAAGAATGTACAGCTTCTGCACCCAGGCCTAGCCCTCACCAGCCTCAAGGAGCCTATTCCAGAATCATTTTAGGAGGAGTAGCATTAGTGATGGCAGTAAATTTCTAATTCCTATTGACAATACCACTGGGAAGATATCTAGGGCCAGAGAATCCCTGGGCAGAAAACACTGGAATTTCTGCTAGCAAGTGGGCAAAGTGGTATCTTTGGGGCATTACCATACATGTGACCTCATATGTGCACAAAGACTGGATATATCCAAAGGCCAGGACATATAGATACCTTTAAGGTCAACATTTGGTGGCAGCGGAATTCCTGAGCCCTCAGACTTCTTCTCTGGGTTACTTACTACTGCTCTTGGCTTCCATGTTTGTTAGGCCAGATAGAAAGCACAGAGCCTCATTTTCCTTGTTTCCCGCCCACTCTCTGCTCTTTCAGGGTGGCCCCACTTGGCGTTACAGTAGCTTAGGGAGCAGTAGGGAGTTTTTGTGGTACAGGCTGAGTTGACAGGCAGTAATGGGTTAATTTTCTTGCTGATCTCTAATTCTGTTTACTCTCCACATTGGACAATGTGAGGTAGAATCATAGGAGTATGCCCTCTGCAGCATTGCAGCCCAACTTCTTGCACGACTGAGACATATAGAATTATGTGGCACATGCTTATGCAGTCTTGCATCCATACATTCCTGAACACCATCCTCAGGGGGTTTATTTTTCCTTCCATTAAGTTGTACCTGAAGTCTCTGCCAGGCTTCTCTTCCAGTAAAAAGAATGTATCTTTCTATCTTTAAACATGGAAAAGGTGAATGAGAATTGAGCATCTGTTGGAACGATTTTTTCTCAATTTCCATGTTACCTGATCCAGAGATGGCATAAATGATGCAGAGACACTGAGGGGAGCTCTCTGTTTGCTCCCCATCATTATAGTTCAAGCCCAATGTGGTGTGTATGTAGTAGACTTCTAGTACTGCAATTTCTTCTGTGACCTCCCTCAATTGTTGACTCGTTTTTTGGAGTTGGGAATTGTTGAAAGATAGCAGACCTAATTCAATGAATTAGCAAGAAATGACACCAAGGACACTCAAAGAAAGTCAAAGTACAGGCACAGATAGGTAGTTGCTTATGGTGGAACCAGCTAGGGATCACCAATTGTCCATGAACTTGTCTACATTTCCCAGTCTCCTTTGCAGTTAAGATGGGACATGCGACTAGTTCCAGCCCATAGACTATGAGCAGAAGTCATGTATGGCACCTCTGGGCTAAGGAAGTTAAGAGCTGTGGCCTTCCTCCACGATCTCTCTTCTTCTATTCCAATGTACTTGAGGACCATGGGTTTGAAGTGATGAGGCAACAAAATGGATAAACATCGTTCAAGCTGCATTAAATATCTTTTCTCTTCCTGGTTCCCACAGCCTCCTTGCACTTTCCCTTCTTCCCACACTCCAACTCCCTCTTCCTCACATTACATCTTTCCTTGGTAAGGAAGCCAGGAGTAGTACTTTACAGAACAATATATGTGAGTAATATAAGACTCAGAGCATACTGCCCCATGTAGAATTTGTCTAGGCCACAGTAATTTCATGTTCACTTATGTTGCCTGAGGCTCATGATGTCACAGCAGAATCCCATCATGCGTGTTTTTATTGTTACTTCCACAACTAATCCTTTAACATGACTCCTTTAACTAGGATTCGTGTAATTTTAATTTTCCTCCAGGAGAATGCCCACTTGGTCAGATTTCATACATACTTAGTCTTTATTCTTTATTATCTGCAATTACTGATAGGATATGTTTACATTTCAGTGATTTTAAGAACAATTTATTTACTCTTGAGTTTTTCAAGCTAATAAAATTTAATTTCCATTTGATGATGTTTAGAAAATCCTCAGTCTTTTCTAAATCAGGATCAAAATAAACAGTAGTTACTACATTATATTGGTATAATTAAGAGAGTTACTGTTTAATCCACTGACTATGAAAAATAAGCTTTCCATACTCTTTTACCTATATCCCAGACTGAAGTTCTGTCATAGGCTAGCAAAAGTAAAGACCTTCATATGTAACATTTGAACAAATAAAAGCCTTAGGGTCCAGCTGCAGATTTTTCAGTGTTATATAAAATATGGATCTAAGTCTAGTTCTGTTTCCAGCAAGAATTCCCTCATGGTGCCTGGGGTGTTGTTCTGGCTGCTACTGCCCCTGCTAACTCCAGAACAAGAACATCGGACTCGAAGGACACCATGCCTCATGGATTGTCAAAGGACCCTGCAGAGCATGGCTTCCCCATGGTGTCCACATCAGTCATTGTCCTCTTCTCTCATTCTACCCTCACCCCTCTTTTCCTGCTGTCATGTATGAATACTTGCAAGCTCTTTGTTATTATTGCTCTTTGGGGTCTTTTCAGAATAAGGACTGGGCAAATTTGGAAGTTAAACCTTATGGGCTTGAATTTTCAAGTTGTGAACTTTTGGCAATTATGCTTGTCCAAATGCAGCTTTCTGCCCTCATGGGAAACAAAAGTCTCCAGAGACATTTATACATCTAGTGCCTATTGCAAAAGAACATATTGTTGATTATTTAAGTATAAGGGAACCAGAAACATATGGATTATATTTCCTCTAAAATGAGCATTGTCTTCAAAATGAAGGAAGTGAGTGAATTATTTGGCAATATTGACTGTAGGATACAACACTAATGGAAGTATTCAGCAGTTGAAGCCATTGTAATGTATCAGCTACTGGCCCAGTCTTTATTTTTTAAAATAGATTTTATTTTTTGGAATAATTTCAGGTTTATAGCAAAATTGAGCAGAATGTACAGAGATTTCCCATATATCCCTACCTCCACACATTTGTAACCTCTCTCATTATGAACCTAACGCTGACACATCATGATCATCCAAAGTTCATAGTTTGTATCAGGGTTCACATTTGCTATGGTCTGTTCCATGCTAAGTGTAGGCTTAGACAAATGCATAATGCTGTGTGTCCACCAATATAATGTCATACAGAGTTGTTTCACTGCCCTAAACATCCTCTGTGCTCCACCTATCCATCTGTCCCTCCCACAGCCCCTATAAACCACTGATGTTTTTACTGATGGTTTTGCCTTTTCCAGGATGTCATCAAATTGGAATGACAGTATGTAGCCTTTTCATCTTTGTAAACAGAAAGATCTGGTTTCAAAACCTGGCTGAGTGACCTTGGGCAACTTCTTTTGCTTTTCTGGGATGGTTTTCTCATCTCTGAGAATTAAACAAGACAATGTTTATCAAGTGCCAGGTTCAGACCTTGAAACATTCATTACCGTACAGATTTACTTGATTCCTCAATGGGAGAAAGGTGATTTTTTTTTTTTTTTTTTTTTTTTTTTTTTTTTTTTTTTTTTTTTTTTTTTTTATCAAGGAGCACAACTGCAGTAGGAAAAAATCATTGTAGCATTTCTTATGTCAGACCCAATATGACATAGATGTGTGGTTCCAAAGTTTACACAATATGTAGAGATTGGTTAGTGACCTGATTTAACAAGCATCTTCAGATCACTAAGTGGGGCTTCCCACCTTTTTCTTTAGGCACCATTAGTTATTAGCTTCCCTTGGATTTTTGTCACAAAGAAGGAAAACCAGATAGAGGAAGGCTAGAAATGCCAGAAACACACAGGATGAAGTCATCCAATATGTGTGATAATTTTCCACAAATATAAATGTGTTAGAATCAACAAGAACAATTGTGCAGATCATGCAAAATCACAAAAAAGCAAGCTGAATGTCTGTGCAGAGTTGTAGGGTGATGCTGATGGGGCTGGGCAGGACTGAGCTGATGGTAAGAACTGTCTTTGTATTTCAAACATTTGGTAAAATAGTAAAAGTGAAAATCTACTTTTGAAATTACTACAAGAATTATTAGCAGAACTTATGTGCAGCACAGGGGGTTAACTCGGTGAGAATGCATATATTGAGGAGAGCCAGCTAGGATCTGCATTCAACAGATAAAATTCAAGAAAGTCCTGCAGCAATGAAAACATCATATTTTAAATAACCTGCCATTTAGTCCTCTTGGGAAAGTGGAAACTTTCTGTCTACATCTAAACTTCTGTGGGGTTGTAGTAGCCTCTGAAATCTGATCCCTGATGTGTTCTGTCATTCTGAAACAAGCCCAGGTCCCCAAGGAGCAGGGACCCCAGCAGGCCTTCTGTAGGAAGAGCAGTCTCATGCCACTATTTTCTGGTCACTTCACTAAACAACGTGTCTCCTTCACCATCACTGCAGAGACAGCACGTTTAAAGCTGCCTTCTCCCACTGGTCCAAATAGGTGGCCTTGGAAATAGCTTGGACTCTTTCCTTTACTTCTTTTCCCATTGCACCAAACTGCCACACCTTGTTAACTTTTTTTTTTTTCTTTTGAGACAGAATCTTGCTCTCATCCATGTTGGAATGCAGTGGCATGATTATAGCTCACTGTAATCACAGTGATCATAGCTCAAGAGATCCTCCTGCCTCAGCCTCCCAAGTAGCTGAGATTACAGACACACACCACCATGCCCAGCTAATTTTTAAATGTTTTGCAAAGACAAGATCTCATTATATTGTCCTTGCTGGTCTCAAACTCCTTGGCTCAAGTTGTCCTCCTGTCTCAGCCTCCCAAAGTGCTGGGACTACAGATGTGAGCCACTGCACCCAGCGCTGTTGACTTAAAAAAAAAAAAAAAAAAACCTTTATTGAGATATAATTTATATGTCCTACAATTCACCCATTTAAGTTATACAATTTAACAATTTTTAGTGTAATCACAGATATGTGCAACCATCACCATAGTCAATTTTAGAACATTTTCATCACCTCAAAAAAAACCCTCCATATTTTTAGCTTCATGCTCTCCTGTGCCCTTTACCCCAGCCCCAAGCAACAGCTAACATATATGCTGTATCTATAATTTGCCTGTTCTGAATTTTCATATGAATATAATTATGCAACATGTGGTCTTTCATGACTGGCTTCTTTCACTTGGCCTAATGTTTTTGAGGTTCATCTATGTTATAGCACATATCAGTACTAATTTCTTTTTATGGCCAAATAATATTTCATTGTATGGATATACCACATTTTGTTTATTCATGCCTCAGTTGATGGATATTTGGGTTGTTTCCACTTTTTGGCTATCATGAATGATGCTACTATAAACATTAGTGTACAAATTTGTGTGTGGATATATGTTTTCATTTTTCTTGCACACAGACCTAGAAGTGGAATTGCTGGGTCATATGGTAACTCTAATCATTTGAGAAGCTACCTGTTTTCCAAAGTAGCTGCACCATTTTACATTCCCATGAACAGTGTATGAGGGTTCCAATTTTTCCACATCTTCTCCAACACTTGTTATTGTTTGATCTTTTAATTCTATCTATGCTGTTGCCTTTTATAAAATTATTTTCCTCTAAAAGAAGGCAGCATCTCTCTTACCTAGGTCGTCTTCTCCTTTCCTGATGTAGCCACCTCAGTCTAGCTCTTCATCATCTCACACAGAATTCTGGAGTCAAATCTGCTTTTTATTTTTCCAGATCACATTGCAGCCCTGCCCAACTCTATATAAGAAATATATTTTCACTTCCATTTAGTCTTCCTCAGATCTCTTCAGTGGCTTCTAACGTGCTATTACTCCATCTATGAACAACTCTTGTTAGCTTTCCAGGTACCCCTGGAAAATTTAGCCCCACTCGTCCTACTTAGCACATATCCTCCTCCCTGATGAATCTTCCAGACTGCACTCACCCTCCTTACTTTTTCCTGCTCACTTTTGCAGTGATGCTGCCTGCTTACTTTTGCCTCCTCAACATTAGACTCCTCAACCCTCTTCCCTTTCCCTTGATCAGAAAACACCATAGCTTCCAAGAAGATTTCTCTGATTTTTTGCCCCTTCCTTTCCATGTTCAAGGGGTGGGTGTGGCCAATCATGAGTTAAAGATGTAGGTCAATCTTCTACGTTTCCCTTGGATTGCAAATCTGAGACAAGCGATACAAGATTGAAAAATGGTGACAGTGGTCTCCCAAAGAGACTCCCCATTAATTTTACCTACATCTATAAGGACATCTGCCCAGCAACTGCCTGTCCAACCTCAGACTGGCATCACCCTTGTTATTGATCTTCATAGACAAAGATAATTATTTTAAAACAATTATGTAACCCTTCTCATTTTTCTTTTTAAAAGCTTTGTCTTCCTTTACTTCCCTAAATATGAACAAAGTTCCTATGGCATGCATATTCCCACTACAATGCTCTATTCCCAAATAAATATCTTTTCTGTTAAAGAGCCCCTCTCTGTTATTAGGTTGACAGTACTAATCAATTCCTTTTTATTTTTTTGTTTATATTAGCCAAAGGCAGTCTCTATTGATTAAACCAGATAATCCTAACAGATACATCAAGCTCCATAACACTAATAGGACTGTATCTTTAGCACTGCTGTGAGCAAGCATTATGTGAAACTCTTAATCTAAATTATTTCAGTTAATCTTCATAAGCATCCTGTGAAGTAAGTAGCATTTTGTCTACCTTTTATGAATGAGGAAATTATATCTTTGAGAAGACAATAAACCTGTCCCAGACAACACAACTGATTGTTGGCAAAGACAGGTTGACCAGGTCTGCCCAGTTCCCAGGTCTATTTGCTTAACTATTATGCAGTTAGGCCTCTCCTGGCATCTGTCTGATAGCCAGTGAAGGTTCCTGTCCACAGAGTGCTTTGTACTTCTTTGGTATTAAATATAGCTCATAGTCTTCTGATCACAATTGCATTAAACATGTATTATAATTACTTGTGCACATGTCTTGACTTCCCCAACCCAGAATCTGGCATATATGTAATAAATATTTCTGAATAGATAATTGTGTCTAAAGAAACCCAAATGAAATTCCAAATCTAATTGAAGTAAATTGCCTCGACAGAGCAAGTAGAGGGACCTCACTGTGGCAAAAACGGCAGCAGCTACCCTTTTCCCATGAAGGTACTTATAGTTTCATGGTTATTACAAAATACAGATCTCATTCCCAGTGCTTTTCACACAAACCTTTAATAGTGGATTGTGGTTTTGGTCAGCAAAGCTACTTAAATTAAATTCAGTAGTTAGCAAATACTTGTGGCAAAATTTTCCCCAAGTTACATCATTGGCCATTGGATCAAACTGCTTTTCACCAGGACCTCTGCTGGGAGATTATTTCTTTTGTTTTGTCATTTAGTTTTCTTTTCATATTGCTTCTCCTGGACTTTTATGATGACCCAGATGAATTAACTGCTGCTTTCTTCACAACTTTAGTGTTGAACCCTGGAGGGACAGAAAGAGAAACAGTTCCCAAAGTGGCTATTGGTAAACATACTAATAAATGGAAGGGAATGGCCCTGTGGGAATGAGATGATGCCAGACTAGCTGGCTAGTCCTAGGCAGAATTAAGCAAGATGGCACAGGGCAGCACAAATGAAGTCAGTAATAACACTGTAATGTTTCCACAGACTGCATAAGTTGTCTAATTGAGGTGATTTTCTAAAACTTCCATGGAAAACATGCAAAATCTAACTTTCCTTTTTACATATCCCCAGCTGCTACCATTTACTCTCCAGGCTTTGGAGGTTTAAGGATTTACGTCCCTTTTATTAGGGCCATGAAACACAACATTAGTCTTTCATAACTTCTTTGGTAATACAGAATGCTTTAAACTGCCCATCGGATTAACTGCGTGATACAAAACAAACCTAGAATGCTGCCATTAGGAGAAAGTGGAACTGAGAGTGTAACTGGAGATGAGGGAGAATGACTGAGGCAGAGCCTGAAATCAGCTAACTTCAAGAAAAAGAGGAAGCCGGTTAAAGAAGGTAAGAATAATGAAAGACTTGAAGATATCGAAAAATCTCCTTTATTTTTTTTTTTTTAAAAAGAGCATATTCTACACACTTTAAGTGTTTCTTTTTGCTTCATTTAAATGCCATTTTCAAACATTAGTAAATAAACAGAATGGTTCTTAAGAGACGTATGCTAAGTGATAGAGGTAGGATGGACTTCAGGCAGGGCTTAGAAACCTGGACTTAAATCCTGACTCTGCCTTTTCTCAGCTCTGTATTTTTGAGCAAATTGCTAAAGCTCATTGAGCCCCAGTTTCCATCCTTGTACAATGGAGATAAAAACAAAGGCCTGTAGAACTGTTCTAAGGAATAAATGAAATGCACAGACATAAAAGTGCTTGCTAAGGTGAATAGCACAGAGTAGATCTCCACAGGAGATAGCAATATATACGCTCTTCTACTACATATATTGGTAATTCCAGGGGAAGCTAAATAAATAAGGTTCTTAGGCAGTAAGATTAATTTTAAGTCTACTGCTGCATTATTATGTCCTATCTGTGGCAATGAGGGAAAAAGGGACTGGAATGGGAGCCAGAAGCCTGGAGCTGTAGATATTATTCTTCCACCAACCAGCTGTGTGACAGGGGCAAGTAACATGATTTCCCCATCCACAAACATCCCTCCTGTGCTCCAAGTTTCTGAAGACACCTTCATAGGACTGCTGTGATGCAAAGTACATAAATTTGTGACATCTTTGCTCTCATTATTGAGAAGATTTTTTTTTCTTGCTTTTGGATTTGGGGCTGAGTAGAAGATGTGTTTGCCCAAAGTGACATTGCAGTTAACTGGAATTCAGGAATCTTATATTCCTCCCCAAATTTTATCAAAGATTTATTAGGCATATACTATGCCAAGCAGTGTAACAGAAACAGTAAATAAAGTGATGAATAGGACAGCTCTTATCTTTGCTTTCATGGGAGTAAACAGTTCTGTGGATAAGATGGGCCTCACAATAAGCAATCCCATATCAGGAGAAAAGTTAAGAGGCTTTTGCAGTGCGCCACGTCAGGGGTGATGTTAGCCTGGTGGGGGCGGGCATGTTGAGGCCCTGAGGAGAGAGAATACTAAAGAGGTATTTTGGAGGTAAAACTGATAAACTTGGCAATGGATTCCATGTGAGAAGTGAAGAACAGGGAGGAAACATGGCTAACTCCCAACTTTCTGGCTTGAGCAATTGGGAATGGGAAGGGAGATACCATTTCCCAAGACAGAAAACATTAAAAGAATTGGAAGAGCAGCAGATACTGTGGGGTGAGAGGTTGAGAGAAAGAACTGAGTGCAATTCAGACTGAGGAGCCTGTGACACAGTCAGCACCGATGCCAAGGAGCCAGTGGATACAGGGGTTAAGCTTGCAGACATGAAAATGTAGGATTCATCTCAGCATGTGTGTGATATCTGAACCTATGGCACAGGGAAAGAGCACAGAGTCAGACGAGAATATGTGCCAAGACCAAGCCTTGAAGAACTCCTTTATTTAATGTTTGGGTAGAAGAAAAGGCAAAGAAACGTATCTGAAAAGACGGGCCAGAGAGGAGAGAATCAACCAAGGGGAGATGGTCTCAGAAGTCAAACAGAAGGGAGTGATTCATTGTGATGAATGCTGCAGAGGCCAAGTAAGGTGGGAGCTTCGGCTTTAGCCACATGGACATTATCATGACCTTAGAGTGAGACGTTTCAAGAGATGATAGGTTTGGAATTTCAATGGGGATAATTTGAAGAGTAACAGGTGAGAAAATAGAGACAACAAAAGCACATACTCTTCAGAGAAGTTTTGCTATAGAGGAGATAGAATAATAGACGGACATGCATAGGAGATCAAGGAAGCATCGTTGGGACGCTGAGGCAAGAGAATTGCTTGACTCGGGTGGTGGAGGTTGCAGTGAGCCAAGATCATGCCATTGCACTCCAGCCTAAGCGACAGAGTGAAACCGTCTCAAACAAACAAACAAACAAAAAACACACAAAATAAACCTACAGATGTCAGCATGTTTAAATGAGAAGAGAGTAGCACAGAAAGAGAGGAAAGAGAGTAGGAGTAAAAGTGAGAAAGAGTAAGATTAATAGATAGCAAAAGATTTCCAAGAAAATGTGAGAGAATAAGATTCAGAGCCTAAGTGAATGAACTGACCTTAGACAAGAAGCACATGTTATTTGTTGTGTCCAGAGAGAAGAAAAGATGTGTGTGGAAGCAGATAGGTCTGGTATGGAAAGCTGAAGTGGTTCCCAGTTACTGACTTCTGTGTTCTCTGTGAAGTAGGAGGTAGAGGTAAGGGGGAAGGAGGAGGAAATTTTATAAGTGAGGAAAGGTGGTGAAGGTGTGAAACTAGTTGTGGTAGATAGTGAAAAAGCAAGACGTTAAAGAAAAGGGGTAGGGCCATGGAGGCACAGCAGGGGCTGGTCACCATGAATTTATAGTGTTACCAACATACCTTCTCTTGGCACCCTGGGCAGGTGTGGAGACAGCTAGCGGTTGGATTCACGGTGCGTTGTGGCCCCGCCCAGTGTTAGGAGGCATCCACAGGTGAGGGGTGTGGGGCGGTATGCAGAGGATGGTAAGCAACTGAGGCAGCACCCTGAAACATGGCTGATTTTTGTGTCTTCCTACTTCTCGATTTGAATTTTACAATAAAACAAAAGTTTGTAGCAGATATTTGTTGTTTGCTTACCCAGCATCCGTTTCCTGTCCTCCAGAAATACCTCCAGATTTTCATTTAAAGACCCTCTCCCACCTGCTCTCTCAGTCCATAGGGTCCAGCTGTGGCTCCAGGAGGAGGAGCAGTGCAGCACGTGACCCATCCTGGCTAATCAAAGTACTACATCACCTGGCCAGAGTAACAGGCGCTCGGATTGGCTGATGTCCCACGTCAGCCCAATCAGAGTGACTAACAGGACTTTTGGAAAAAGAGACCTCCGTGAGAAGAGGTAAGGCTGAAACTGCCGCAGCCATCTTGTGACCATGAGGAGGAGCCAACGGAGCACAGACTGAGAGAGCACGTGTTGCTGAGGTTGGAGAAAGAGAGAAATTGGATTCTGGGGAATTACATCCTGGCCCTAGCAATGTCCGAAATGATACTCTGTGCTTTTCAGTGCCATGAACCAGTAAGTTTCCCTTTTTACTGGCGCTAGTTTGTGTTTAGTTTTCAAGCGGCTTTTTCCCTAATGGAAGACTTTCATTTGTTTAAAAGGAGGCAGGGGTCTACCTCCAGTGATTTCTTGTTTGGAGATACCTTTGCTGTCCATGTGAGTACTAAGAATCAGTGGCGATGATACGTTCCTGTTGGCCTTAGAATGGAGATCAGAGGAATGTTACAAAGCTACTAAAATACTTGAGAAAAACTTTTTTGGAATGACGCTGTTAAAAAAAAAAAAAAGCAGGATTTAAATTGTCTATAAAATCTAGTTACAGTGCATTTTTAAAATCAAAGATGCTGTAAATACAACAAACTCTTACAATGATTGCGGTTGTTAAAAAAAAGCAGGATTTAAATTGTATATAAAATCTAGTTACAATGCTGTTTTTAAATTAAAGATGAAGTAAATACAACAAACTCTTACAATGATTGTTTGGGGTTGTGATGCTGTGTTTTATTTCCCCAATCCCAAATTTTCTGCTATTTTCTGCATTTTCTTAATAAGCATGCATCACTTGCATAGATGTGTGTACTTATTTAACTTCGAGATTAATTTATATTTTTGCAAATGTGTATACATAATTTTTAAAAGTCAAATTCTAAAAAAGCTTATAATAAAAAACAGCAATTTTTTTTTTACCAGACCCCCTCTACACACCCTCCCCACGGCTGTTTTAGTTGTTTGTTCTCACTATGCCTCCATATGTCTAAATACTAGGCATAGACTGCTATTTTTGATTTGTCAATTTTAGAAAGTACCTTTTGAAATTCTGTTACATCAAATGATGAATTAAGCTCTCTTCTACACCACCGTTTTTAAGTCCCTTTCTTCCCGTCCACCTGATTTGATTATGCCACAGTTTAGGTTAAAACTGTAATGATGTATAGGTACATTCTTTGTTCACTGCTAAGCCAACAGTATAGCCACGAATATATTTCTGTTTTTAGATAATTTTTTTTTCTTCTTCCTGGAGTTAATGTTGGCTTGTTTTATCATTTTCTTGTTTTCATTTATTTCCAACTATTCATTGCAATTTTCTTTTTTTTTTTTTTTTTTTTTTGCGACGGAGTTTTGCTCTTGTTACCCAGGCTGGAGTGCAATGGTGCGATCTCGGCTCACCGCAACCTCCGCCTCCTGGGTTCAGGCAATTCTCCTGCCTCAGCCTCCTGAGTAGCTTGGATTACAGGCACGTGCCACCATGCCCAGCTAATTTTTAGTATTTTTAGTAGAGACGGGGTTTCACCATGTTGACCAGGATGGTCTCGATCTCTCGACCTCGTGATCCACCCGCCTCGGCCTCCCAAAGTGCTAGGATTACAAGCTTGAGCCACCGCGCCCGGCCGCAATTTTCTTAAAAAGGTCCAGTAGAGTTGTCAAACTTGCAGCAATGTTTGTTAAAGGATAGAATGCATGGGATAATCCTGCCATCACCCCACCCCTCAACTTCGCCTGCAGCTGACACAGCTTTTCACACTGCTGGGCTGGTTTCTCTCTAGGTGGGCTGCACGGCCTCACCCCCAGGATGTTAGATCCCTTGTTTCCTGAGTCCCATATCTTTACCTTTCTGCTGTGTGTGGGGACGCACATTTTTCACTGGCTTTCTAAGAAAGAAGGCATAGAATGCAATTTTTTTAGTCCTTACATATCTGAAAATTTCAGATATTTACCTTGCTATCATACTTGATTGATACTTTAGCTGGATATAGAATTCTAGCTTGAAAATAATTTTCACTATGAATTTTGAAGAAACTGCTGAATTTTGTTCTGTCTTCTATCAATATTACAGTAAGTCTGATGCCATTCTGATTCTTTATTTTGTTCTTTCTCTGGGTCCTTTTGAAGGTAGTCTATTTTTGGTGCTTTGAAATTCACAGTGAAATGCCTTGGTATAGGCCTTGAGTTGTTGTTGTTATGTTCCAATTGATTATGCTGGTCATACAATATGTACTTTCAATCTAGATTTATATAAATGTGTCAATAAGTGTCTCCTTTATTTTCTCAATTCTCTTTCTTTTTTTTTTTTTTTTTTTTTTTTTTTTGAGACGGAGTTTTTTTGCTCTTGTTACCCAGGCTGGAGTGCAATGGCGCGATCTCGGCTCACCGCAACCTCCGCCTCCTGGGTTCAGGCAATTCTCCTTTCTCAGCCTCCTAAGTAGCTGGGATTACAGGCACGCGCCACCATGCCCAGCTAATTTTTTGTATTTTTAGTAGAGACGGGGTTTCACCATGTTGACCAGGATGGTCTCGATCTCTTGACCTCGTGATCCACCCGCCTCGGCCTCCCAAAGTGCTGGGATTACAGGCTTGAGCCACCGTGCCCAGCCTCAATTCTCTGATTTTCTTACCTAATTTTCTATGTCTTCAAACACCTTGTTTCTCTTTTAGGAGATTTTGATTTTAATGTCTAAATTTTTTTTACAGTAAATATTTTATTTCAGCTACTATATGTTTAATTTCCAAGAGCTTAATCTTGATTTTTCTACTGTGTCTATTTTCATTCTTGTTTTATGTTCACAATATTATTTCTTATCTCCATAGCAATGTTAATTGCAGAGTTAAAACATTAACTTTTGCTTCTCACATTTTCTATTTCCTCTTAGTTCCTCTTTGCTGTTCAATTGTTTGTTTGTTTTCTTTCATGTTGGAGGTCAAATAATCAGTGATTCTTAGCTACTATTCATATATAAGAACATGATTCTACATGGCCAATTAGAAGTTTTGTGTGTCAAGGTGGAGAGGAAGTCTAGCAGGGATAGGTTGACTAGTGTCCTTCCCGCAGTGATCATCAGGACGTGCATGAGTTGCTCTTTCCTTCAAATACCTTTTGCCAGAAGTCTTCTCTTCAAATTGTTTAGTTTCTAAGGAGAAACTCCTCTCACCTGTGTCTGGGATATATAGCAGGCTGTTAGAATTTTATGAGCAAACCAGGATAAGGAAAGTCAGCCTTTCCATTCATTATATAGACTTTCACTACAACATTCAATATTTCATTAGCAAATATTTGCTGAATATGTATTATGTGTCAGGCGCTGCTTTACGCACTTTGAACCCATCAGTAAACAAAATAGGGAAGGATCCCTGTACTCATGGAGCTTAGAGTCTAGCAACCTAGACAATAAGCAGTAGATACAAGAAACAAGAAAATTAAATAGTATCCTAGTAGGTGATAAATTTTATAGAAAAAGAAAAATAATAGTGCTGACTAAGGGAGATTAGGAGTGTTACATGTTTGCAACTTTAAATAGGATGATCAGGATAGACCTTATTAAGAAACTAATTTTTGAACAAAAAGACTTGAGGAAAGGAATAGGAATGGTGAATACAAAGGCCCTGAGGTGAAAGCAGATTTGTTACATTGGCAGAACAGCAAAAAAGGTTAATGTAGTAGTTGGAGAGTAGTTGAGGAGGAAAGAAGGGGAGAGTAGGATGAAGAAGTGAAAGGAAGACCTTGTGAGTGATGGGAAGGCTTTTACTGAAGACAGCATGGTGCCATTATATGCTTTCAAGTGGAAGCGTGACAGGCTCTGACCTCAGATTTCAAGGAATTACTTGGCACCTATGTTGACAATAGACTGTAGGAAGCAGCATTAGAATCAGGGAGACCAGTTAGGTGGCTGTTCCAGTAATCCAGGAAAAAACCAGCGGGTGGCTTGCACCAGGGTGGCTGCAATAACAGTGATGAGAAGTAGTCAGATTCTGAATTTACTTAATCAAGATTTCCTGATAAAATGGGTGTGAAGTATAGGAGAAAGAGAGGCATCAAGGAGGACTCCCGGGTTTGTGGATTATTTTCAAGGAAGAAATTGCCATCTGCTAAAATGAGAGGAGGGTCTGGAGTTCAGTTTGTGTATGTTGAGTCCTCCTATTTCCCTTCCCATGGCCTACCCTTGCCCTTTGCTGGGTGCAGTGTCTTGAGATCAGAGCCATTTCCGTTCATTTCTGCCAAAGAACAAATCTCCAGTTTATGTGTATGTGTGTAGGTGGGTAGGGATGCAGTGTGGAGTCTGTGAGACATAAAAAAATGAATAAAAGGTTGTGTGGGGAGTCAAGCTACTCCATATGTGTTCAAGCATGTCCCCTGTTTCTATTCCCACAGCATATTGCTGCCTTCTATAGAAACAGTTATGTCCAAATCCTAAGCCTTTCTGGGGTTCTCTGGAGGTGGAGCTCCCTGCTTTTCATTGCTCTTCTCCTTAATGGAGTTTTAGCATCCTAAACTTGTCGAAGTGTTCAAAAATGTGTTGAAATTTCCTATCCACTCTTGCGTTTAATCATCCTTGTGCAATTATCTTTTAAGATTAGTTTTCTGTGTCTTGGGTTTGGAGAACAAGAAGTTATAATGTGTGGGGGAAATCCGCAATGTTGAACTAGATTCTTGCATTACGGGAAGAAAACTCCTTTTTAAAAGCCTAGATGATATTTATATCATCTCACTTTTTTCCTAATCCCACGTTGAGATTTTAATTATTATTGTTGATAAATTACTTACAAGATACCTCACAGCTCATTGAGATTCTGCAGTTCAGCTCCAGCTTTGGGCATAGAACAGAACACCATGAAACCATGATTTTAGGACTTCTCTACTTTCCAAGAAAACTTCTTTGAAAGGCCAAACTCTGGCTTGTAATTTGAAAATGAAACATGGTATTGTTAGCGAGGTAGTTATCATGTTAAGTTCTGAGAATGCATTGTTCAGAGTGGATAATCTAAAATAACATCTTCAAATGTATTCCAGTCCAGCAAAAGGAAACTGAACTATATTCCTGTGGTTTGGGACATAAATAATGATGTACTAAAAATTAAAAGTGTCTTCCTGTTTTTGATTTTTCGACTTTTGTTCTTCATGAATGAAATTACTATGAAAAGACATCTGTGCAGATGCTCATAACTTTTCTGTTTTTCCCCTTAGTATCTAGTACTTGACCTCTCTAATCAATTGATACAAACATCTCTCAGTTCCATCCACAAAACATTTATTCTGAGCACCTTTGAAGATTCCTTGTTTTACCCCAGTTTGCCAAAGTAAACAAAATCTCTAGTTTTGCTGAAATAATTTAATCTTCAAAAAGGAACAGTTATAACATCATCTGACAATGAACTTTTATTTTTCAGGAAAAAGTACAAAGTTTATTTTAATATTTTCTCAGTGACAAGAGACTTATCCTAAGACCTATATTCAAGTAAAAGCATTAAGTTGATCCACATAGAGTAAATAGATTATATTAATTTATTATAGTTAATTGATAAGTTAAAAACATTTGGATTTAGGATGTTTTTTAAAATTTTGTTTTCATTTTGAAAGCATCTGATAGCAAGACACACTGGCTTGTTAGGATTATGTTTGTATACTCTGTTTTAATACCAACAAATTGGTATTAAATTTAGTACTAATTGGTCTCTTGCCTTCATATTAAAGATTTTTCTCAAATGTCTAGTGGCCCTAGGCCTATGCTTGGTGCTAGATGGTTTTCATTGTCCAGTAACATGATGAGCTAAAACTGCCTTTTTTAGGCAGGTTCTCCCAGAGTCAGTTTCTAGAGATGTGTTCTCTGAAGCTATTCAGTTTCTCTAGAGAAATATTCTTCAGTCTCCTTCTTGCTTAAGAGAAATGTGCGTAAGTGACAGGATAGTGTGAAAGGAAAAAAAAAAACCTTTGTTTCCTATACACTCTTTTCAGTAAATTTGCAGCCTGAGATTGTAGGGGTGGAGGAATGAAGGTAAGACAAAGCGAGGGTAAGGAAAAACAAACAGAAGAGTTGTCAGCTTCTCTGTGATATGAATACCTATATGTTGGCCTATCAACCAATTCCACCATGTTGAACCTTCAGCTTTTCTCCTACTATCTGTTTATTCCTGAAAGAACCAATTCGTTTAGCGTTGCCAACTGAAGAATCACAAGGTTGATAAATTTGGAAAGGAGAGCTTTATTTTTCATAAAGGGTTTTAGGCTGGCCATTCTGCAGGCTGGGAAGTGTAGCCTTTAGCAGAAGCCAAGAGCAAGCACTTTGAGGGAAGGGTAGAAGGAAAAGGAATTAATGCTGAGCAAGGTTGTCAACTATACATATTTAATAAGCTATAGAAAGAGTCATAAATATTTATAAAAGGAGAAACATGGACATGCACAATTGAGCTTCATGCCTCTTCATGGGTTGCATGTTCAAAAAATAGCAGTGTTAGAATGAAAGGAAGGTGGAATTTTCAGCCCTCTGATGTCAAAAGGTGAAGCAAAAGACAAAAATCCCCTCACTGTGCATTCTCTATGAGTTAGCCAAAACTGGTCTAGAGATGGTGGTCACTTTTTAGGAAGGAGTGCATTGTGAAACAGGTGAGCTGTTATGTCAAAACTGCAAAAAGGGAGAAGGAGTCAGATTGTTGCCTCAGATGATTGGCTAAAGATGATAAAGTTGTTTGCTTCTTATTTTTCAGAATTGGCGTCTGCTTACTCCTTAGGAAATAATTCTGGTTAAAGGTTAATAAGAAAGGGGCATCCTGAGGCATGTCCAACTTCTCATCCCATCATGGCCAGGAACTGAGTTTTCAAGGTTTCTCAGGGGTCCCCTTGGTCAAAAGGGGCTCTGTTCAGTCAGTTATGGGGCTTAGGATTTTATTTTTATTTCTGAGCATTCACGCTTTTTAAGTACCTAGAGTATGCAAATGGAGAATATAACTAACATCTGTTATTTGCTAGCCACTGTTTTAAGCTTTTACAAGATTATCTTAATCCTCTTTAAAACCCCTTTAAGCTATGTACTGTTAATATCCTCATTTTATATGTGAAGACTCTGAGAAGCAAAAAGGTAAGGTAACTTGCCCTATGCCACTGATGTGGTTTGGTTGTGTCCCTACCCAAATCTCAACTTGAATTGTTATCTCTCAGAAATCACATGTGTGGGAGGGACCCGTGGGGAGGTAATTGAATCATGGTGACCAATTTTTCTGTGCTATTTTTGTGATAGTGAATAAGTCTCACAAGATCTGATGGGTTTATCAGAAGTTTCCACTTTTGTTCCTTCCTCATTTTCTCACCAGTGCCATGTAAAAAGTGCCTTTCAACCCCGACCATGATTCTGAGGCCTCCACAGCCATGTGGAACTGTAAATCCAATTAAACCTTTTTTTCTTCCTAGTCTTGGGTATGTCTTTATCACGGGCATGAAAATGGACTAATACAGTAAATTGGCACCAACAGAGTGGGGCATTGCTAAAAAGACACCCAAAAATGTGAAATTGACCTTGGAACTGGGTAACAAGCAGAGGTTGGAATAGTTCGGAGGGCTCAGAAGAAGACAGGAAAATGTGGGAAAGTTTGAAACTTCCTAGAGACTTGCTGAATGGCTTTGCCCAAAATGCCAATAGTGATATTAACAGTAAGGTCCAGGCTGAGGTGGTCTCAGATGGAGATGAGGAACTTGTTGGGAACTGGAGCAAAGGTGACTCTTGTTATATTTTAGCAAAGAGACTGGTGGCATTTTGACCCTGCCCTAGAGATTTGTGAAACTTTGAACTTGAGAGAGATGATTTAAGATATCTGGCAGAAGAAATTTCTAAGTAGCAAAGCTTTCAAGATGTAACTTGGGTGCTGTTAAAAGCTTTGACTTTTATTAGGGAAGCAGAGCATAAAAGTTTGGAAAATTTGCAGCCTCACTATATGATAGAAAAGAAAAACATATTTTCTGGGGAGAAATTCAAGCTGGCTGCAGAAATTTGCATAAGTGGGAAGAAGCCTAATATTAATCCCCAAGACCATGGGGAAAATGTCTCCAGGCCATGTCAGAGACCTTCATGGCAGCCCTTTCCATATAGGCCTGGAACCCCAGAAGGAAAAAGTGGTTTAATGGGCCAGGCCCAGGGTACCCATGTTGTGTGCAGCCTAGGGACTTGATATCCTATGTCCCAGCCATTCCAGCCATGGCTGAAAAGAGTCAATATATAGCTTGTACTGTGGTTGCAGAGGGTGGAAGCTCCAAGCCTTGGAAGCATCCACAAGATGTTGAGCCTGTGGGTACGCAGAAGTCAGGAATTGAAGTTTGGAAACTTCTGCATAGATTTCAGAGGCTGTATAGAGATGCATGGATGTCCCCACAGAAGTCTGCTGCAGGAGTGGGGTGTTCATGGAGAAACTCTGCTAGGGCAGTGCAGAAGGGAAATGTGGGGGCAGAGCCCCCACACAGAATCCCTAATGGGGCACTGCCTAGTGGAACTATGAGAAGAAAACCATGGTCTTCCAGCCCCCAGAATGGTAGATCCACTGACAGCTTGCACTATGCACCTGGAAAAGCCTCAGACATTCAACACTAGCCTGTGAAAGCAGCCAAGAAGGAGGTTGCACCCTGGAAAGCCACAGGGTTGGAGCTGCCCAAGACCATGGGAACCCACCTCTTGCACCGCATGTCCTGGATGTGAGACCTGGAGTCAAAAGAGATCATTTTAAAGCTTTGAAATGTGACTGCCCTACTAGATTTCAGACTTCCATGGGCCCTCTAACCCCTTTGTTTTGGTCAGTTTCTCCCATTTGGAATGGCTGTATTTACCGAATACCTGTACCCCCATTGTATCTAGAAAGCAAACTATCTTGCTTTTGATTTACAGACTCTTAGGTGCAAGGGACTCCCCTTGTCTCAGATGAGACTTTGGACTGTGGACTTTTAGGTTAATGCTGAAATTAATTAAGACTTTAGGGGACTGTTGGGAAGGCATGATCGGTTTTGAAATGTGAAGATGTGAGATTTGGAGGGGCCATAGTCAGAATGATGAGATTTATCTCTGTGCCCCCATACAAATCTGAACTTGAACTGTGTCCTCCAGAATTCCCATGTGTTGTAGAAGTGACCCGGGGAAGGTAATTGAATCATAGGTGCTGGTCTTTCCCATGCTATTCTTATGTTAGTGAATAAGTCTCATGAGATCCAATGGGTTTACCAGAGTTTTTCACTTTTGCTTCTTTCTCATTTTCTCTTGCTGCCACCAAGTAAGAAGTGCCTTTCACCTCCCACCATGATTCTGAGGCCTCTTCAGTCATGTTGAACTCTAAGTCCAGTTAAACCTCTTCTTCATAGTCTCAGGTATGTCTTTATCAGCAGAGAGAAAATGGACTAATACCGTTACTTAGCTAGAAATCCTTAGTTTGAAGATAGAAACTCCTGTTTGCCCAGTTTCAGAACCCGATTTCTTAACTACTATGCAACTACTACAGCCTCTCTGATATAGAAATAAAACATTAGGACTTTTATCAACAGAATGCACAAAGGAATGCATAAGTTCCAAAGAATCCAATTGGTATGAAGAAACTATTTTTCAACCTTGCTAGTAAGGTTGAAATTAAAAATTAAAATAGTAATTATTAACAAAGATGAGCTGCGTTTTAGCTTGAAGTGATAATATCTGCTCATTCTTGCTTTGGTTACCTATGCTTTTGAGGCCCTGCTCAAGAAATCTTTGCCCAGACTAATGTCCTGGGGTGTTTTTCAAGTGTTTTCTTCTAGTGTTTTCATAGTTTCAGATGATAGACTTAAGTCTTTAATCTATTTTGATTTTATATTTGGGTATGGTGAGAGATATAGGTCTATTTTCATTCTTTTGCATATGGATATCCAGTTTTCCTAGCACCATTTATTGAACAGACTGTCCCTTCTCCAATGTATGTTCTTGGCAACTTTGTTGAAAATCAGTTGACTGTAAGTGCATGGATTTATTTCTGGGTCCTCTGTTCTAATTCATTGATCTTTATGTCTGTTTTCATGCCAATATCATGCTATTTTTGTTATATAGCATTGTATAATTTGAAGTCAGGCATGTGATTCCTCCAGTTTAATTCTTTTTGCTCAGGATGGCTTTGGCTATTCTGTGTCTTTTGCGGTTCCATGTAAATTTTAGAATTTTTTCTTTTTCTTTCTTTCTTTCTTTCTTTTTTTTTTTTTTTTTTGAGACGGAGTTTCGCTCTTGTTATCCAGGCTGGAGTGCAATGGTGCGATCTCCGCTCACTGCAACCTCCGCCTCCTGGGTTCAGGCAATTCTCCTGCCTCAGCCTCCTGAGTAGCTGGGATTACAGGCACGCACCACCATGCCCAGCTAATTTAATTTTTTCCTTTTTTTTAAAGGCAGGGTCTCACTTCAGTTTTCCTGGCTGGAGTGTAGTGGTACAATCTTGGCTTGCTGTAGCCTCAACCTCCCAGGCTCATGTGATTCTCCCATCTCAGCTTCCCAAGTAGCTGGCACTACAGGTGCATATTACCATGCCTGGCTGATTTTTTATACTTTTTAAGTACAGATTGGGTGTTGCCATGTTGCCTAAGCTAGTCTTGAACTCCTGAACTCAAGCAATCCACTCACCTCAGCCTCCCAAAGTGCTGGGATTACAGGTGTGAGCCACTGTACCTGGCCTATTTTTTCTGTTTCTGTGAAGAATGTCATTGGTGTTTTGATAGTGATTGCATTGAATCTGAAGAATGGACATTTTAATAATATTGAATCTTCCAGTCCATGAATGTGGACTATTCCTTCTTTTGTGTGTGTGTGTGTGTGTGTGTGTGTGTGTGTGTGTGTTCACTTCAATATCTTCCATCAGTGTTTTTTAGTTTTCATTGTGCAGATTCTTCACTTCTTTGATATGTTTCTTCCTGGGAATTTCATTTTACCTGTAGTTAAATAAGATTTCTTTCTTGGTTTCTTTTTCAGATTGTTCACTATTGGCATATGGAAATGCTACTGATATAGCAAAGGACACACTCAATAAAATGAAGAGATGATTGACAGAATTGGAGAAAATATTTGACAAGGTATTAATAATAAAAACATATAAGGAGCTCTTACAATTCCATAGGGAAAAGAATACAAACAATTTGATTTTAAAATGGGCAAACAAATTTGAGTAGACATTTCTCAAAAGAAGACATTCAAATGGCCAAGTATATGAAAAATGCTCAGCATCACTAATCATCAGAGAAATGCAAATCAAAACTGCAATGAGATATTATCTCACCCCAGTTTAAGTGACTTTTATCCAAAAGACAGGGAATAATGAATACTAGCAAGGATATGGATAAAGGAGAACCCTCATACACTGCTGGTGGGATTGTAAATTAATATACCACTATGAAGGATGGAGGTTCCTCAAAAAAAAACTTAAAAATAGAACTACCACATGATCTAGTAATCACACTGCTGGGTATATCTTCAAAAGAAAAGAAATTAGCATATCAGAAAGATATCTGCACTTCCATGTTTGTTGCAACGTTATTCACAGTAGCCAAGATTTGGAATTAACCTGGGTGTCAGTATCCTTCAGTGGATGAGTGGATAAAGAAAATGTGGTACATATACACAACAGACTATTTAGCCGTAAAAAGAATGAAATTCTGTCATTTGCAACAACATATGTGGAACTGGAGGATATTTTGTTAAGTGAAAATAAGCCAGGCACAGAAACACAAATATTGCATGTTCTCACTCTTATGTGGGAGCCAAAAATCAAACACAAAAAACTCTCATGGAGATTGAGAGTAGAATAATGGTTCCTAGAGGCTGGGAAGGATAGTGGGTAGGAGAGAGTAAAGTGAGGATAATTAATCAGTACAAAGATATAGTCAGATACAATAAATAAGACCTAGTGTTCAGAAATACATTAGGTTGACTATAGTTAACAATATTTTGTATTTTAAAATAATGAAAAGAGTAGAATTGAAATGTTCCTAGCACAAAGAAATGATAAATGCGTAAGGTGATGGTTACCTCAGTCACCTAATTTGATCATTACACATTGCATGCCTATATCAAAACATCACATGTACTCACAAGTATATGGAACTATTTTGTACCCACAATAATTTCAAATAAACCAGTTTAAGAATAGAGATTTCTCCCTTTTTCAATAAGACGGATTTATTTATCATACTCGGTGCTGTTAAGGTTTAAAGTTGGTGGGTTTGTAAATTAGCACAAGCAGGTCAATATTCTAGTAGTGTGCCCTAAGACTTCTGGATTGGTTATTGACAGTAGAAGTCTGTTCTGATTGCCCTGTGTTCATACTAGGTGTTAAATATTTTTAATTCACCCCTAGATAGAAGACGACTGAGTGATATTTACTTAGAAGTAGAAATAGTTACATTGTAATATCTTGTAATTACATTTCTAGGGAAGTGATAATAATTTTGGAATTAGAAATATACCTGATTTTATATCGTAGCTTTATTCATATTAACAAATACTTAGAAATAATCTAATGTACAACAGTAGAAGAATGGTTATATAAACAAAAAAACTGTTATACAAATATTAGAAATGAAATAATCTTTATGAAAAACAGTAACATGAGGCATGCTTATATAAGTTAAATGAAAAGGAATTTTGTATTTTATATATACTATGATTGTGTTTGTTGTTGCTGGCTTTTGTTAATGGATGAACAAGTAATAGTTGGAAGGAAATACCCCAAAGTGTTCAGAGAGATTTATGTTAGTGTAATAGTCATATTTTTTCTGTTTTGTAATTTTCCACAATATATGCACACTTACAACATGGAAAAATTATAAGGGAAAAATAGGTTATCTCTAAATGTTTGCTATAGCTGTGCCTCTTCATAGATATGCAAAACGTTAAGTAAAAATCATTCCCAGGAAGTTCTGTATTATTGAAGGAAATAATTTATTTTTCCTGAAATACATATTGAAGGTTCAAAAACTCTACCTACGTGAGGGGAAGAGCCTATCAGTGCTGTTTTCTAAATCTGCTCAGTGTTTCTAAGGCCAATGGATGGGAAATAGCACAGATAAGGCACAGTATGCTAACAGAGGAAGTGGAAAGATGCATTTGCCAGAAAATTGGTTTTGCATGGTAGGTGGGCTTGTGAAGATCACCATCTCAGTTAGTAATCCTACCAGGGGTTTATTATCTGACTTTGGAATTTATGATGTGATGATATGCCAGTTTAATGATGTTGAGTAGTGTGTAGGCAGGGCATGGCTCCACAACCCTAGTTATAAAGTCTCCTGGCTCTGAAGAGTAGAAACTTATTTTGACATGGTCATGACCTTCAGCATGGGGTCCAGAGAAAAAAAATGCCTTTCTGCTTCTGACGTTTTCATCCTGGGCATGAAAAGCCCAAAATCGTAGTGTTAAAACACTTTAAACAGGGAGAGTAGAAAATTAGGAATTTTCAAAAAGAAATTTTAAAAAGTTCTATATTCTAAATTAATTCTAATTTAATTCTATTTTATAATTAAAATAATTTCTCAGGATTTTATTCCAGGGATTCTAAATTCTAGAATTTAGAATTCTGAGTTCTAAATTTAGAATTTTCTAAAATTCTAAATTTTTCTAAAATTCCAAAATTTTCTAAAATTCTAAAAATTTTAGAATTCTAAATTCTAGAATCTAAAAATTCTAAATCTAAATCTAAAAATTCTTAAAAATTTTCTGAACTATACAATTTAATTTTCTAAAAGTAGGAATTTTCAGAATGCTATAAGCATTCCTGGAATGCTTACAGCTAGGTTTTGTTCATCTTAATTTAGCCTCTCTTTTTCTATTTGCTTTGTTTGCTTCTTATATTAAGGACATATCTGTGTGTGTCTCAATTTCTTAGAAATTATGAAGCATATAGAGAAGAACAAAGATAAAAATTTTGGTAGATTTCCCATTAGGAGCCATGCAAACCAAAGTGCAGTAAAAATGACATACTTAAAGTGCTGTAAAATTCCTGAAAACTCAGACTTCTGTGTCTACAAAAATATCTTTAAGAAATTAAAGCTGAAGACTTTACTTTCTCAAGTGAACAAGAGCTAAGAGGATTTACTGCCAGCAGATGTATACCTTAAGATATCTTAAAGGAAGTTCTGTAGGAAAATGGAAAATAATACTAAAGGATAATTTGGATCTACCTTTAAAAATGAAAAGCAGCAGAAATGGTAAAATTTGTAGAGTATAGAATAATTTTTCTTTACAAGAAATACTCAAAGGAGTTCTAAACAAGGAAACAAAAGGACAATAATTGCAACCATAAAAGCACATGTAAGTATGAAGTTCACAGATTCCATAAAACAATTACACCTTTGAGACTACAAAGCAACTATGAACACTAGGACAGGAACAAAACCTTACATATCAATATTAACCTTGAATGTAAACGTGCTGCGTAAAAGATATAAATTGGCAAATTGGATTTAAAAATGAGACTGAACCATCTGTTGCTTACCAGAGATCCACCTAATGTGTAAAGACTTTCACAGGTTTAAAGTAAAGGAGTAGAAAAAGATATATCACACAAATCAAAAACAAAAATGAGCAGTGATTGTTATTCTTTTATCAGATAAAACAGACTTTAACCAACAACAGTTAAAAAAAAAGGCAAAGAACGGCATTATATAATGATAACTCAATTCAACAAGAAGACTTAACTATCTTGAATATATACAAATCCAACACTGAAGGACCTGTATTTATAAAACAAATACTATTAGACCTAACAAAAGAGTTAGGCACCCATAGTGTAATAGAGGGACACTTCAAAATCCCACTAACTACACTAGACAGCTCATCAAGACAGAAAACTGACAAAAAAAACCTCTGGACTTCAACTAGACTCTTGACCAAATGGATCTAATAGACATCTACAGAACATTCCACCCAACAACCACAGAATATATGTTTTTCTCATCTGTGCATGGAACATCTTCTTTTCTTTTCTTTTGAGGTAGAGTCTCACTCTGTCGCCTAGGCTGCAGTTCAGTGTTGTGATTTTGGCTCACTGCAAATTCTGCCTCCGGGGTTCAAGTGATTCAGACTCCTGAATAGCTGGGATTACAGGCATGCACCACCATGCCTGGCTAATTTTTGTATTTTTAGTAGAGATGAGATTTCACCATGTTGGTCAGGCTGGTCTCAAACTTCTGACCTCAGGTGATCCACCCGTTCAGCCTCCCAAACTGCTGGGATTACAGGCATGAGCCACCATGCCTGGCTGGAATATTTTCAAAAATTGACCATATGCTTGGCCATAAAGGAAGTCTCAATAAATTTAAAAAATATTAATAGAAATCACATTAAGCATCTTCTTTGACCACAGGGAAATAAATTAGAACTCAATATCAAAAGGAACTCTCAAAAGCACACAAGTACATGGAAACTAAACAACTTGCTCCTTAATGACTTTTGGACAAACAACAAAAGGAAGAATTCAAAAAAATTTTGACACAAATGAAAATAAAGACACAACATACCAAAACCTGTGGGATACAGCAAAAGCAGTGATAAGAGGAAAATTTATAGCATTAAATGTCTACATCAAAAATAATCTCAAATTAACAACCTGGCATTGCACCTCAATGAACTAGAAAAACAAGAATGAAACAAACCCAAAGCTAGTAGAAGAAAAGAAAAAAGATCAGAGCAGAACTAAATGAAATTAAGACAAAATATCATACAAATGATTGACAAAATGAAAAGTTGATTCTTTGCAAAGATTAACAAAATTGATAGACCACTAGCAAGACTAACAGAAAAAAGAGAAGATTCATATAAGCCCCATCACAAATGATAAAGGTGACATTACAGCTGATACCACAGAAATATATATAAAAGCTCATCAGAGACTACTGTGGACATCTCTGTGCATGCAAATTATAAAACCTAAAGAAAATGGATAAATTCCCAGAAACATACAACCTCCCAAGATTGAAACAGAAAGAAATAGAAATCCTGAGCAGACTAGTAACAAGTAATGAAATTGAATCACTATTTTAAAAATCTATCGGCTAAAATAGCCCAGGACCAGACATATTCACAGCCAAATTTTACCAGATGTACAAAGAAGAGCTTAGTACCAATCTTACTGAAAGTGTTCACAGAAATCAAGAAGGAGGGACTCATATCTAACTCATTCAGTGAAACTAGTATTATCCTGATACCAAAATCTGGCAAGGACACAACAAAAAAACTATAGGCCTTGATGAACAAAGACACAAAAATCCTCAAAAAAAAAAAAAAAATCAAAAAAACAAAAAACAAAAAAACTAGCAAATCAAATGCAACAGCACATCAAAAAGATAACTTAAAACAATTGAGTAGTTTTTATTCCAGGGATGCAAGGATGATTGAACATAGGGAACCCAGTAAGTGTGATTCACTGCATGAACAAAATTAGAAACAAAAACCATATGATCATCTCAATATATGCAGAAAAAGCATTTGATAAAATCCAACATCTCTTGATGATAATAATTTTCAACAAACTAGGCATTGAAGGAACATACCTCAAAATAGTAAGAGCCATATATGACAAATTCACAGTCGGTATCACAGGAAAAATTGAAAGCATTCTCTTTAAGAACTGGAATAAGACAAGGATGTCCACTCTCATCACTAATATTTAGCGTAGGACTGGAAATCTTAGCAAGAGCATTCAGGCAAGAAAGAAATAAAAGGCATCCAAATTGAAAAAGAGGAAGTTACGTTATATCTGTTCCCTGATGGCATGATGTTATACCTAGAAAATCCTAAAGATTCCTTCACAAGAATCCCAGA